>NC_135004.1:17066903-17373447 GCF_051020985.1 Nomia melanderi | reverse complement strand
CGGGTCAGCCGTTCGAAAATTTCCACGTACGCCCGATAACACGTTACGTTTATCGGATACGGCCGCGTGTCGTTTTCCCCGCGCCGGGAAACCGACCGATGCGATCGATTGGTTGTAGGTTTACACCCCCGCCAGGACGCAACACGGTCTTGCCGTGGCTGTTTGTTGACCCTGCTACGGTTCTCGGTTCGGCTGTGTATTCGAGGTATTATTGGAAAGAGCGGAATAGCAACGTGTTCCTGCGACAACCTCAAATTCGAATTAAACATATTTTTAATACGTTCGATGGCGAACGACTCGATATTCAGTCGGAGAACACTCGAACTGAAGGGAATGTGATTATTTTTATTATGAGTAGGAATGTGATTATTTTTATTATGAATAGGAATATGATTATTTTTATTGTGGATTGTTTCATTGAATTGCGTTGTTGTTATTGCAAAATCGATTGCCACAAGGAAATTTTATTAACGGAATCAGAAGACGACTAAATTGAAGATCGGCTCGAATGATTCGAACGTAGCAGGGGTAACTGTTAACTACCGAGTGCTTCGAACGATTAATATGTAACAAGTCTAAGAATTACGATTATAAATTCATGTTTGTTTGATGTTGCTCGTAACTTTAAGAAAATTGAAACCAGTCGGTTCGATCGATAGTACTAGTGTTCAGGTTTTCACCGGGAACGTTTATTTTTGCTACTTAACGCGAGGCGAAAATTCTGCAGGAATGTACGAATTCAGAGTTCCTTAATAAAGATGTTTTTTAAACGGTTTCAATGGCGATCGTTTGCTTCTCGTATGAGTGATCTGTTTAGGGACCATGGAATATTTTACATGTGCCTGTAAATTCGATGGAAGAATAATTCAAAGGATTCGTATTACATTGTACGAGTTTTCGGTGAAATGTGATTCATTTTTTAGTGTACACCGTGTAGATGCGCGGTAGAAGTAGGTAGGAAGATAGTTAAAGAAATTTCAGACGCGTGAAGTTAGAATCCTTGACTTGGACAACTAAGGGAGATAACGGTTGATTATCGTTACAGCAGATCGTGATAATGGAAACATAGCGATGTTTGATTAACCGATGGTAGATACGATCAATCAGATAGCGTCATTGCGAAACTATTTGTGAAGTAACGATTGCCCGGCGAAATATCTGGTATCAGTCTTGATAAAGTTTCCATTAAGGAAACCGTTATCCTACAGCGAGGTCTCTAACTAATTGGAAAACTTTCGAACTTTCAGGTGACGTCGATGCCTTTTTAAACGGTGTTCACGACAAATTCTTAACAGAAGAATTTTCTTTTAAAATAGACAACTGGTGGAATTGTAAAATTCAACGTGCATCAGATCGAGGCGTTAAACTTATCGGTAAAGGAACTTCCGTCGCCACGATTTTTTCGTTGTATATCTACGGAGTTTATCTGTATTTACGTCGCTCCGTTAATTGCTTCCCCTTTATCCTGTTTTTCAGGCACTTTCTATTTTTACCTGTTCCCTCGCCCTGTTATCGTTATTCCATATCTTCTTTTCACTTTTATACGCCTTATCGAACGATTCTTACGTAATCAGCGTTTCGATCTGCGCAAGGAGCACGAGATTATTGTTATTATCTTGATAAAGTACGGCAGATTGGATTACTCTCTGATAAATAATCGTGGAGAGCTCATTCTGCATGACTAAGAGGCCTAAGTAACAACTTGCCATTTAGAATCTCTGGTGAAATATTTTCTATTTTTCGATGTCTTATTCTGTTCATAGAATGTGAAAATTATAGAGGAATTCTTTCGTGCGAAGGACGCGTAATTTCCGTTTCAATTAGAAGAATATTTTCGTAGTTAGAAGCGCTGCGAACCTATCGTGAACGTCGATATCTACACCTGCATGAATTACGTAGTCGATATGCCTTCGATAAGGACTCGCAATCGCGGCCTATCTTCAATGGAGAATTTCCCTCTGCGCGCGAGTCGAGCTCTCCTAACGGCATCGACGAACCGCTCGAATGATGTAACCCGTTACGATACGATTACCACGTCCGTTACACTGGTATCAATGGGTTTTTCACGTGCCCTTTCTAATCTTGCCAGTTATAAGATAACCGTGGATGTATGAAGCCCTGTACACGCGTCGAAGCACGTTGCGATGCACATGTTAACACTAGAAGCATTTCATACGATTAACATGCAATTCCTATAAAAATTGTAGGAATATATTATTTTCAGTTTCTTCGGACATTCATTATAGTACTCAAATGAAGCTATTTGTTTTCAAAATCATTTCGAATATCCAATGCTTCGGAGATATCAATAATTGCTAAACAAACAAATCGAAACATTTTGACTGGCACGTAGTTCTAATTTCTTTTAAAATTATCCAATGAATAACATATATATTCTATCAATCCTTTCGAACTTTATAACATCACTTTGCTGTAATTAGTCGATGCTATTTTTATCGTCCACCATTTTCTATTCATCAGCAATGAAAGCATCGCGCAGACACACGAAAATAGATACAGGGGGAACGTGTTATCCAGAAGTTTCAATACAGTTCATTAATGTCGTGCCGACTCGATTAAGTAAATTGTAAAGGGATTCGCCGGAAGGGAACCTGTTACAGTTGTCACCGGCAGACAGGAAAAGGGACACGGAAATAATATCCATCGCAACGGGAAACAGCTGCTGACAGAATCGTTCCGCCGTCCTGTCTCCCCTCGTTAACTATGGAATAATAATTTCATCGAACGAGCCCGGTCTCATTATTCTTCCCGCAGCCGCGACCGTCTCCCACCCCCCTCTTTTCTTATTTATAACGGCGATTATTCGTGGATTTGTCGACCGCACATACCGCCGCGCGATATTATTACGGCCGGCTCCTCACGGCCGATAAAACTCGAATTAATGTTACCGAGAGACTTTTCAGCTCCTCCGAGACACGAACACCGGAGTGTCGAAATCGATTTGTACGTGTCCTCGTCGCTCCTTCCATTTGTTCCGCTCTTCTGACTGGAGCTCCTCTTGTTCCTGGGCTGCATTTATTTGTAAACAACCAGGAAAGGAAAGTACCTATGGTCGATTAACTTTCGAAGATACTGAAGTTCGAGGTTTCGGCGCAGAAATATTTGGATATGTGTTACTTGTCTTTGTAATCTTTACTTTGAATTTTGGGGGTTTGGAGTTAATGGCTGGATATTTGGAATTTGGGTTTGATAACTTGAGATTTGAAGTTTGATGTTTGATAGCTTAAGATTTGAAATTTGAAAACTTGGAAGCACAAGTTATTAAATTTGAAAATTTCAGTTTTCCAGATTCCCAAATTTCAAATCTCAAGCTATCAAACGTCAAATTTCAAAGCTCTAGTTTTCAAATATCGAACGTTAAATCACAAATGATTAGATTTCAAATCTTAAATTTGAAAACATGGAATTTATAATTTGAAATTTAATAACTTGTGATTTGACGGTCGATATTTGAAAACTAGAGCTTTGAAATTTGACGCTTGATAACTTAAGATTTGAAATTTGATGTTTGGAATGTGGAAAGCTGAGATTTGAAACTTGAAAACTTGAGATTTGGAATTTGACGCTTGAGAACTTGAGACTTAAAATTTGATAGCTCAAGATCCAAAATTTGAAATTCTGTTGGTCCACTAAACAACCAACACTCATCCCTCACACTCACCAACTCCCGAATCGAAAAAATTGAAAAGACCAGTTTTAACCTTTACTAGCCACTTCACGGGTCCCGTCGGCCGGGGAATTCCAAATCAAAGCCACATCTTCCGACTTCTTTCCGTGCCCGATTCTTTATTAATCAGATAGCCATTAAGGTCGTCCCGACGTGACCGTCTCCAGACGAATGGAGCCTTAAAGCCTCGGCTAAAATTAGCGAGCATGCTAAGGAGTGCTCCGCACCGAATTGGCTACGTGACGGGACTATCATGGCGGCCGGGCGCGGAAGATGGCCGTTCCCGATGGAAAGAAACGGAAGACAGGGATTAAGTTCCGTCGATACAACGGGACACGATATTACCACCCCCGAAAACGGGTGGCTCGCAGGAAGAATAGGGAATTAGACGGGTTGATCTTGAATGAATCTACGGGGGATAGATTAAGCAGAATCTCGCGCGGCTAACGATTTATCGTCGTTCGGTGTCCCTTCTTTTTATTTCCACGACGCGGCCGATGCAATCGACTGGATCAATAGCGGGACCGAGCGTTATTCAAATTGTTTCGGGTAAATATTTCGGAATTAATGCCTTAACAATTTATTTCGCAATTTAATTTCAGGTAATTAAGCGAGCGAATTCCTATTATCCTAATACTTCGTTGGTTTATTCATTCTGCTCGCGATAAATTATTTCCTGTATCAAATTGGACATCGTTTGTACCATTCATTTCCTTTATTTACTATTCAAGCTTTGAATGTACACTTATTTTATCTGTATTTCTACATAATATTTTTAATCTTACGTGTATAAGATAAAATTGACTTTATTAGTTACGACAGTTTCAGAGTATTTACTACGTTCATTTTGTTATAATATAATAAAACAATATAAAAACAGTATTAAATGCTCGGTAGTTTTAGTGTTAATATATGGAGTAAAAGAATAGCTGTTCCAAAGATTTCTCTATATTCGTTATATTTTACTTATTATTCTAATCAAATTTCATTCCTCAATCGCGAGACGAATTCAAGGTCGGTGCATTCGTGATCCACGATAGTTTACATCGACCTTGAAGCGAAGCATAAACATTACAGATCACCATTTAACTTCCAGTCAACCGCGGTAATTCGTATACTTCGTGTTCTCGATTAATCAGCATTTTCTTCGATTAATTTGTGCTTCCATCGTCGAGTGTTGACAAGAGTCTCGAATATCATCGAAAATGTTTTCAACTCGCCGCTGAGGTATGATAGCGTCGAATTTCCGCGAGCATTAATTAAATTCGAATTGCCGCGCGCGTCATTGTCGGCCGGCAACAATCATCATGTTAAATAACGAACGGCCGGCGATGTATTATCTATTATGAACAGTCGTTATTAATAATTCAATGTATCGATAATTTGGGAAACTGTTCGGCGGCGGTGAAAATAAAACGTGGGCGAGGCTATCCCGCGTCTGCGATCGCTCGTTCTAATCACGGCTGCTAATGAATCGCTAAATAATCATGGTGCATTTAGCAGCGCTACTGTTATCGCGAATTTGTGGGAGACTCTACTTCGTCGACGTTTCCGTCGTCGCTTCGGGTCAGGAAGAGTGCAGCGTTATTTTGATACGATGTTGATATTACGACGCTTCGTCGGGGATATCAAGATTATTATTATATGTCAGTTTTTTTAGACATTCATTGTAGTATTCAAATGAAACTATTTATTTCCAAGATCATTTCAATTATTGAATGCTTTCAAGATATTAATAATTGCGAAACAAAAAGATCGAAACCAGTCATTTTGACTGGTATTCTCATCACAAATGTGTGATCGTATAAATTTGCAATCCTATCAAATATAAATTCGCAATTAACGTTTAAAGATTAGAGGAATCAGACACAAAGTGGATCATCCCAAATATTTTTGAAGCACGAATAATTCTCGCGCATTCAAATAGAATTAATCGAATAGTTTCGCTCGCAGTTTCACGAGACTTCATTAACCGGTCGTCTAATTAAAAGTCCGGTAATTAATCCCGCGATCGACTCGCGTAGACACCGTCACGGCCGCGATCAAAGTGGATCCCTTAATCTTTCAACTTCGCCGAGCCATTAATGGCCGCTCAGTTCCGAACTAGTCCGCGGAATAGACAAATTATCCGCGTTCTTAACGACGCCGGACAGAATGATGGATCGATGATCGGTGTCGCTTGACTACGTGTCGTAACGATATCAATTTGCCATCAATTTACATGTAATCGATGCAAGGGATATCGGCTAAGGCGCCGCGGAGACGCGTCTGTCGGGACAGAACTTGAAAACTTCGGGGCGGAGACGTATCTCCGTGAAGCTGCGGCTCAGAAAATTGTTTTCCGCGTCAACTTTTTTACTCGTTGGGAATTTCCATAGGAATATAAAATACCTCGTGAAACAATATCAAAATTGAGCATGTCTCATTCAGTAAACACACGTTTCTACTCGTTCAAGGACGTTCAATTTGAAAAACATATCGCTTTTCTCTGGAAATGTTACGTAAGTTGTAGAAATCGATAATATCGCAGACTCCATTACGAGAGCCAATGAATAATTACATTTTGCAAATCGATCTCTCAATATTCACCATTGTTCTCCAACAACCCACGCCATTTTCAATAAACCAACAGAGAAGCATCAGCTTCAAACAAACTACATTCACTCAAACGATTCAGTTCTAATTACCGTATCCAGCAATAATAAAATTAACGTAATAAATACTCTGAAACTTTCGCAACTAATAAACTCAATATCCTTCGATATCTGTTCAAGTCCGCCATTAGTACGCTCCAGTGTCTAACCTCTACCGTTTGCACTCGAAAGTTCTTCACTAATATTCAACATTTCCCGACGATATACAGACGACATTCTCTGAAACTAATTTAACAATAATTCACAGATAAATCAAGCAACAAGGCTATTTTATTTAAATATCTCACAGCAATACAAAGTTCCATTTAAAGTACCAAATATTCAACTTTATAGTTTTGTTAGATCAATTCAAGTGACTGAGAGTCACCGTTCGAGTGCAAAGGGTTAAATTATTGCGGCGATGCCCTTCACTCGCAGGATCGGCGCGCGATTCAGCTGCGGATGAACGAAGCCGGCTTTCGAAAGATCTATTTCCGGCGCGGTTTGTTACGTAGCTGCGACGAACGGTCTCGTTCGATTTCGTTAAAATTCCGGGGAACCCGGCCGCGGAATTATTACGAATGTTATTCCTCGGTGAGGCAGTCGCTCTGAATGCGAGCAACCGAGCGCCTTCGGGAAACCGGCTACGCAGCAGCTCCGGCGAAACTTGGAAACAACTGCTGTCATTCGCAGATGCGCGCACCATCGCGACGACAACGGCGACATTCCCGGAATATACATTCCCGATTTGGCTGCCGTAAGAAAGTAGGCTGCCTGCGTAGGCAGTCCGCGTGTCTTCGTCTCTGGATCCACGTTTGTCAGAGGTTTTCGTGAACACCAGTGGATTTAAGGGGAATCAGAGTGGTTAACGTGTTAAGCGCCACGAAAATAAGCGTTTTCCCTAGAGCTTTTCTTTTGTAGCGAAGGAAATGCAATGATTAATTATTTGGCGTTACAATGTTTGCATTAGAGTACTATCAATTTAGTTATTAAACATTTTCATTTGATATTGGTTATCTTGTTACGGTTGTTTTCCAGTCATTTAGCAGAGATAGTCACCAGTGACTGACATGGCGCTTATGTTAATGCTTTGGGTACACTTGAGTTAACAGTAACTGGCTGAACTCAAGTTCGAAAATTCTGCGTTCCCTTTCGTTCACTTAATTTTATTATATTTATTTAGTTTTTCTATGTTTTTTCTTTTGTTTCTGTTTCCACTAAGGATAGTTTATCAAGTATTGCTGGAATTTCTTGTTTTATTTTTGTCATCGAGATCCTTGGCGCACGGTTGCTGTTCCTGTTCAAACGAATGCACCTTGAGGAGCGATTTGCTTGTTATAGAGCGAATCGGAGGGCCCCGTTGTTTGACCCTTGCTAGCTTTAGCGCACTCGATCGATCAATAAGTGTCTTTTGCGGAATAAACGTCGGGGTCACGATGGAACGCTGATTAAGGCGCAACATTGAGGGGCAATCTATACTGATTAGTTGGACATGTTCGAGTCTGCCTATGTGTTGTGTTTTCGTGTCTTCTGCTCTAGCAGCTTTGAAATTCACATATTCAAAAACCTTCGTTATACAGGAATGTTTCCATTATGAAGATAATAAGTAGTAATTAGATAAAAGGTGAATAGTCTCTAAAGTTCGATATAATGTCAATATTTTCAATAATCAGCGAATAATGACGGCACTTTGCACCACTTTCGATCTAAAATCTCAGATTACCACTGCCATCCTCCATCGTTGCGTTTCATTAACTTGTCACTGAAATGTGTAATTACTAAAAGGGAATACCACGATCAATATCTACAATAATCAGCGAATAATGACGGCACTTTACACCACTTTCAATCTAAAATCTCAAATATTTCCATCCTCCATCGTCATGTTTCATTAACTTGTCACCAAGACATATAATTTCCAAAAGGGAATACTACGATCAATATCTACAATAATTAGCGAATAATGACGGCACTTTACACCACTTTCAATCTAAGCTCTCGGATTAGCATTTCCATGCTCCGTCGTCGTTACGTCTCATTAACCTGTCACCGAGACATATAATTTTTCAAAGGGAATACTGCAATCATCTCCAACGTTACGTCACGAGGCTGCCCGACAGTAGCTACCCTTCGAATCTGCCTAACCTCAGGGAAGAATACTTCCGGGGAACTCCTGAATTCCGGAGTTCCAGCCATTAGTCGTTACACAGGGCGAATCCGCAGCATTCACGGTGTCTTCGTGACACGGCGGGAGGACCATTCAGTCGGATGCTCTATCAACATCTCAAAGATATCCCTCTTCATCCGGCGAGGGCGAGTCGGACAGAGTCGAGTAGGTTAATCTTCGGAGGGTTGTTCGACGCGTCGATCCCGCCTCCGGAACTCGAAGTGGTCGCGCGACTTTGAATTCGCGATCAGGCCAATTCCGTTCCCGTGACGCGTGTCATCGTCGGACAGGGAATAATTCATTTCTTCAGTTTCTAATCCGCGTAAACTTGTGACCAGATGATGGATGATGGATCACTGTATAGATTCCGTAACGTAAACTCTTACTCAATGATTTCTTCCATAATTAACCTCGTTGGAAGTACCTACTTTGTCACTAGCAATTTACTAGAAACAAGATGTTAGATGTTAAGATAACATTAAACATGGAGACGTCGTTTAAATTCGTTTTAATTAACTCATCGCCTAAGTAGTTCTGTCCTACTCGACTCTATCTAAATCACAGTAGCAGAACAAAGTACAACAGCAACCCTGAAGTCAGCATAGTAGCTAACTTTTCGACGGTGGAATCGATCCTGGCGTGATTTCCGAAAACAATGTCACTGACACCAGACGACATAGTTGATCCGGCCGCGATCGACGGTCTGTCGATTGCTCTGTCGTCGTTTAACGGTTAACCGGCGTTCACCGTTTGAAAATCAGCGCGTGGTTCAGTCGTGCGAGCAACCAGGCGATTTTCCTGGTGTTTATTTTCGAGCCAGTCGCGTCGATTGATTCCTCTCGGTCGGAGGATCGAACGGAGGGATCGAATCTCGACGGAGTTATCGCGTCGAACGCGCCCGGCCGGATCGTAATCGATTCGTTATCGGTGGAAGAGAAATTTAGAAGACAGCGTTTCGCGCCGAGCCTGTTACTCATTGTTATCTGATAATTCGGTAGACTGGATGGAGCAGCGCGACACTAATCGATTTATCTCGCCGCTGCTCGCGAACGTGACGTTCGCAACACACTTGCTGTCGAGCGGCTACACTTGGGTCAGTAACTGAGTTATCTTTTCGTTTCGCGAGGAGCTGAACGGAATTTTTGTTAACGTCGATATCTACTTACGTTGTTATGCTCTTTTCGTGCGGTAAAGTAACGTGGCGTTTATTTCTTAGGGAATAATTGCGGGTCGCGTTGCCTAAAGCACGCTGACGTGAATGTAACTGTAAAAGTGACTTTAAGGTGTTAATGAGGATAACGCCTAAGTTATGAGCGTTATTCAATTACTAACTCAATTACCGATTTGAGCTTTAACCCTTTGAACTCTGTAGGCTCCAATATTGCACCAGGAATAATACTATAATTATTCGATTTTCCACACATCCAAATTTTGTACTAACAAGGATAACAAAAGACCTAAGAAATGTTTAATTTTCGCTATGGATGCTATAAAAATTAGTTGCAGTTGCTGATGGATTACAAAACCATCCAGAGTGCTAAGAGTTAAATGCATTGAAACTTCAGTTATATTAACGCTAGTTTACAAAACCAATTCGACGGATATTGAATTTTTTAAACATTATTTAGTAACAGTTTAAGTCGATTCTGATTCGCGCAGTTATGCGAATACGCGTTGCAATATTCTTGCTTGAAGCTACAATTCCCACGATTTATATAAGCGAACGCGAAGTTTAGGAACAGCAGGATAAAGTGTAGAATAAACGTCCGTAATTCTAATGTTAAATAAAGAACAATTATGTAGTATTCCTTTTGAAACTACTATTATTACTGTTACCACTACTACTTTCTCATTTGATTTCAATTCTTCGTCAAATTACGACACTTTCCTTAATCCCCATTCCCCCTGAATGGAGTCACTGAAACCGAAAGGGAAGGCGGATGGTTAATTAGGGACAATTCCTTCGAATTTAACAATGTTGACAGAGTCGTCGAAATCGCGCGGTTAACGTCCAGGTCGAAACGAGAATTATGGCAGCAAAATCGCTGGCCCGTGCGAATAATTCATACGGAACGAAACGAGAATAAACGCGGCGTCTCGCGTTATAGGCGACCATACAGGGGACCTTACAGGGGACCTTACGGGGGTAGCGCGACGACGCCCCTATTACTATCGGAAATTGAAACTGGCCGAATTTATTCGGCCACCCCTGCTTCTCGTAGATTCCCGTTTGACCCTTCGACCCGGCGCGCCGTGGAACGAAAATACGACGCCCGTTCTCGGGGCGTTTTCCAGCGGCGCGGAAAATTTTCAGAAATACCCCCGTCAGCGTCCGCGGGCGCAATTACGGAGGTGGTTTCTCGGGGAGTAGATAAAGCGGCCACGCCTCTAGATCACGATCACGATACTATCGATAGAAAAATATGTTTTCGCGAAACTAAGGCTGCTATCTAGCGATCTCTCAAGATCACTGGAACTCGCGGAAGCCTGACAGAAATATAAAATGGTAACTGCCTAATCCGACAGCGGTGATAGCATCTCTAACGTTCGACTTCGATCGATAACAGATAAACGGTGGATAAGTTTCAGTTCTTAATCATTATAAACGTAAGGCTCCGCTGGTGCATTGATGCGTCCACGGATCAACTCGTAATCCTGTAACAGTTAATTAGGTCAGAACCAAGAACGCTATAGAGGGCACTAGAAACTAGACTACACAATCAATCAGTAAAAAGTCAGCAAGTCAGCTTAGCAAGAGATTGCCCATTGACATTCTCCTACCCAGCCACTTCCGAAGCCATTACCTAATCCAGCGATCTGCAAAGCCCAAGATTATCTTACCCAATAGACTCCTAATCCCTCGAACCTAGACTCTACATCAAATTGCGCTGCTCGAGCCACGATTACCAAAAGGTCAGCGAGACGATTTAGCAAAGAATTCGACGCTAACGTCTCCGAACCCAGCCGACGCGTCCATCAATCCGCGTGCAAGGAACGAACGACGGAAGCCAATGCCGTGAACGGTTTCGCGTGATTGGAACACGTCTTCCGGGATCTGGGAGCCACCAGTGCCGGAGTATCCTGCAGGGTCGTCGGTTTCCGTAGGAATCTGCGGAGAGCAATTCAATCAGGTTACTCGGGCCGGGCGTCGCGTCCGACTGATAGGGGAGGATTGTCTAATTAGATCAATCCCGGGAATGCGTCTCGAGATGGCCTCAGCGCGTAACGCGCGGCCATCCGTCACACCGGCTGGGAATAGATACGCCGCCCGTCTAATTCAATCCCCGTGAACGCGCGCGCCGGCCCCGAATATAATGAACGATTAATTTTAATCGCGTCGCGCCGACGTCCGATCCAGCGGGCCGCTTTGGCAAGGACGGACGTTTGTTACGCGAAAAGCCGGTCGTCCTCCCGAGAACCGATCTGCTCGCTTCGACGGTTCCGCGCGAACTTCACCGGGTGCGTCCGAGAAACCGGTTGAATCCGCCTCCGAGCCGTCGCGACGGTGTCTCGCGCGTCACCGGCGTCCAACGCCGGCTAATTCCGACGCGGAGGACCCTTGCCAGAATCCACGGTCCCGCGGACACGCGGCTCGTTTATCAGGAACCGTCTCGCGGCGCTTGGCGAACGACGCTTTTGTGACGCAGGCTTGATCTAACAACATCTAACGATAGGCACATCCTGCCGGACCACAAGACACGAGCAAAGCACCAAGGGTCACGTAGGCTTCTCTCTCGAGGTATATATGAGATCATCGTAACCTTAATAATGTAGGCATTAGATATAAAAACCCTTTTGCGAGCCTATCCTAGCAGCAATGAAGCCCAGGGAACCATTGCTCGTCGTTTTTAGTTAATCCGTGGATTGAGCCCTAGGTAGGCAATAGCTACGAATTTTATACCTGCATGTAATTTAAAGTCGAGGCGATCCTTGGGGCTGTTGCTGCTGTGGTCGTTAGAAATTTCCGAGTCTCCGGCTAACGGAACCAACCGACGGACCGCTGGGGAAGTAGGGTTTTCCCAATTTTTGGGAATCCTACCCACGCGTCCGTCACTCCCCCGCCACTAGCGGAGAGATATATATTGTACGCCGACCAACCGGCATATTCATTGTACATTTAGAAATTGAAATATTAGATTGAGAAACCGTAGACTGTCACTTCTTTCGCGCTCCCCGAAATACATCCTCCGAATCCCCAACGCCCCATCGTTTCGGTTTTTCTTTCCTACAATAGAGTTCAGTCAATTAACAGACGTCACGCCTTGTAATTCTCCTTCCCAATACGTACGGTAACTCTACGGATTATTCAATCGTATTCGGCTCTCCATCGAAATAGATCATTCCACGGTCTGATTCTATTAGGGAAGTGATATATTAAACCGTAAATATAGAATCTACGGATGAAAGTTACAAATGTTACAATTTCGCAAAGTGAAACACCTCCTATTAGCGCGTATCGTTTATTTTTATTAAACGCGTTATCTCCACCGCGATGCTTTCATCGATGGACGATGGACTGCGTTGTTTACTCGATGGAAATAGAAGCTTCCGACGTCGGAATGGCGATTTCGATGATCTGTGTTCCGGGATGGGGCATTCGAGGTGACGGTTTTGGGAATCGTGGCAATGGGAGATGGTTGGTGAATTTTATGATTTTTGGCAGTTCGGGAATTTGGAGTTTGAGTTGGTTGAGTGGTAATGGGATGTAGGCTGGTTAATTATAGGATTCCCGTGAGGTTTGACGGGGGATTTGGTGTTTGATCGGTTGATTGGTTTCGTGAGTTGTGATATTGGGATGTAGATTGGTTAATGGCGTGGTTCCCGTAAGTTTCCGAGTGGAATTTGGAATCTATAGGTTTCATTGCGGTATGGCAAAAGTCGGAGAGGCAGAAGATTGAATTAGTAGCTGTAGTAGCGTTTCGAAGTTGAATAACTTAACACATTGAACGCCGGCTAAATTTCATTACTAAAAATGTCGGTGATTATATTGATACATTTTTAAACGTCGATTAAACCAACATTTCTAACTTACGGAAGAGAATAAGGAATTCGAATTTGTAAATTTTACTTTCGATTTAAAAATAAAAATCCCTCATTATCGCTGTGCCGGCGCTCGATGTGTTAATGAGAGCATCGATATCAGTCTTATAAAATTCTAAATATTCAAGGATTCTTTATTTCCTCGATCCCCGCTGAAGTCTCGAGATCGCAACCTGCAAAGACTCGATTTTTCGATCTACGAAACGGATCCAATCATCGTTTCCGTCCGATTGACGGAGAGCGCTCCGAGCGACGATTCGCAGGAGCCGATTCCCGCTGCAAGACACGCGACCTTGTCGATTGCTCTGGATCACCGGCTCCACGGCGACCCGTAGCTCGCGCACCGTATCTGTAATTAGATCGATCCTCGAATTCGTCCTGCGGCAACCTGGATACACGGAGGTAACGATCCATCATGGGCCCGGTAGGTATTCGCCGTTTAACCTGGTTCCCGTCGCACCGAGGACGAAGACGAGCCTCCGAGGGTGTCGTACTGATCAAGATTAATCGTATGCAAATTACTCCGGCGCCGGAGGGAGGATCCCGCGAGATCTAGGCAACTTGCGCGACGCCTACGCCGCGCGACGCCGAAAGATCGGCGCTTCCTCGGCTAGACGCCGAGATTTCGGTGATTGAAAATCGTCCTCTCGTTCGATGACTCTTCTGCCATTCGCGCGGCTCACTGTGATCCCACTGCGACTGTCGACCGAGAGTTTAGCAAAGATCGAAAGGCTGTTTTTCGCGAATAACGATCGATACGAGAGGTCGTCCTTGACTGATCGCGATTTTCAATATGCCGATTCTTTTTTATCTGGACCACCTGTCCGTCGAAGTGCAGACTTCGAGCTTCCATTTCACCGGAGGTTCAAAGGCCACTATTGACCCCTGATCGCGATGTCGAACGGGCCAACGTGATTCCTTTTGACCTAGATTAATTACACGTTAACCCTCGACGAATGTCGACGTTTGTCTAGATGAAATATTTGTAAGTCAAGAGCAAGTGATTCAATTATCAGCAAGAGATCACGTAGTTTCCGTTTTTCCTATCGATTAAGCGATTGATAGGTAGTTCAGCTTCATCTGCCGAAGGTTTCACGTATTCCAAAGAACCGAAGGGTTAAAGTGTACGCTTCTAACTTCAATTTCACCTACGAGAAACTGAACGCGTCCAAATCTACGAATACTGTCACGCGCTAAACTAAGTGACGCGACTGGAGAACATAAATTCCGTCTCTACATGTTCACACCCGCGGAATATCAGTCGCGTTTCTTTCGGAACGACTCGTGACTAGCGAGAGTTTAGTACGGTAACGAATGGGTGTTGATAAAAACTGCCCGACACGGGGAATTTGAATAAAGAGTGCCGGATGTGGAGCTCGGATCGTGTTTCACGGTAGTTATCATAACTTAGTTGCCGTTCTACACCCTGGACGCTCGAAACAGACCATTTTCAATCATCGAATCAGGAAACACACGGTTCTACTCGCGTTTCCCATTAATCTCTTGAAGTGGAATGGAAAATTTTGTTGTATTTCTTCCAGATTGTCGATAGTGAAATGTTACACGAGCTTAGCAACGAAAGTAAATAGTACAGAGTTAATTACACGAGTCTCTATTTAAATAACAGGCTTACGCGTTTCAATGGCGTATCGGTCTTCCAAAGAAAGCGCAAAAACCGGGAAATATGCGATCCAGGGAAGCTAATAAACGAGAATGGAAACGAAAGGGAGCCGTTTTGAACAGTTTTTTCCCCGGTGTCAGCGGCGTCATGATTCTCATTTCCTGGCCAGGTTGGCCCGCGTTAATTCCGCGACGGGAAACGGGTAACGGATCAAAGCCGGCCGTGATCCCCGCGAAAAGTTAAGACCCCGGCGCGCGGCCCGTCCGGGATACGCGTGCCATTTATCACGCGGAACGGCCGGTCCGCGAATGGGGACCGCGTTTAACTTGATTTCCCGTAAATTGCCGGCAGAATGGAATTCCGACATACTAAATCACCCGGTCCGCCGACGGGTTTTCTTTTCGGCCGACGGAAGCGGCTTTCGCCGCCGATAGGATCGACCGAATAAACCGCTTTCCTCCAGCGGCCGACTCCGGCTCGCGAAATAATTTACGCCAGGGAGTTCTAAGCGGCGAGTTACGCGGTCTCGGATCATTATTTTTAGCAGCCCGCCCGATATCGTTATCTCGAAATAACTCTCGAAATACCCTACCAGCCCTCGGTCGACCAGAAATTTATGGCGGTCGTCTGAGCGCCTTCGCCGGCTGATTTCTCGTTAAATCATGTGTTCCCGATTAAACGATCTGTTCTCGATTCAATGATCTGCTGGGGCGCGTTATTCTCCGTTCATAGGTTAACGGTTCTCGGGATTATCATTTTCTATAGGGTCTGGCGATTTTGGGGAATCAGCGTGACAGCTTTTGTGGAATCCTTTTGGAACTATTTGTAATTACTTAATATGGGCTGTTCATTAGATAAATCGTTACATATACAAATGAGTTGTAATAGACTTATATTATTAATTATCATACTTCATAGTAAACGTAGACATTTGTTCAAAAATCTCTTCTATTCTCACTAAATTCTTAATGACGAAGTGCATCGTCGGATCAAAACAACTATTTTGCTATTATCATTGTAATATCTTCAAACAAAGTTTCCACTTGAAGTAGAATGGACAATTTTGCATTTCTTCCAAATTGATAGTAAAATGGTACTTGAGCTTAGTGGTGAAGGTAGTACGCCAAGGGGTTAAGAAACACTTCGTAGGGCAAGGGGTTAATAAAGTCAACCAGGGTCGCCGGCATGACCGTTAAGCGGTTAACGATTTCCCTTCCGTTGTTCCTTTTTCATTATTCATTCCCTTTGTCCTCCGTTGTCCGACCGGCGAGCCCTTTTTCACGCGTGTTATCCACAATCTGCTGGCGCGTGGGCGGAATTCCCGGCTTTTTTTCTTCCCGTTGTCGCAACGGCGGCGCGTACAACGGCCCCGCCTGTAACGCGGTGAAATACACGGGGCTTTACATTTAATTACGAACTGTATCGCGGCCGGCGGCTTGTTGAGCGAAAATTCGCGGTCGGTTGTAACACCCGGATTTCGCGCGCGAGCGATCCGACGATACGGCCCGGTTCGAATTCAACGAGCTTTTCTGGCGGCGACGGACCTCGCAACGTTCCCAGTGAATGTTGCTGTTTATGAAAAGGTCGCGTGCATTGTGGAAAGAAATGTTTGCAGGTATTAACGCGCTGAATGCCGTGGTCACCGGTGATTCCCGACCAAATCGAATTGCTATAGTTCACTCAATGAAACGATGATTATATGAGAACATTTCTATATTGTAAATAATGCTACATAATGCAGTGACATTCAGCTAGATGAACGTGGAGTAGTAATGCAATTCGATCAAATGATTTAATATCATATTTTTTCTATTCTGATTTAACTAGAAAGACACTAAACACTGATTTAGGCAGAAGCTAGAAAATCTCAAGAGAAGTGGAATATGAAACTTGAAATCACGAAAGCATTTATTAGGTCAGTCTATACGTAATGATTCGTATGAGTTCCTTAATGGAAAATCACAGGACTTCGAAAATGGCATTAAAGAATTAGTGGAAGGATTGAGGAAAATGCACAAGAATAGTCGATACGTCGATGGTTAGAAAATAACGTATCAATTTTCTACATTACTTAGAAGATGACTTTGTATAGTTAAGTTTTTAGTAAATTAGCTTTAGTATTTACTGAAGTATTACTTTACACTGATTTTAAGAATATACTAGAAGATTCAGTAGCTACAATGTCTCTTGTAAAAGCTGATACTTCTTTCTACTCATACGTTACAGTTTATTACTCATTGTTACAGTTCCTTTGATTATTCAAGAAGATAGGGACAAGATTGTTATTCATTTCACCCGAAAATAAGATTTGACCTTTCAGTCCAGGTCAAATGGCCCAGCGATGCGCGTCGTGTACCGGTGGGAGCGTTCTTTTTCTGCGATGGAATCGCTTGCCGGTGTTTATGTAACCGATCGCCGGAGCTGTATGGGAATTTTATGTAAGTGTGCCTTGCAGCGATCGCCGATAATGCGGCTGACACGGTCATGGAGCCTCTGTCAATAGTTTCGAGTATTTGTTGTGCCTTTGTTCGAGGCGGTGTTTAAAGAAGCTCTCTAAGAGGTTTCGCACGAATTGTACAATCGGGAACGGAATAGTTACTGGAATACGGATTCAATGGAATAATTGTTTCATCGTCATTCGAAGTATTTATAGTGACTGTTCCGTGGATATCTTATCACTTTTACGAAGCGTTACGTTTGCTACGATTACTTTATTGCACATTATTGTATAATCGTTCCCTTCTTGACCTTCACGACTCGTTTCTTCCCTTTCGGCGCTTTAAGATTGAAGATTTAAATATTTTAACCAGTTAACTGTGTTTGACGAGTATACACGTCATCCTAATACTGAATGGTGCTAACTTTTTCAACGATGGATTACTTGTTTTCTGAGACAAACATGTAATTCTTCGTTTCGCTTTAGTTTTTCGTTACGATATACTTTAAGTGCATTTGGCCTGCATTTAACGAGTATATACTTCGTTATTTGATTTTATTGCGCACAATGAGAGATTCTTCAAACTAAATTCCACACTTAACTGGTTAATATAAGAAAACTGGATAATAGATCCAGGGGATTTGGATGATCTTCTGTTTGACAATAAAAAGACAGAAGTACCTAAGTGTTAACAATAAAACGTGAATTTTCAAATTTCTCTTTAAGCAAGAAACAAGAAATGATGAATAACTGGTATCTCGTTTCGATCCAACGTGATCTTCTTGGCGTCGGTCCATAATAATGGAGCAAAAGCAAAACAGTTTAATTGGACCGACGATAAGTGTACTAAAAAAATGTGTCATCCTCGCGTCCGTCGTAAAGCGATCCGGAAACCGGTTTGCATGCGGAACGTAATCTCGTCACACGCGTTCACTTAATCATTCTAAAGTGATTACGAGGATCTCACGAAAATCGTGACGGCGTCGTGTTTTTCCGCGAGCGCTCCGATGATTCTCTATAAATCATCCTAATCGCGAGCGCAACCATCGCTTTTTTCTCTCTTCTTTTCGGTCGGAATGTAATCTGGTGACGTCAACCGACAGTTATCTAATTGGACGCGAATGAAGTCCGTAAACAGCCGAATTGAATTCGCCGTTTATCGCGTGGCGCGCCACGCCGCGCCGCGCCGCTTTTCGACGGGCCGCCGCCATCTTTTTTCCTGGTACCGTTCGCGGCGTGCCTTCGGGAAACGATTGCGCCATACTGTCTCGCTGCGCGATTTTATCGGGGACGGATCGCACGATCGAATCGCATTTATTAGCCGCTCGACAGATTATTTTCTCAGGTACCAATCCCGGGTAATTCGATCCCCCCGTTAATTCGATCGATCGGGCGATAATTTAGATTAATTACGTAATCATGGAAATAAGAGAATAGTCACTTATCGATTAGCTCCAATCGATGCATTCTTCGTGGTTACGATAATTATAAACGACTCTTGTATCCTATTCTAATACCCTTAATCGACACTTTGACTGTCAAGTGAACACTATGTCGAAACAGATTTGCTCTATCTTTCTTATATCCCATATATCCAACAAAATTCGGTTCGTTACCAGGAAAATAAGGTTACTCGAGTCACGTGACAGTCAAAGCCTTAATGAGAAATCACCTTCGAGAAAAGATTAATGGTCTCGAAGAACTCAAACTACCAGATAAACCTATTACCAATTCGCAATCGTCACGAATCCAGCTACTAAATCAATCAAAAGCTCCCATTCACTTCTCGATTTCTACATACTCGCCTACAGTTACCTTCTTACTCGCTCCGAAACAATCCCCCGCATCCTTATCACATATTACAAGTTCAACTGGCATCTTTAAATCCTTATCAGTGCGAATCCACTTAGAAAATCAATCAAAAAATACACAGTATCCTCTCGATTTCTACATGTTCACCTACAATTACCTTCTTACCAGCTCCAAAAGAATCCTCCGCATCCTTATCACGTCTTACAAGTTCAACTATCATCTTTAAATCCTTATCGGCACGAATCCGCCTAGAGAATCAGTCTAAAAACACACGGTATCCTCTCGATTTCTAGACACCCACCTACAATTACCTTCTTCCTAGCTCCAAAATAATCCTCCGCATCCTTATCATGTATCATAAGTTCAACTGGCATCTTTAAATCCTTATCAGCAGGAATCCAGCCAGCAAATCAAGCGAGCACATTCCATTCGTTGCATCCGTTCGATTCCTACCTGCGTACAGTTGACCTTCCGGCGAGCCCCGAGACGTTTTCGCGTTTGTTCGTCACGGGGTACACGTTCACGAGAGCGTGCACGGTATCCCGTGGATCGGAGTCCGACAATCACGAAGCCGAACGTACCGGCTCGCCAGGCTACAGTACTTACACGCGGTCCGCCGGCACACATCGACACGGGGAGGCGTGCGTACAGCCGCCGACGCACGGACACATGCACGCCGGCGGGCGTGCACACAGCCGCAGGCACGTAGACGGGCTCTACGTACACAAAGAGAGAACCGAGCCACGCAACATGGCAACCGTGGCAGGACGTAGACGATGGTTATACGTAGAAGTTCCAGTGGCAGGGGGTCAGTGTAAAACGGCCTTCTGTCCGCAACGTGTCGAACGTCGTTCGGTATAACCGTGCTGCTTTTGCGCCGGTGACACCTGGGGATCCTGCGGAGACACGCAGCGCACCTGCACACGCGGACGAGAACGCCGAGCGAGGAGAGGAGGATCGATTCTACGGCGAGTTCTCTCGCGACCGGAGCCATCGACGATCAATCGCCGGCGAGCCGCTGGAAATCGACCCAAAGGTAAATCGATCGCGATCCAGCCGGGGAACAAGGGACGCGATCACCAACCCCGGCACGATCTCCTTTGTTCCGACCACGGCGATCGCAGCGTCGCACCGCGAGGCAACGGACGACGATCTTGTCTCGCCGTTTCTCCGGGGAGTTCTGTACAGGGGTTGAACGAAATAATGAGAACGTTCGACGAAAGTCGCCGGTTCGCGGGTTGCTTCGGGAACGAGAGCTGCGCGCAGGTATCGCGTCTCGATCGGTTCTTCTGAAGTTGTACGGTGATCTGGAGGAATGTTCGGCTGGTGGACCTGAGATATCAATAAAATGTTTGTTGAACGCACGAGCTGTTTCCATTATTTTGTCCGACCCCTGTGTATGTTTTGCAGCCGTTTCGCTGGTTCAGCTGGTATGTGGAAGCGTTTTTGTTTTGGGTCTTTTGGTTTATGGTGATAGCTTTGTTGGCTGATCTTCGGCTTCGCAGATTTCTGTTCGAGATGTACTGATGTAGATAGTTTGATGGTTTCTTGTTATATTAATAGACACGAGCGGAGGGTAGCTATCCTGTCGCCATTTATTCGGAGGAAGACATTATTCCTTGAATTTAAATGGTGGGCTCGAATGATTATCTTCGAGACAAGCGGAGCAATATCGAAGGAGTGTTTACATTGATCGGGATGTTCCCTTGGAAATGTAAATAATTCTGTTGCGAAGCTGGCCGTCTTCGTTAGAAGTCGAACTTCAGCTGACATTTCCGTCAAGTCGCAAACAACGTGTCCGAACACGATCGAGGCACGCCTCTTTGTTTACAAAGCTTTGTCTCGGTACAACTGTTCCAAACGCGAGGTCCATCGCTGCCAGAGAAGTTCCTCTTCTATTTTAGTCACAGACAGCGCACCGCGCGTCGGCGTCCACGGCCTCGCGAGTTTTATCGCGACCGCTAGCCAGGAATCAGTTCGTCGTTGCCGACCATCGATCGGTTGATTGTTGACCTTTGCGGCGTGTCTTCAACCTAGAGATAGCAAACGTCTCCCGAGCTGGCCGTCGGCTGCTTTTTTCTTGTTTTTCGTGGACCTCCGATAGCTGGTACCTCTTCGGTGACCGATAATTGCAATAACAGAAGCCTACTTACGCGATACTTCGCTCGACTAATAGATACTTTAGAGCGTCAGGCAATTTTTCCAAGGAAATATATGTTGAGGTTGAAATATCCCAATACTCGAGAAATTTCAACAGAACATTTTTGGAGCACTTTTAGATACTTTGAATAATTGCTGTTTTCTAATGAAAACACAGCTTAAGACCACTGTATTCTGAAAATTCGAGGAATGTCAAGAGAAAGTTTTGGAGCTTCAGATACTCTAGAGCGTCAGGCAGTTTTTCGATGAAAATACACATCGAGGTTGAAATATTCCAATATTCGAGAAATTTCAACAGAACATTTTTGGAGCACTTAGAGACTTTGAATAATAGTTCATTTGGATAATTGCTCTGTTTTCTAATGGAAACACTTAAGACTACTGTATTCTGAAAATTCGAGGAATCTCGAGAAATTTCTAGAGCTTCAGATACTCTAAATCCTTCTATCAATTTTTATCATATCTCCAACACTTCCAACTATTTCCTTTAAAAATTGTTGTAGTCACCATCACAGAATGGTTTGTTTATTTGTAATACATCGATAAGCGACATTGGAAGAACGAAACGATCTCGTAGATTCTACGAAACTCTTCGAAAATACGCGACGTATGGTCCGACAACACTCGCCGGGCGAGTAGAAGTGGAGGCACGATAGAGAACAATTTACAGAGAACTTGTAAATTGAGTATGGCGTGTATGTACATTCAGCCGTGTTTGGGCATGGTAGAACTGTGTACACGCTGGGTGCTTACACCGGAGGTTTCAGGTTAAGCCGTGTTTCCACGTGTAGACTCCGAGGGAAACGGTCCGCCCGTGTTTTCGGAGCAGTACGTTTTCTGGCTCGTTTATATAATATTCAAGTTAACTATGCATTTCGCTTCGTCCCGGTGTGGCCGTGCCGCTTATTTAACTTAATTGTCCCCCCATTTATCCAGAAACTCCTTTATGCCCGCGAACGGCCAGAGGAAATTGTTACTAATCTGTTTTTTCGCTCGAAAATTTCGAGGAACCGGCCGAGCAACAGTTATAATTACCATTTTATCGTTTTTATCTTCGTTAAAACTGACATGCTCGTTATCCGCCGAGGAAACGATGAAATATTTTTAAACAACGATACCTGTATTACTTTATTATTATTGTTTAAAACAAAGATTGCCAGTCGAAAACGAACCGTGATACAATGCTGCTAGTATTATATAAGGGGAGCTTCTGCAGTTACTTAAAAGCTAATTAATATTGATACGAATATCAGTAACGGCTGCGTTGCTCAACGCATTCACCGGGTGGCCATTTAATTCTAGAAAATTGTCACGCACACGAAACGTTACGTGTTCTACTGGGGACCTTGAACTTGAAACACAAAATTGGAAACCTGTTCTACGGATAGCTAGCATATCCTTCGTTAAATGTAAATTAACCGCGAAACAACAACAATAACAAGACAGTTTTCATAAGTCGATAAAGCGAATTCGAATCGAATAATCAGACGATAATTTAAATAGAGAAACAAGCGAGAACGGTGTAATTTCCTTCTGATCACCGTATACAGCGTAAGGTCGTCCGATGAATTATTTTCAACGTGTGGTATAGGTCATCAATGACCCACATGACGCGGCCGAGTGTTAAAAACTTTTAGTAGTCGCGGCCTGTAACAATGACACATTTACCAGTGACGCATACGTGTGAATGCAGTCTCCGATAACGGCCGCGGTCTGCCATCGAGACACAATCAGCGCCGCGATACTAGTTTCCGGGTCGCAGTTTACTTTTCGTAGTGCTAAACATTACGCTCGGGGGAACTTTGCATGCTCGCGGAGAATCATGACGCGATTTTATAAATATGCTTCGTTTATAACTATGAAATCGAATCAAGTGTAAATGCTAATTCGAGACGCGAGGACAAGATAGCGACGGTTTGAAAGGAACATATGATTTACAAATGAATTTCATTTCTTTGACTGGAATAGTATCCTGAGTCAACTTATTTCGCGGAATATTCCATTATCAACATCCACATCCGCATTTCCAATGAATCATATTGTATTGTACAGTGTTCTAACTAAAAAATGAGTAACGTATGGTCGACTGTAATCTACACTAGTGAAAACTCTTGTCCAAGTCAGCAATTATGTGACACCGTTACCGAAGTAACAAGCAGAAGTTTGAAGTATCCAGTGTAAGAAGGGCTTAAACTACGAGCAGCAATAAGACCAGATGCGAGAGAGCGGTTAGCGAGAAGATTGTTCGTTGTATCGTTTCAAAGGAATACAGGCGTGACATTTTAGTGTCCTTCTTCAGAAGAACTTTCCCTGTTACTTGAAAACAATGGCTGCATTCCCACAAACCTATATTGCATCGCTAACTCGCGATATTCACCGAAAATATCCTGTTCCTCATTTTTCTCTGATATCGCAGGAATTTCCTTTCGGAAAACATTCTGCACAGAAACGGCTCAGGTTCCATAGCAAACTCTTGTCTTATATTCTTCATCTCTCAAGCAAGAACTTTCTCTGTTACTCGAAAACAATGGCTGCATTCCCACAAACCTATATTGCATCGCTAACTGGCAACATTCACCGAATTTCCTTCATCAACCGAAAATATCCTCAGTTCCTTATTTTTCTCTGATATCGCAGGGATTTCCTTTCGGAAAACATTCTGCATAGAAAATCGGCAGCCTAGAAACGGCTCAGGTTCCATAGCAAACTCTTGTCTTATCATTCACCGAAAATATCCTGTTCCTTACTTTTCTCTGATATCGCAGGAATTTCCTTTCGGAAAACATTCCGCACAGAAAAAATCGGTGGCCTGGAAACGGCATCGGGTTCAATAGGAAACTCCTGTCCCGTCATTGAGGATCGGCCCGTCGCGTCCTCTCGATGTTTACGCAGCCAGCCGGCGTTTAGGCGTTTCCGTGGAATTTAAATTTCGGATGGGGCCGAACACAAAACCAGTCGGACCAGGTAAAACTGGCTGCGCGTGTGTCGGCCGCGCGCGGGCGATCGCCGCAACCGGCTGTTTCCTGCGCCCCCGTTCGGCTGGGTCGGCTTTGACCTGCCGGGCCAGGTAACACCGGGTGTCACGAGCCGAGTTTCGACCCAAGGATGCCTTATTGCACGCGAACCCCGGCCCTACAACGCTAGAACTATCGATTTTCCGCTTCCGCGTCGCTGGAACGAGCGTCGAACGAGCTTCCGTTTCGAATTTCCCGCGCTCCGAGCGGCCTCGAGTTTCGACAGCGAGCGTAGAGGAACGAACGTGCTGTGTACATCGCTGTCGAAAAATTTCAGTAGAGGTTTTTTGCTAGTTTTTCCCTCTGGGGATAGGAGTTGCAATTTTAACTGTTTTTGAAAGTTTAGTAAATACGTCGACGTAGATGTCTGTGGCTGTTCAGTGTTCGTGGATAGATGCAAATGATGGCAATGTTATATTCTTAGTATAAATGAACAAATGTAATAGTTTTATTCTAAAAGTATGAAATCTTCATTGAACTGCATAGGAATCAAGTAATTAACAAAATTGCTTTCATTGTCCATCGCTGATTTTAAAGTGAGCGTCAACGTTCATTGTTTGATATTTTTCAACATTAAACGATATTTTAGAATATTCTTCTTATTTATTGATATCTTTACTGTTTTCTATAGTATGAGTCTATTGATGTAACTTTTACGTTTTGTTTTGATTCATGTATTTCTTCCATTCGATTCTAGATCATTGTCTCGGTCAGCCGAACGCGAAGCTCGCTCCGCTGAAGTTCGCATTAAACGTGGAATGATAATATTTCTTTGTGTCCCGTGCAAAAGTACTACAAACGAAGGTATTTATATCTACCAGCACTGACGTACGCCGCAAAGAAATACGCGCGAGCAGCAAAAACCGACGCCCAACGCATGTGACTAAAAGCGATGCGCGATGCATGCGACAAAAAACGTTCGCCGCGTGTTCGAGTCTACGGGACGGAGCCGAGTCCGCCATTTACGACGCGCGTTTCCGTTTTACAATGCAATTCGAATGCAAAATAAAAGATGAGTCAAATCGGTTGACTCCGTAAAATAAAATGTAGAAAAATACACAGCTATAGATCAGTTTAAAAAATTTCCCCTTAAGTAGACAACCAAAAAATTGTAGAATGTATTTTACTTAATTACTGCAACAGTGTAGCTTTAATCTAACGAATATATAAAATGCATCAAATAGTATATTCTTGAAGTAATTTATTATTATTGCAAGTTTCGTACAGCTAAAAGAATCTTTGTTCGATGGTATCGAGCTGAATAATAAGGAAAAATTCGAAAGCCAATGAGACGCTTTACCGATGAAACCTGAAAACATTTCGAAATTGGAGTTAACCGATTTCGCCAGCGTTCGAACGTCCCTCAGCCGTGAATCGACGGACTGCGATGCTTTCAGACGCTGACACGATCGAATTTTCGACGGATGTTTCGAAAATACCGGAGTCCAGCGAGCAGCGAGCGGGGGCCTCGAGATCGGGAACGCCGCGGAATTGAAAACACGAACGTGCGTGTTTTCAAATGAAATTCACACCGCGTAATGGATGATTCGCATTGTTTGCCGAGTTATTCAGCGCGAGGATTTTCTCGCGCGAGCCTCGTTCAGCGATGTTTTCGCAGATGATAATCTGAACCGAGGCCTCGGGGATATTCAGCTAGGATTTTCGAAAACAGAACTGCGTTCTTCTTACACTAGATTAATTAGAAACTTCATTTCTGATTATATCGATAGATGATAGACAATAGCAGAATGTATAATTCACGAATGAACAGTAATTTAATGAAACAACTCTGGCCTTTAATCTTAATCATTAGAATTATCAGTAATTATAATTATTCAACCGAACTATTATCGATAATTTCAATCGACGATAAATTCGATTTTACTGAATTACCGAGTCAAGCGTCGATCGCCGGTAACACTCGCGATCTATATTCAGTATCGCCAGTTTGAAGTACAGAGTTCGAGTGAAGCATGTGCTTCGTAAACGTGACGTTCACGCGAGAGAACGTCCTTCGCGAGGAAAATGCCTCGATTGTGAATCACGCGACGTCCTCAGCGCGATCAAGAGCGAGCGAGTTTCTTCGATGGTCGCGATACAGGAGGCGTTACCTTCGGAAACCCCTTATCTCGATTCATACAAATCTTACGTCAGCTTGATAGCGGGGTACAAAGGTGGTTGCAAGTTACGCTGTCCTCGAAATCTACCGGCCGAACGGTATACCATTATCTTAAACCCGCCATATTTTATAACGGGCTTTTCAGTCGGTTCCGAAGCATCGGTTACCGCTCGGAGGAGCACACTGTGATTCCTCTGGTATCCGTGAACTCTGGCAATCGGAAAAGGTCGGAGATGTAGGCGCGCTTTATGAAATTAATTTAACCCTTTGCGGACGAATGTCGACATTTCCGCGAGATGAAAATTTCACGTTTGACGAATGATTACTTGAACAGCAAGAGATCAGTACGTAGTCTCCTTTTTTGTATATTAACACTAGATTTATAATTTAAATCGCGAAAATTCTAGCTTCAAACGAAAATTGTTAATAAATAAGGTTTGAAAAATTCAGTATCCGTCAGATTGACGAGTTCCGTAAATCTAGTTTTAATTAAGCAATTGATAGGTAATTCAACTTCATCTGCTGAAGGTTTCGTATATTTTATAGAATCTCCGTCCGCAAAGAGTTAAAGCTGCGGATAGTAACAGTTGTGAGGTTAAGCTAGCAGATACGGATAGTTAGAAGATCGAAGTAGCTAATGTAGTTCCCAAGATTGAAGCAGCTAATATACATAGCTACAAGATTGAAGTAGCTAATACAGGTGGTTAAAAGATTCAAGTGGCAAACACAGATAGACACACGGTTTCAGTAGCAAAGAATTCACCGAGTACACACTAGTCTTCAATAGATTACTGAAACTCGTGCAATTTGATCAAAGAGAAGCTCCTAAACTTGAATTCTTACCGCGACTTGAATTCTTGATGTTTACAAACGGATCGTTTCAATTCATCGGAATCAATGTTGCATCAATTTTACCGCGAAGACAGCAATAAATCTCCGCGCGCAGAAACTCGACGTACACCGGTTACCAGAACAAATTATCGTTTCGTCCCACTCCAGGTAGACTCCTGGCTGCATAACGCTTTCCTCAAGGCCTAGTCAGCGTGACGTCAGGTCATCAGCCGATTGCATATTCCCGATACAGTGTCTCTCAATCGTAAACATTCGTGCGCTCGACCGGCGGATGAACGTTAATCCTTTGCGGTCTCTACTTCAGTCTCTATTCTCAGTTTCTGAATTGAAGATTTCATTTCTAACGGCTAATTACTAAGGACGAATAATTGCGACGATTGAGGAAACTTAACCCTTTGCCGTCTTAGCTCATTCGATGACAGCCTAATACGACGCTCTATTTATTTATTCCAGAATATTTGGGAATCATTGAAATGTTACCTTTAAATGGTACAATTGATACTACAAATAAATATAGAAAAAATCGTTGAAACAGGTAGAGGTTGCAATAAAATAGAACGTCGAGTCTGACTCGACACAGGACTGCTAAGGGTTAAATTCGAGGAGCAGTTGCATCGCGGTTGGTGTCCCGAAGCGGACGGAATGCATCGCGAAGGATATTTTCAGATCCCCAAACCTATCTCAATGTCAACAGCCTCGGACTGACCTGTTTCGATGCTTCCTCTATTTTTGAGTGTCGCCCCATGATCTGGAACACCGTTCCCAGCTGCTTCGCGTCCATTATTACGAAATTGTGGTGATACGGTTCGAGGAACTTGTGCGTAATAACACGTCTGTGTTAAAATAGGGCTCGTAGTACTCTAGAGGACAGTGGGATGGAAAGAAGAATTGATCATCAGATTTATCAATCAGCAAGGCGATTAAGTCGATTTGTGTATTTTCTGATTTTTGTCAATCTTAATGGGATGAATATTCTTTTCATGGATTCTATTCAAGGATTTAGTCGTTTTTTCTAGGTCAGAAAGCTCTCATAGATTGATTTTAATTTTAAACATGACTAGATATATTCAACGTTTACTATCAAGATATGGACAACATTTTTGAAAATTCAATTACACTATTATCAAGTTGCCTTATTAAACATTTTTATTTCACATCGGTTGTCTTGTACGTTACGACTGTTTTTTAGTCATTCAGAAGCGTCAGTCGCCAGTGACTGACATGGCGCTTAACGTGTTAATAAACGCTTCGGTACAGTAGGATGAAGTTTTTTCTTTCAAGACATTCTATTCTATTCGCTGAATTTTGATAGAACAACCAACTGTATTTTCGAAGACTTTCTGAAGCGACTGTACGTTCGGGGAACATCGCGCTCTAAAACGAGCAGTCCCTTTCCAGGGAGTCCGTCCCAGGTCAGAACGTTTATATCAGAGCCACGGGCGGGAAACAAAAATGAAAATTCTGTCGTGTAATCTCGAAGCGGAGCGAGCATGAAAGATTCAACATCTCGCAGGAGGAATCGTTTCTGGGACACCGTGTGCACATAGAGAACTCACGAGGAGCGCCGCGAGTTATCGCGAACGCACCGTTCCCCGGAGGTAAACGAATCCGATCGCCTTTTTCTCGTCCACGTCGGGACACGTGGACGTCATTTATCTGTTCATTGTCATTCCCGGCGGATGAATGGCCGCATATTTTCCTCGCGAACCCGTTCCCGTCTATCCCGCGGACCATCGGGAACGTGTACCGCATGGGAACACGCTTTCTACACAGTGTTCAATAATCGAGCGAACGTTTTATTTGCGAATAACTCCTGAAACGCGCGAGGAACTTGTGGACAATCGATTCGGTGTTCTGAAATTCAAGCGACGAGCTGATTCTGAAGATTCATATATTATCGGGAATGAGAAATTTTGATTTTATATTGATATTTACGTAGCTTCGATACCTATCACATGATTTAATCCTTTGAACTCAGTGCTCCAATATTGCACTAGTTGTAATATTAAATATGTTATCTAAAATTATTTAATTTTCCACGCATCCAAATTTTGTGCTAACAAGGAAAATAAAAGATCGAAGAAATGTTATAAAAATTCGTTACAGTTGCTGATAGATTACAAAACAACTTGTGCTAAGGGTTAACCCTTACTCGGCAGTTTTTCACTAGAAATATTTGAACATTCGACGAGAAAGACGATATTTTGTGAAATAGCTCGAAGAGAAATCATACATCGAGGAACAAAGCTGTTTTCTTTCAATATTTCTCAAATTGAGGCATAATACGTAGCGTAATATTAAATATCAAATTTTATAGTTTCCCTTATGAAATCAAGTTGTGACAGAGTCACCTCTTTCCTAAAGAGTCACTGGTTGTTACTAAATTTCATTAGAACTTATTACGTTTAAATTACATTTAAATTTATCAAATGACAATGACACATTTGACTATTTCACGTACAGTGATATAAATTGATCTCACTGAAAATCATCGCCAAGTTTTCTAAGAATTATTATATCTTCGAGAAAGTATTTTTCAAAAATAAATTGGTAGGTCCTTCTCGAGCACCCCGTATACAGTTCCATGGTGCTCTGTATCAACGAAACGATGTTACACGTTATACGTACGAGCTGTTTCACGCGCACGCGAGGGCTGTTTTTGATCGACCGAAAAGCAAATGTCTGTCTGTACTCGGCGGACGCGTGGAAACGAGAGAGAAGAGGAGAGAGAGAGAAGAGGAGAGAGAGAGAGAGAGAAACGTCGGTTCAGACCTTGTTCACGTGCCGGGGCCATCGGAAAGTTCCGAGATCTCGTTCCCGAGGCGTTTCATTTGAATGCGGATCGCGACGCGTCGAAAACTGCTCTCGCGACTCTTCCGAACTGCGATGATTGATACATTGAACGGCTGCGACTGCCTTTAGGGATTGATACCTTTCGGAAACTTCTCCGTTAACACCAGGACTACCGTACCAGTCAAAATGACTGGCCTCGATTCGTTTGTTTCGCAGTTATTAACCCTTTGCACTCCGAAGTTTTTCGCTAGAAATATTTCAACATTTCCTGATGAGATTAAGACGATATTTTGTACAACCAACTTTACCTTTGTCATGCTGGATTATCGTGAGAAACACTGACAACTTCGATATTTCGTAGAAAAGAAATGATATTAAACCTTTCACTCGAGAGATGACTCATTACTTGATTTCTTATAGTGAAACTGTAAAGTTTGATGTTTGATATTGTACTCCGTATAATGCATCAATTTGAGAGATATTGACAAAATGGCTGTCCTCCAGTATACGTGTTATCGTCTTCATCTCATCAGAAAATGTTGAAATATTTCCAAGAACTTCCGAGCAAAGGGTTAAAGAAGTATGGAAATGCACTTGGAATCTTTTTATAAACTTATTCGAGTTTCTTTCTATGACAGCTCACTCGCGTTACACGTGTTCATCCTTGTTTGGGTATGTCTGACACACTTGTTAACGAAGTTCGTTTTCCAGAAGTGGGTCGATTTCATTCGAAAGCGAAGGATAGCTCTATTTTATCCGATTGCCCGAGTTCTACGTCTAAATCGTTGAATAGTAACAATCTTGGATGATGGTGTAGTGAAACAAGTTTAACACTAGAACTACCGAACCGTCAAAATGACTGGTTTTGATTTGTTTGTTTTGATTAATACCTTAGAAGCATTGAATATTTGAAATGACTTTGGAAATAAATAGTTTCACTTGAGTACTATGACGAATATCTACTGTCACAACTTTTATAGAGATTACATATCAATCGTATTAAATGCTCGGTAGTTCTAGTGTTAAATTAACCCTCTACGGACGAGGATTCGTTAAACTTTCGGAATTTCTCGCATCGCTAAATCAATTTCCTTAATAACTCCTCAGAGAAGCATCTGTCATCTTAATAATTTCAAAATGAAGAAACCAGGAACCGTTTTGTCCAATAGTATCAAATACTATAAAAAAAACACATCACTCTCGTCATTCAAATAATTCGCTCGATTCCCAGCTCTCGAATGTTTATCAAAGCCGAAAGTCTCATTACGGTATTCGACCGCAAAGGGTTAAAATGTTTAGGCATTGATTAGATACCTCGTCTCACGGTAGCGTACGGTTAATCGTACAGTAATCAACGTCGAGGTGATAATAGAAATCTCGTCGGAGCGTCTCGTCCGAGCGGGAATGCGAGCTCGCCTCGTTCATAGATAGTAGATCGCCGGAATTAATGCGAATACATATTTCTACGGAGGAGTTTACGGTTTACAATAAAACGGAATTTTGTTTTCCGCCACTTTTGGTTTTATCGGGCATAAAACGGAATGGTAACGGTGCTTTATGCTCCCCTCGTTTTATTGCGTTCGGAACTCCTGCACGTGTTATGCCGCGCTCGGAATTCATAGACTGCTGATAACTTTTATTTACACGAACCGTGGATCGCGATCTTCCCCGACGCTCGCCCGGTTTTTATAACAATGGAACGCCTTTCACGCGACGGCCACTTTCTTCCGGGGAAGGAGTCGAGCGCGGCGCGACCCGTGAACTCCCGTTGACATCACGCCGGATTACGAAGCGCGAAACGCACGACGTTGTCGATTTTTATTAACGCCTCGCCGGCCGAGGTTGGAACACTTTGCACGGCTGCCTCGGGACCATCGACACGGAAGTGTGTTAATGGGATTCCTCTTCGCCAATGTGTGCTCAGTTGTTCGCGGGTACACTACGAATTTCAGTTACCTGCAAGCAACCTTCTGCCGGACGAGCCTCTTCGCGAACTCGATTGTTCGGCAGAATTGCTGAGATTCGAATGAGGTTTGTCAGTTGATCGGTGATTATTGGAAACATGGGACAACCAGAGTTGCAAAGTTCAGTCTTATTTTTGAGTTTCCTCGATCGCAATTGAAACGTCCTTAGTGATTCGATGTCATCAGGAATTAAGTTTTCAATATAGAAATGGAGAACAGGGACTGTTAGAGACTGTGATGTCACCAGAAATGAAATACTCAATTCAGAAACTGAGAATAGAAACTGTTTAGAGGTGTCCTAATAAACTTGCGATTTACTGAAACTTAGAAATATGGAACAACCAGAGTTCCAAACTTCGAAGCTTATCTTTCCTCAATCGTCGCAATTATTCGTCCTTAGTAATTCGCCGTTAGAATAGAGATTGTTTAGAGGTATCCTAATAAACTTGCGATTCACTGAAACTTAGAAACACGGAACAACCAGAGTTCCAAACTTCAAAGTTTATCTTTAAGTTTCCCCAATCGTCGCAATTATTCGTCAGTAATTTGATATCACCAGAAATGAAATCTTCAATTCAGAAACTGAGAATATCAACTGCCTAGACGTATCCCACTAAACCTATGATTTACTGAGACTTAAATTATCTACTTACTATTCAAATCTATCTCAATCACAGCTCCGCGCACGGTCAATTAACAAGCAACCGTTCAATCGCCGTCTTATGCCGTTTGCCTCCGAGTTCCAGGAAAGATGGAACGAGTATTTTATCACAGAAAAGGAAACGAATGTCATTTGCATTCGCCTGATGAATGTTTATGAAGCCCGATGCATTCGGATTCCGCGGAAACGTCGGTCGAGCGCGTTTAATGTGCCTTCGGTAGCAGGCCGATGATCAAGCATATTTCGCCGCGTTACGTAAAAAAAAGGTACCCACTGTTCTTTCACAATACTTCCCGGTATCTGTAATATGTAATACACGATCGGCGTGTAAACACACGCTATTGGCTCAACCGGTTCTACGTAGACCGCAGAGGCGTGCAATTAACCGGTTAGCAACCGATTGTTCAGTTAGCACTCGGCTACCGCGGGTAACACTGTTACGGTTAACCGAATGCCCACGCTTTACCGTTAAACGGATAATGCTATTTATCGGGTTACAATGGTTTTTCGCCAGGCGGACGTACAGATGGATCTTGGCGAACCGTTCTTCTGCTCTCTACACAGCACTCTTGGCATTATATCTTTAGAAATTCGTTTTATCAATACACTAGAATATTTACGTATGCAATATGTATCTTTATCGCTTCTTTGCTGAATATATGAATAATTATTCTGGCGAATGTTAGTTTGCTCGGTGAAACGGTTTCTGTGAGGGTAAATGCATGATTAGTTCTTCACTGTAGTATTTATTAGTGACTTGGTACTACATAAGAGCCACACTCAGATCTGAAAATAGTGATACGCACTACAGAATATTATTATTTATTTTGCCTTCGCCATAAAGGCGCTTCTGTACACTTACTCTAGGCCAAACTTTGTAAGACCGGGGGAACATTTTTTGAAAAATAAATTTCTATTAGTAACAATCGTAATATGGCTGAACTTTGTAAGGCAGGGGAACATTTTTTGAAAAATAAACGCCTTTATTTATTAGTAACTTAGTACTACATAAGAGCCGCACTCAGATAGAGATCTGAAAATAGTGATACGCACTACAGAATATTATTATTTACTTTGCCTTCGCCACAAAGGCGCTATTGTATACCTACCCCCGTTCGAACATTCTAAGGCCAGGGGAACATTTTTTGAAAAATAAATTTTTATTAGTAACAATCGTAATATAACCGAACATTGTAAGGCAGGGGGAAAATTTCTTGGAAATAAAGCGCCCTTCATTAGTAACAATCGTGATACGGCTTGCGATAGCTCGTTAATGCGTTTGATACTCGTTTCCTCTAACTACCTAAATCCACATGCCGGTTGATTGAAGAAACTTGATTAGCTTGGCTCTCGATATCTCCTCAGTACGACCCATTCAGCGAAGATCCAATTTTACTACCCCCAGCAAAAACGTTCGAACGAAGAAGCGAAGCTTTTATAGGCTTAAACGATTCCCCGCGGCAATACAAGACGAATATCAAGAATAAAGAAATTACGATTTCATCTTCGTTTTCAAGTTATCATCGACCAAAGACGTCTCTGAACTGGGAAGATTCGCCAATGGCGGTGCGCGTGTGGCAGGTCAGTTCGACCGGGGACGTTGACCTACCGCGCGAGAGACAAAGACAGACACCAGACTCGCTCACGATTGGTGGGTTTTGAATCGCTAATAACTCGGAACCTAATCGGAAATCGGGATTTCTTTCATTTTCCTCTTATACCGTAGCCTCGAATCACTTAAAAAATTTAATAACTAGTGAAATAATAATAATAATAATCACTAGTGACAATCATTACGTATGCTTCATTTTCGGAGATTAGATACGAATGATTAAACGAGGTTCCATTTACATAGAACGAAGAATAATTCCTCTCTCGTGTTCCGTGATACTTTCCTTTAAATAGAAATAATTAATTATCGCTCCTTCATAAGCGACTGGTCTCGTGAATAAGCGATGATAGAGCAGCTAGAATTTCCTCTGCACGCAACGACCGCGTTAGAAGTTCACCGTCATCCGAGTATTAAACCGAGTTGCCGTATTTTGCGCGGATTAAACGGAAGATAATCGAAATGCCCGTCCGGCGATCCTCTTTAATCTCCTTACCGCGTTTAATCGGTTAACGCGGTGCACACGTTTTTAGATCGCGCATTACCCGTAGATCGAACCGCTGAACCTGCGCGTCCACTCTCGAGGATCCTCCTCGAGTCCTAAAATGGAATCAGCGAAAAACGTTACTGCGCGTCGATTGTAAAGGATTGAAACGAGTTCGGGATTAGTCGAGTGATATGAGCATAGACGCAGCCATCTTGGTTTCAAAGACTATTTCAGACGAATGTATCAAGAGCAACGTATCGAGTCGTCTCACGAATAACGTGGTTTAACACATTGCGTACCGACTAATTATCAGAAAGCTAAATTGTGCGGATGGCAATTTTCAATGAGATCAACTTATGACTATACATACAAAAATTCATATTGTTATGTAATATATTTTAAATATATAATCAATTCGAATCAAATTTAATATTTTAAATGCCACAAAAGTTAGGGATAACGAAAGAGAATCTATTTGAAATTAAAAGGCAATTTCGTTTATCTTGATTTCTAAAAATGAAATATACATTCGAACACGGTGTTATTTATAGATCGAATGAAATAAGCGGGAACAATGTTAAAGCCCATCTTCGAACATATGCAAATCTCCGTTTATCGCGGTTACTTGTACCCTGAGCCCCGAAACAATCAATTTCATTCATTTATCGTGCACACAGGTGCATGAAGAATATTCGTGTCGGGGTGTACATAGCCTGACGGTTTCACGGTCCAAAGAAAATCGTTCGTTTCCAGCGAGCCGAATCGATTGTAACATTAAATTCGTCGGTGGCAACTGTTTACCCTGGCAACGGAATCGTTCATCTTTCCACGGTTCATAGGAGATCGATAACGGTTAATAAAATTACAGTGGATTCCCAGCGCCGAGACCGCGCATTATCCGTCCCGCAATTATTTAAAATCGAGCCGCGCGCGCTTCCGCCGCGCAATATTCCGCGGAATAATGAAATTCGTCCGTGAACCGGCGCCCGTTCCGCGCGGAATTTATGTTGTATATCCCGTGTTTCGACGGCGATGCATCATCTCGAGTCCGTGACAAGTAATTACGCGGCCGTTTCGCCGGAAAATAACGCGACGCCTCGCTTTGATCGCCGGCGTTCGCGCGTTTAATTCGATTTTTAAAACGACCGCCGCGAAACGGATCTGCCGAACATGTAGGTCAACCTGTAACGTCGCTACTTTTCATGCTAACTTCTAATGTAAACGATTAATATTTATATTTCTTCCGTATAATTTTTTGTGATTCACGTACTGATTTTTTGATTAATTCTTGAAGGCGAAGTGGTATTGAATGATTCTTTGTACAGTGGGATAACGATATTACTTATGAGATTATTTGATAGTAATTGATATTAATACTGAACTTGAGATTAATTAATATTAATATTGCACTTGAGATTAACTAATATTGATATGGATATATAATTCTTTACGTACTGACTGTTGTGTACTACCTTTCTCGATACTTTGATTAATTTTTTAAGCCATTTCCGAAGTGGTATTGAATGATTCTTTGTACAGTGGGATAATGATGTTACTTATGAGATGATTTGATAATAATTGATATTGATACTGAACTTGAGATTAATTAATATTATTATTGAACTTGAGATTGATATGGAACTTAAGATTGATTAATATCAATTAATGATGGCAAGCCGATTTCGACACTTCTAGAATTGATGCTTGAAGATTCAATAATATTCTATTCCGTGTTATTTATGTCAAGATTGCAATATTCCTAATATTCCTGAACGTGCACTCGCCTCACTATTCTTTCAAGCTACAAAGTGATTTATGAACACGCGAATGTTTCCATTGCGTAACGCGTCGTAACGTCGTCCGTTAACAATCTTTTTATATCTTTGTTTGAGTCGGGAGTCAGTCATCTTCCAGTATATTATATAATGCGAGGACAACACTCTCGACACAGTGATTCTCGCTACCCATAAACCTCTCTACACGTTCATTTTCATTAACGTCTACTTCTAATCTATCATAAATCTCGATGATACCGAAAGTTCCATCTTCTTCATCCTTAATCCACCGATGTTGAATATTCATTTGTAGAAACAAACAACACAGTTCGAAAAGCTAAGTGTACATTTATTAAAGTATGCAAATGTTCCATTTTCCGCGCGGAAAAAGCCAACGAGTTTCCAAGGATCGCCGAAAGCGACTGATGCCTTCCAAGGCGTAGAACGAGATGGGTGTAAAACAGATTAGCGAACGACGCGGAGCGCTTTCTCCGAAAGCAGAGGATTTTTCTACTTAAGCGAAGAACGCTCGGGGTGGCTGCAGCAACAAGCTCTTTAATTTTCGACGGAGAGTGCTTTCGAAGTCCGTTGGCGAAACAACGCGCCACTCCGCTCTCCTTTCATCCATCGCAAACTCGATCCGCAGACGACAGGGATCGAAACGGTTCTGAAAATCACTGTTTCGAACTGTTGTACAACATCCATAACTGTTGCGGATCATTCATTTGTCGATTGTCATTTTCGATCTATCGGTTATTACCAGACTGCGGATCTTTATACATTCATGGGAGAATTTAATTATAATTAGAAATTTTTAATTAAATATTAAAATTACAATAATTTATTGGGAATTTAAATTATTTTTTACCTTAGAGTGCAACGTTGCATAGATTACACGTGAAAATATATGTAAAATATCGAGAGTGTAGTGCTTCTTATATCATTTCCTAGGAAAATCTGTATTCCGTAATTCTGATTTCCTGCTTGTATCCTTAACTCGAATTTCCATAATGATACGAGATATGACGATTACAATTCAGAATCAATCCGTAACAGACACGATAGAACACAATTAAAGAACATTTTCAGTATGTCTCCAATATACCTCGCAATTCATTTAACAGAGACATTCAGTAAATTGCCTCAACAACTGATTACATCATGTTCCTCCAAACATTGGATTTCTTCTGTAGACTTCACAGAATATAGAATCGTTATAAAGCTGAAACAATTGCAGAACCGATAGAAAACCTGTACAACGAATCTAAAGAACTGAAATTAAAATAGATATGGACTATCATCAATTCAGAAGATATATACAACAATTATACACATTTTATCAATCTTCATAATTGTGTCAAGAACCTGTCACAAGTGAAAACAATGTCCCCATCAGAATTGTCTCGAATGTTTCATCAGAAGTCGATCATCGAGGATCAACGCGCCGTTCGTATTGGTTCGAGTTTCGCTCGGACGACGTCGATCGACGTTTCCACACGGATTCTCCCATCTTTTCCCATCTCTGCCGTTTCTTTGCGTGCCCGAGACGTGACTCGTCGCGTTGGCTCCGCGATCTCGACCCATCGTTTCTGTCGGCCGCGATATTGCCGAGAAATAACGATAACGCAGCGTGACCGGGCCGCGGAGAAAAATTCGCGTCGCGTCCCTGCGCTCCTTAATGGGAACGGCCTTTGCCGAGCGCGAAAATGACAGACAGTTTGTTCTGCGTCGCGAACCTTTTAATTTACGGACGCCTCGTGAGTTCCAATTACCGTTAAACGACGCTGCCGTTCCGTTCTTTCGTCGAGGATGCGTCGCGCGTTCGGGGCACAACGGATTTTGCGTCATCGCCGGAGTGGCATGGTCAGCGAATTTTTGGCTAACGGAATTCGCAATGATAAAATGCATTATAAATATAATGACGAAATGAAATTTAATGAATATTTTGATGATTCATTTTGGGATTAGTACACTGAAGCTATTTCTGGTGATTTACCTTTGAAATTAATGGATTAATATTATATTTATTAATTAATTAATATTAATAGTGTTAATGAAGAATTCAATAAATATATTATTTCTACCGAATGTGTCACACTTTTTGAAATTTTGAAATTATTTTCCGTCTAATCACTTCTCAATAGAATTTTGGACATTTCCTATACTGAACACTTTGCACTCGGAAGTTTTTCATTTGAGAAATTCTATACTTTCTAATTAGATGCAGAGAAGATTCTTTAAAACGAATCTAACAAGAAATCACACATAAATTAGGGAACATTTCCTTTCAATACTTCACGCATTGGTGCAGTATACAAAGGTTAATGGCAAAGGGTTAACTGTACAATCGTTACTGAATTCGAGAAGTCAATTCAGAATATGCGATTAAACTTGGAAAATAATTGTAAAATTTCAAAAGGTGTCTCTCGACAGAACAGAATGTGCTACAACATTCTTGCAAGTTTTTATTATTAGGATCGATAATTAAAAGCACAAACACACCTCCTACCGCGAGTGCGTTAAGAAATAATAGGGTTGACATAATTAATGATCGGTAACAGCGAAATTATAAGGTTGCCTCATTGTAACGTTACTTCATTGTACAGTTTACGTGGCGTGCGATTAAATCTGTTCGTGTTCCGTGAGATTAAATCAGGCCTGGATAAAGTGACCACCGAATCAATGTTATCCGCCATGAGGAATTCATAATCTCCTCGGAGCACGCTTGCAGCTCGAAACGTTCTAAGTACGTGAGTCACCGATGACCTATGCGATGTTCGCGAGAAACGAATATTTTGATTAACTGGAAACAAACGCGTTCGATTCATTTCAACACCAAGAACGCAACAGTTGCACTACTGTGGAACGAACACTACGACGCGCCGAGTTCGAACGCGAGAGGATAACTGTTACGAATTCTGAATCCTATAAATATCACTGATCAATCATTCAGCTGAAAGACATTCAATTCCCCGAATGAATCACTGAGGCGTTAATAATAACACTGAGGCACGTGGAAGATTATAATTAGAAAAATGGAATTACCATGGAAAACGGTTCTTACTAACGAATAGAATTTTCAATTTTTGTTTTGGAATTAACTGCGTGACTCATCTAAGCGACTCATGAATGAATTTGTTAGTCTCAAAACAGTATACGGCCATTTTTTAACCCCTTGCACTCCAAAAATTTGTCACTAGAAATATTCAATTTATTTTTATGAGATATAGATGACATTTTTTAAAACTAACTTAACGAGGAATCTATTTATTTCCACACTTCACGTATCGACAGATTACTCGAAAGTTAATGTTAAATACGAAATTTTATAATTTTGATGCGCCAATCGAGTGACTGAGAGACCTTTGGAGTGCAAAGGGCTAACATCATCCAAGTTATGAAGGTAACTATTTCCTCACAAAATAGCTCGCAAATAAACAATAATATTCTCATAATATTCTCACAAAATGTGGAAGCAAGAATCAGAATGGATGACGAATGAACGAACGAAGTTTCAAAGGGTTGAGTTTCTCGAAGAGATTTTCGAATTCATGGCTATAGATTCTTCGGTGTTGTGTGGATTCTGTGCAACTTTGCACTCGCAAATATCCCAGAAGTGCACAAAGGTCCGCGATGAAATTACAACGATCGCGAGTTCGTTCCATCCGGGAAATACGGCTTCGTTTCCCTCGTTTCCGACAATTAACGCGGCGCTATCGTATGGGGGCCGTTGACGATTCCACGGATCGCGCACGCGATCGATTGCCGTAACGCCGGAGAATTCCGTTCCGGGCTGCCGATCGAAAAATGCATATCAGCGAGTAACGCGAGTGCGTCCCGCAACCGTCGCGTCTCGCCGGTGATTTCTGCCTCGAGGAATCGTATCGATTCAATGACGCATCCGTGGCCACCCTAGCGGCGATGGGCTTGATGCCAGTGTTTCTCATGAGCGTTAAGCGATTCGCCGCTCGAGTGTACTCGCTCGGAATGCTAGAGCGTGTTAGAGACTCAAAACGCGAGTAACGCAGGCATTCGAATCCAACGAGCAAATCAAACTCGATTTAAAGGGAATTCTTCTTGAACGAATGATTCTATCGTGATTACGCGTTGAAGACGATTTAACACGTTGAACGCCGCACGATTTCGTAAAGGGAAATACAGAAAATGGAAAAAATATAATATTAAATCATTTAATCGAATTGCATTACTATTCCATATTCGTCTAGCTGGATGTCATCATGTTAGATAACATTAGATGAAAATATTCTTATATTATAAATAACTCAATTAAACGATGATTAGATGAAAATATTTCTATATTATAAATAATCACCGTTTAATTGAGTGAACTATAGTAATTCGATTTGGGGTCACCGGTGACCCCATTGCATTCAACGTGTTAAAATTTTTCTACCACTTTTCGCTTAGCAACGTATTGCCTTTTATTCTGTTTATCTTTTTCTATTGTTCATTAAGTCCTGAAGTGGATTATTTGCAATTCATCAAACACGGTTCTTGTTTTTACAAAACAAAGTTTTCAACGAAATTAATCGAATGAGTTCAATTGAAGATTAATAGAAGAGGTTGTAGTTATATTTCTTTTTAGGCGGTCTAAGTGTTAAGATACTTCGTGGATCATCGATACAACTTGAGCAGTATCATTTCCCATTGCCAACATCGAGAACCGTATCGATTTTCCGGTGCGTTCTGCGTACACCAGCCGAACCATCGGCGTCGCGGACATTTCGATAACCGGCCACCGGTCTCTCTTCCCCAAAAAAGGTTGCCATCAATTGTCCAGGATTAAGCGGCGTTAAAATGACACGGGCAAATGAAACGTGTCACTCTTCGTCCGGTTTTGCGTCATTCTGTCGCGCCCGTGACGACCGATTCTCGCGGAGTAATTGCTCGTTCCCGCGTCGAGAGACGCGATTTTTGCCTCGCGCGTTTTGCTTCGCTTTCGCCGTGAGGCAATCCGTTTCTTCGAGACTTCTCTCTATTTCTGAATCGATGTCACAAGGATGTGATCCTTGGAACCGCTGTAACGTGCCTCAAAATATTCAGAAGTTGTAAATCTTCAAGCGATTGTTACGCTTGAATCTTGAAACACTTGCGAAGTTCCATTTAATAGTGCGATTTCTGCTTAATATTGCAATTTGTAATATCAGACAATTGTAGATTCACTATTTACAAACACTTTGACGCTCGAATTCTCAAATATTGATCAGGTAACGCCATTGTTACGCTTGAATCTTGAAACACTTGCGAAGTTCCATTTAAAAGTGTGATTTCTGCTTAATATTGCGATTTGTAGTATCAAACAATTGTAGATTCACAGTTTACAAACACTTTGACACTCTAATTCTCAAATATTGATCAATTATTATTGAATCTCGAAACACTTGTACCATTTTATATCACCACGCGGTATAAACGATGAAAAGAGAGGTTCCACTGATTTAGCGAAGAAGAAGGAGAGTCTTCCTTTTTCTCTTTTTAATTCCGAACATCCTGTGTTCGAATTTTTTGTTGCGCCGATCTGGTCACCCTAACAGACAGTTTCTTCTGAGGCACGTCTATTTTAGTCGGATATTAGCCGTTCGAAAGTATCGGTGATATATAGCTAGGGTTCCCGGCTTTCATAAGGTCGATTTAATCTTTTATGTCTCGATTTATTATTCTTACTCTTTATTACTGCCTTTATGAGCGCATAAACGCGTGTGGACGTGCTTTAAATGACATTACGTTAAATGAAATTAAAAGGAAAAATCTAAGCGCGTTCGGCTCACGGCGGCGTTTTAATGAAAGGTAGTACTTTATAGGTCCTGCGCCTTGATGAGGTTTCTATTTTAAAACTTAATCCATCATCGACTGATGGAATTAATAGGATTCTTGTTCGGATGCTGATCGTTCGATGGTGTTGGTACTTTCTGGTAGCTTGTGTTGTGACAAACTTACATTCATATAAATTCCGAGTATCGTATTTCTATATGGTGTCTATTTTGTAAATTATTACGCTGTGATTATATTGAAGGTATTTAAAGACAATTTTTCTTTAAATCGAGTGGTCTGAAATTAGGCTACATTTTTTAAGAATTATTCTTAGCTGGATGGCCAAAGTCATCGCGGATTCCCGAGAACTTGAGTTTCATGAAGGCCGAATTAAGTGGGTTTATAGTGGCCAGATGGGAGCAATTAGATAAAACAATCTCTATGTGTTCGATGTACAAGGTCAGGCGGAACTGCGGCAGATGGGGACCGTTGGAAAAAATGTAGGCGTGATGAACACACTGGAATATTTGCTCATCGATAGAAACGAGATAGCTCAATTAATTAAACAGAAAAGAAGGAACTTTTAATAATGGTACAATAATCGATAGGAGAAGAATAATATTTCACTCGAATTCGAAGGGTTAACCCTCACTCGGCAGATTTTCACTAGAAATATTTGAACATTCGGTGAGATAAAGATATTTTGTGAAATGAACTCAAAGAGAAATCCTTCCTTTCAATATTCCTCAAATTGATGCATAACGCGTAGTGTAATATTATAATAATATTATAGTGTAATCATATCAAATTTTATATTTTTCCTTATGAAATCAAGCGTCGAAACAGTCGCCTCTCAAGTGCAAGGGTTAAGGAAATACTAACCTAGCCAAGAGCATCGGAGCGCTAAGGGTTAAAAGATCGGCGAACGATCGTCGGACAAAGCGTTGCGCCATTCCGAAAGTGGAACGATCCGACCGGTCGTGTCAAAGGAGCCCGGCTCGCGGGTCACGACGCCAGTCCGCGAAACTTGAGATCGAACCCGCGCCCCCACCGTCGATATCCTCCGCGGTTTTAGGTGGATCGATCCTCGTCCTAATCGCGGCGGCCTACTGCACGCGGAAGGGCACAGCCTGTATAATTTGCATCGCGTACGTGTGCACGGCCGACCAGAAAACAGCCGGTGAAAGTCATCGGGAGGTGTAGTCGCGCCGGTGCTCCCGAGCGATCCGTTTCTTGCCTGAAATTCCCGCGGCCTATCGATCCTCCGCAGGTTTCGGGCTCTCCCGCCGCCATTGGTACGGTCAACAGTGCGGTGCTCCCAGGTGTGTGCTCTCCGATATTTCACGTTCGATCTCTCGCCCGGTTTTCTCCCATTTTTCAACGAGACAGATCGATCCTTCGCCCGATCATTCCCCGATCCGATCCAACGGCGACTCCGACCCAGTTTTATCGCGCGGTTTTCGGGAAACGAAGCTTCTCCGAAGGAACGGTTATAAATGTGTCCGGAATTGTCGGTTTCCGAATGAAAAGAACGTAATATGGTTTCAGTGTATTTATTAATTCTAAGTGCCTTTTGCGGAAACCAGAACAAAAAATCGGCGTCATCGTGCTTTCGTTTTAGTTCAGAAACTGAATTTTGATCAGTGCTTGCCACTTGGATTGTTAATATTTACAGAATAATGTAATTTTTATTGTTACTAAGGAGTCTTAGAGTGACGGTAATTCGAAGCCCATTTCTCTAGAACAACTCGAGACATCGGAACTTTCTAATACCTAGTTTTACTTTTCTCGTCTATGGCAACTGGATTTATTTCGACTCTCGTGAAACAGGAAATTTGTAACTTGAACCTGTAGTAGTTTTCCTGACGGAATTTATGAAGTGGAGAGGGTTTATAATATTAACCGGAGTAACTGAAGAAAATGATACTCGAACCGCGATCGAACAAGAATGCGTCCGATGCACTCGGTTTTACGTGATTTTCTGTGAAGAAAACATTGCCGAAGGTATCTGGCACGGTGGTACGTTATAATTATGACGTAACGATGTATGTAGATTTCTCGCGCGATACGCAAGCTTTCGATCAACAAACGTACATAACCGTATTACCCGTTCCACGATAGCTCCCAATACTTCGCAAACAGTTTACAGTTTAATATCCACATTATCCGCATAAATAAACGAAGATGGAAGTTCCTAAAAACCAGCGACCGCTGTTTTACACTCTTTTGTTTACACGTGTCCGTACCGCGACGGATATTAAATTAATCGATTTTATTCGGAATCGGCGATCCATCGAGCAGCGTTCCCCGCTGTTTCTTAAGCGAGCGCAATTTTCTATAAAACCCGGAGTCTGAAGGGGTCGAGCGTTTAGTGCTGCGCACGGAATTTCAGTGCACCGCGGGTTTTCGGAAAGGACGCAGCGAACCGCAATGTTTACGGAACGTCAGCACGAAGCTGACGCTATCCGCGGCAGCTTCCCGGTAAATCTTAAAATTCTGTTCGCCCTGGAACGCCCAGAGCCGGGGACTTTCGCGAAGGGAAGCATAACAGCATCGTCGCCGCGATTTCCATGAAGCTTAGGAAGTTAAGCCGCGTTCCCGCGTGCGCGATGCTGTTGTTTGAGGTACGGAAGGCGTTCGGAAATATTCGATCTCTCGCTCGACCACCAATGGAAACGGGTTTCTCGCGCGAGAACTGCGAACGAATGTTATAAATTATCCGCGTCGAAGGTTATTAACACGCTGACCGCCACGGGAATTTAGAGCGTTCCGTGTAACGTTACTTACCGTGTAACGCACGCAAATGGCATTCAAATTAGTGAACAATAATTTGTTTTCATAGCTGTTAATTAGGTGACTTTGAAGTCACGCGTCAATATATCGGGTTAAATTGACTTATTTAATTTTTTATCGCAAAACGACGAACGACAATAATTCAACTTAAACTTTTGTAGGCGTTTACGTTCAACATCATTGTAACAAAGTTACAAAGTATATTCGTTTCAATAAAATTATTGAAACTATTGAATACACTGTTAATTCGTGTTCATATGTTGATATTTATTAATTTCATACTGCATAAATTTTGTTACATTTACGTAACGCAACCTGCGTAACTAAATATTTTGATACATCAGTGTTGTAATTGTTCTCGAGTTGATCGTTCCGTGACCTCCATAACAATTAGGCAAATTTTGAAGGAAATCATCATGTTCTCTTCAAAACTCGTTTAAACGAAAGAATCAGAACGCAGCTCTGATCTCTAAACAAACTTCAATGACTCTTACGAAGTAATCAACGGGAATGAACATTAGAAACGAGGAAATACTAATCACTTGCCGGTGCAAGACGATTAAACTGAATCAGGTACCAGTGAAACAGCAAAAACGTTCGATTTTTCCTCGTTCTACGGAGTACATTTAATAACTAATGTAAAACTCGAAACGCTACGCGCGTTCGATGTATTTACAGCCCTATGGAAAACCAGTTCCCGGCGTGGTAAATTATTTTCTTTCCGTAATTTACGAAGTGACTAAAAAGAAGCCCTGCAGGATACAGTAGCCACGTTGTTTTTTCATGCACCTATAAATATCGCAGACGTTTACGAGATCCCATTTACGCGGTCCACCATGTACACACATATACATATAATATATTTCTTTTTGTCCCGTTGTCGAGGGGAAGCAGTTCTGCTCTCGTAAAATGTTTTATGGATAATCGCCGGGAGGACGCCGCTTTAAAGGAGCAACGCGACGAGTGTCGGACGCCTCGATCGCCGAGCTACGGAACGGCCGCGCGGCGATAAAGCACATAATTGACATGTAAATATCCCGTGGAATCGTTTCGGCATTGTCCGGCCTGTCTATGCTCTATCTCGCTCGGCCACGTAATTCTCCGATGATTGGCAGCTTTCCCCTCGACTTTGGCGAATGAATCGTGCGCCGCGATGATCGCTCGAGGCGAATATTCCTGAGAATCTTCAATATCTAAGGAGTTTTTACACTCTACCGAGTATTTCGTATGATTGACGTGTAATTCTTGTTACATTGATAACGACAGTAAGAGGAAGATGAATGATTGAGAGAAATTCATTTGCAAGTGAAGAACTTTGAAAACCGAATCCAGCCGTTGCGATTGCCACAGGCCTGTGAAACGTCTCGAATTTTTCAGTTAGAATATTTAACGAATGTTTGAAGTAGAGTATCGATACTTGTCATTGTGAACTTCGATTTATATCTAAGAATATTTCAGATTAAAGTTCTGGTCGTTTGAAACAGGATCAAAGGCAACGTCCAGAATGAACGAAAACGAAATTCAAATGTTTATTTCCTATGAATGTGAGGATATTATTGAAATATTCAGTACTTATTGGAAGCAAATCGGATTGATTTCTAGTCTGTCGTTAGGTACAAGGTCAAGCCTTTGAGAACGCGGCTTCAGGTTCGCGACTCGTCGAAGCAGCTCGCCGGAGTCGGTGGGGGATCGATCGCGTTTCTATGTGCACGCTCCTTTAAACACATAACCAGGAGATACAAGATCGATCGGGGGCCGAGGTCGACGTACTCGCATTAACTCGAACTTTCGTGGAATTTATTGTTGTCCTGCTCATAGAGGGAACGATCCGCCGGATCAAACGCGCCGAGTATCGGGCCCGCGTTTCCGTTTCGTTGATTGAGCAGCCGGGTAGGTCAATTAGCGGTAAAATTCATTATGAAACAGCATAATGAGAGGTTGCCGCCGCGCCGGGACCGATAATCCCAGTCCAGTGATCTCCATCCGTGAACGAACGATTATTCGCGTTCCTCGAACGGTGACGTGGCTTGTGTTCCGCGGTTGCAAAGGAGGTTCGAAGAACTCGAACGTTTGAGCAGTTCGGATTGGTTTATATACGAGATTATAATTTGGGGAGCTTGAACGTTTGGGAACGTTGAGCCATTTGATGTCTGAGCAGTCGAAACTTTTTTAATTATGAGAATATTAGAAAAGTTTGAGAACGTTGGATTATTCGATGTTTGAACAGTGTGAACTCATTCGAATACGAGAATGTGTTTTGGAAAGTTTGAGAAGTTTGAAAATGTCGAATCTTTCGACGTTTGAGCAGTGACACTCATTTAAATATGAGAATATTCTTAGAAAAGTTTGAAAACGTCTAATCATTCGAAATTTGACTGTCCGAGAAGCTGAAACTATCAAATATTCCAAAAGGCCGATACATGTTTACTACCAAAACGAGTCAAACGATCGTATTTGATAATTAATTCGAATTATTCAATCATTCCGATCCCTCCGAGCGTCGAAAGTTTGAATAATTCAGACCTTCGGTATCATCCAAGCGTCCCGAGTTCGCGTAGTTTAAATAATCCAACCGTCGAATCGTCCGATCTGTCCAGACGGCGGCGGCTTCGTATTCAAACGGTTCGACCGTTTGAATTTTTACAGCGTTAACCGTGCACCGTTTTCCGTGGAATTAGACGCGCTCGGCAGATTACGTTACGCACGGAATTCCACGTATCTCGAGGCCTAGAGCATGCTATTTTCGTCGGGAATCGCTCGCGTTCCGATCGCACGCTTTATCTGTCGACTGATACGGGCCGACTTCCTGATAAGATCAAGGCTCTCGTCGTCCGTTACGAATTCTTTTCACAATTCGAACGAAAACCTGCGCCGTGATTCCATTCCCGCGATTCTAACGAGAAAATCTGTTAGAACTGTTCATTACTTGCAACGCAAACATTCCAGCGTCTCCTCGAGTGACACGCGCGATTATAATCGTCGACGCTTCGAGTGCAGCGAATTCACACGATTTCCCATTCGCCGCGCTTCGATCTTTCCTCGCAACTTCGCTTATTCCCAACCGACGACAGTTTCTGGGAAATAACGAAACGGTAGAACCGCATTCTTCTACCGAGAAATAATTATTTCCTCTCGCAGCTAATGCGCCGGTAAAAAGTGTTCGACGCCAGTTTCTAATCTCACGGGTTCGGTTCCATTAACTGCAATCGCGGACTTCGATTCGGAACTCTCGACCGCCGTTTCTCGCGTAAAAGAGAATCGCGAGCGAGGAATTATACGATCCGACGATCTGTCCGAGAGAAACCGAGCTGCGGGCGCAACGCGTAATTCAATCGCCGGCATTCGAAGTAGGAAATCGCGAGTGGAGAGTTCCTCCTCTTTTTATTCACGGCGTCTGGCCGCTGTCAGGAAAGCCACTTTCTCCCGGAGCAACTTTGTAGCCTCGCGATTATCGAATCGCGATAAATCTCGCGGTTAACGCGCCGACTGCGAAACCGATTCCCCGCGGAAACCTGTGAAATCGGAGGTACATATTTCACGGGGCGGACATTGAAAACGTAAGGTTCCCAACGGCGATTAATACGTCAGCTTTCTCGCACCTCATAAATCCCGATGGAAACTGGTTCCCTCGATCCACGGCGATGCTAATTAACAGTAACCATTCATACTGACGATGAGCCGACACTTTAGCCAGCCGAAACGATGACATAACTGTTTGTATAGTCCCGCTAATGAATTTTCTCAATGATGTATCGCACAAACCGAGTTTCGATAGATTTATATGCTTCAAGGTTCAAGGACCAATCGTTGCTGATCTTAACACTAGATTTTAACAGATTTAACTGGATTTTATAAACATTGCTAAATGTTTTCTACTGTGACTAATGCAGATATACAAATATAGGAGTCGAAGCGTTAATGAGAAATATCTTCGCGAGAAGATTAATTACCAATTCGCGACCATGCATCCAACTCAATCAAAAGATCCCCAAATTTGGCTGACCCGGCAGTTAACTTGAACTCGCCGCTCGCAGTGTGCTAGTAACCCACAAGAACATCGCGACGGCTCCACGTTCGAACGGATAGTACAAGCCGACCTCGAATCGCGGCGCACGTTCATCCTCGGGATAGTCGCGAGTGTTTCCGGGGAAATGCAGTCTGGATGGCTCGAAATCAGCGAAAAGAGGAACTACGAGTCTGGCGTTCTTTGAAAGATTCTCGATGTCTAGACAACGCCGGTGTCTCGCGTACTCCGGCGGCCCGAGGCGCCGTTGGAATTCCTCGCTCGAAGGGAAAACTGAAATTCGCCGGGAGACGGTGCACCGAAACTCCATTCCCTTTTTTCCTGTAGTTGTCGTCACCGTTGTCGTCGTCGTCGTCGTCGGCGGCGGCGGCGGCGTTGTCGTTGTCGCGGAAGGGAAAGTTTCTGAAACGCCGCGCCGCCTCGAGGCGGCAGGCAACGGGATTCGAGTGATTGATAACGACGATCCTCCTCGTATCGCGATGCCAGACGTGAAATATGAGCTGGCTCGAATAAAATTCCACGGCTGTTACCATGGGAAGACTTTGGCTCGGCCGCGATTCACGCGCGAACGAAAGTAACTGACGAACTTTAAAGGTCTTCGTCGCCGGCCGGGTACCAATATGGCGGCCGCCGGAGGAAACCCGACGTCGAAGACCCGTAGAGACTTTCGGAGAATCGAGTTGATTGGGCGTAGGCATGGTTTCGGCATGGAATTTTTTTACTGGGACACGGCGCATCGGAGGGTTTCGATTGGATCGAATTCGTTTGATGGTTTCTTGGATGTGTGATTCGTGGTTGATTTTTCTGGAGACGGGCTCCGGTGCTTCATTTATATTGTAATCGCTTATTTAATATTATAATGTTGAAGGTATCGATATTTATTTAATATTGCACCGCTTAAAATTGCAACAATATATATTGCAACGTTGAAAACGTCAATGTTTCGTTACAACATGAATATTAATATTAATCTCATCCCATTTTCGATTTCACTAATCCTCCAATTGTCCAATTTCGTTTCATCGTACGCGATAATACGGTTACGAACACGAATAATTTACAATTCAGAAGTAACGTGAATATTTTAATACCGAAATGACGATTATCAAGCCGCTTTCGCGCCTACTAAACGCCTTCAAATGTTTGGAGAGGCTTACCGGCTGAGCGCGCGAGATTCCCCGACAATATGGCGGCCACGATAACAAACCGGGCCCTACCGAAGGTCTCCGAGGGTTCTCAACGCGTTTCGGTGAAACGATGGAGCTTAATCCTCTATGGACCGAAGTTTTGTTCATTATTATAACAAAATCTGCAGTACAAAATTAATAGATATCCACATACGAATACGAATTAACAATGTATTCAATAGTTTCAATAATTTCATCAAACGAATATATTTCGTAACTTTCAAGTTACAATGACGTTAAACTTTCATGTCTGAGCGTGTAAAAGTTGAAGTAAACTGATTATTTAATGTTATTCAACACTTCGAGTGCAAAATGAAGTAAATCAACAAGATGCCAATATACTGATATACGACTTTAAAGTTACATGGGCCTACAGAGGGTTAATTGCTCGCGATGGAATTCCCCGGACGAGGAACGCAGCGGATAAAAAAGAGTTAATTAGACGGTGATCTCGGAATTGAGTATAAAGCCGCGTCCACCGATCCGCGGGATAGCCTCAGCGGCAACGTCGCGCGCCGCGCACGTGGGGACGCGGCTTAACAATCGAGAAGAAGTATTCGTGGTCCGTGGTTTGTTTGCGAATAGGATTGGGTGTCCTGTTTCGTAAACCTGCGCGTCCATCCTCGGGAAATGGATTATTGACATTGGCATTTTTTCTGTTTACACAGGCCGTCGTGTCCGTTAATGGCCGCCAGGGTCATCAGCTAGAGGCCGTTTAGCGAAGTTTCGAGCTGCCAGCGCGATAACGCACAGCCCGTACCCGATGAGTGTAAGTACGAGTTGTTCCCATTATTTTTTCGCCTTCACTTTTTCCACGGCGTCTCAAAGTCTGTTCTTCTTTTTCTTCTCCGTTCCCGTTGCTCGAAAGTCTTCGACCGCGTGCGTTGCTTTATCGCGGTGCCTTCTAGTCTACGGATTCCATGCTTCTAACCCATTTTCTCTTGTTTTATTGGAGCTTTCTTAACACGTTGGATATTGTCACCGGTGACAAGCAAATCGAATTACTATAATTCACTCAATGAAATGATTATTCGCAAACATTTCTATATTGTAAATAATGGTGTCCATTGTGGTGACATTCAGTTTGATGAACGTGCAATCATAATAATCTTTTAACCCATTTTCTCTTGTTTTATTAGAGTTTTTTTAACTCGTTGAATATTGTCACCGGTGACAAGCAAATCGAATTACTATAATTCACTCGATGAAACGATGATTATTCGCAAACGTTTCTATATTGTAGAAATTTGTATGGATTTCCATGAATTCGATCGTAAAAATGTGTATTTGGACAATTCGAGTAATCAGAGAGGTATAATATTTATCGAGTTATTGATGAGATGCGTCGTTTATTTGGGTCGGGGGAGCAAGCAAATGGATTTAATGTCTCCGGCGTAGTAATTAACAGTAATAGCTATGCGATTTGTGATATGATATTTGTCCGCTAAAGTATGATAGCTTCCAATACAAATATTCAATGTCCACGTATATGTGTACCTGCGCATATTGCACAAAATACACAGAGGATGGATGGCATAGATTGGATCACGTCAATATCGTATACACGGATGCGTCAACAAACTATTCCGAACATACAAAATTCATGAAATGACCAACTTATGGGCCTAAGCTAGATTATAAAATTAACAAATGACATCGCAAATATATCGAAGACTTTCGAGTTGAAATTCAAAAAAATTCAGTATCACTTTCATCGTCACCGATCTTATTCTCTCTAACATTTCGCATAACAAAAAGAAAATACTAAGATCACTGCATATGCACAAGTATTTTACCCTAAAAATTAAAATAAACCATCTAAGAAACCTTACAATACATTTTCCACTGTCGACGTTAGACTAGAGTGTCGTAGACTGCAAAATTGGTTCGATCGCTAAGGGTTAAACGTCTTTTCCCTGAAATTCATTCGCAGAATATCGATTACGTGCCGGTAACCGGTTCAACGTTCCTACGAATCGACAGTATAATATCGGCGGTATCGTATGAAACCGCAGGAATAAAGTTGTTCACGTGCGTGCCGCGAAAGCGAGGAATAATCGGCCGGCCGATAAGACTCCGGCGAGTCGTTCGCAGCCTCGAGACCGATCGGTCGCGTGTTCCGCGTCATCGACGGAGAAACGCGTGGAAAACTCGGAACGGTAACGCGTCGCGCGTGTCTTCGCGCGAGTAGAGTCCCCGGATCGAATTAAACCGAGCCGTCGAATTAAGTCCAATAAAACTGGCCGCCGGTTCTTGCGTGCGCTCGAGGCACGCTCATTTGGCTGTGTTTAAACGATCGGATTCAGGGGCGGCAGGGAAATTAATTAAAACGGGCCGGGGAAGGATCCGCCAGTGTGTCACATCGGACAACGCGATGTACAGGGTGTCTCGACGTGAATCGTTACTCCGAGAGCAAGTGATTATATCAGGTTATTCGAAATATTTTATTTACTCTATATAAATGCGTGTTGGTGAATGACTTATTCATAAGTGCAGTTTGGAAAATGTTGAGGGAACAACTATTGAAGTTGACTGCTTTTCAGAGTTCTATGGGAATTACGAAAATGAGAAAGGAGATTTTGATAGACTTAGGAATAAAAAAAGGGTCGCTTTATTTTTACAATTCTATAGGAATTTTGAAAGTGAGAAAGGAGATTTTGATAGACTGTTGAAAAAAAGGGTCACCCGGTTTATTTTTAGAATTCTATAGGAATTATAAGAGTGCGTTGAGATTCCGATAGACTATTTTAATTTCCGTATCGACTCAAGTTATACAGTAATCATTCCCATAATCATTTTCCAATAATTAAAAAACTCTAGATGAAAAACAAGTCTATCCGACTCACTCGGAAGTCCTAGTATCAACAAACTCCAACAACAAACTATCAACATTGCAATTATTTCCAAATACTACAAGACTTCAAACGCACAGTAGAAAAAGATCGCCATGACCAGACGCATCACCCAAAATCATACTCCACTTTTCTTTTGCGCAACATCAATACAATCCTTATCCACGAAATTGCCCGGAAATGATTCACTCATTATTCAACGAAAATATCCGAATTGGCGGAAATCTTATTACAAATTAATCCCGCATACGTTTACAAATCGTTTCCACCGCTCTCTCTCTCTCTTTCTCGGAGCACCCTGTATATAGTTCGCGGCGCGCCAGCAGAAAAGAGAAAGAGAAAGAGAATAAAGCGGCGAGGAAAGCCGGCGGACGGATAACGGCGGCCGTGCGCTGTGCAGTTATCACTTTTATTTACGATGATCGCGGTCGATAATCGGCCAGTCTTAACCGGACGCTTATCTTCGGACAGGTTAGATCGGCGGCCGGCCACATGGTGAAGCAGAGGAGGTTCATCGGGAACACCAACAACAAGATGATCAACATACGAGAATATTTATAGACGGTTTTTAGGCGCGAACAGCACAACAGGCCTGAACAGGATCAAACAGTGAACTCGGTTTTATCTGCATGTCGGTGGACGACGGAGGCAGCAGCCAGTATTGCTCACAGACGAACGAACGATCGGCAAAGGGAAACGATCGACGGTGTCCACGTTTCGTCGCCAGCCACTGATCTCTCACGCCGACCGGAAGAAGTTCTCGACGATCCTCGCGGATAGATCGGCGCGTCGCTACACGCGGCCGCCCGATATGCTCGGACTGCCACCTGGCTTCCTGTTTTACGTAACACGCCAGGGATGCTTCATTCTCGCGGACAGGTAAGTGGTGCACCGATAATTGCTCGATCACCTCGAAAATCACTCGATCGGCTGTCCCTCGGTTTTTAACCCTTACCACTCCACATAGTTTCGTGATGTGTCAGCGAGTCCTACTGAAAATTAACGATGTTGTAACATTTCTTAGAATTAATTCCCTTCTCAGTACAAACTTTCTATATTTCGAAGATCTAAGAATCTTAAGTGCAATATCGGAGCCTACAGAGTTCAAAGGGCTCACTTTCCTCGATTTTTCGACCCTCCCACTGATACGTGGATCTTAATTCCCTTCTCAGTACAAACTTCCTATATTTCGAAGATCTAAGAATCTTAAGGTGGTTTCCTTCAAATTCATTGAAATATTTAATATTAGAACTGGTGCAATATCGGAGCCTAGAGTTCAAAGGGTTAACTTTCCTCGATTTTCCGAAATCCACTGATACGTGGATCCGCGTGACGTGTTCGTCAGGTGTTCATTGATTTTTCGACGTGTTCGGCGAGGAAAGTTTTCGGCAGTGCTCAGTTTTGGATTTTGAGGGTTTTTAATGGTTCCGGTTGGATTTTCGAAGCGATGAAGTCATCGAGATTCTCTGGGACGAGGTTTCGAGGTTCGTTCTTGACAAAGAAATGAAATGGGAATATTGGACTTTTAGCCTGTATAGCGAGTGACTCTTTTCCTTGTCAAATTTAACGTGTTTTCTCTGCACCGTAACGTCCCACGTTGGCTTTGTATTGCGGAGGGGAATGCCGGGTCGTCGCATATATCGCGGAGTTCTCGAAGAGACGGGTATAAAGGAAATTGACGTTATTGGTGGAGCTGCTCCGTTTTATATCGCGAGAGATAAACGTTCTGTGATTGTGCAATAACTATCTGTAATTATGATAACGGGTACGAGTAATAGCATAACGAAATTAGCACGTTCCCGAGTGCATCGCGGTACATTTCACACAACGAACTTCAAAACTATACTACAAGCATTATAATTAATTAATCAAAGCTTCACATTCTCCTCAGTTCTACAATAAACGAACTTGATACGAAACAAAATGATCGAGTTTCATTGTTCAACTCCGAAAAATGAAATTTATCGTGAAACTGTATTCTATCCTATTGTTTAAACTTTTGTTTCACAGTGAAAGGCTCAACGTCCTTTTATTCCCAAACAGAATGAAAAATACCCACTGTCCATATTCCCAGCCCATCGAGTGATTTTCGATCGTCGAGTCGATCGGTTTTATTCGCCCACGGTAGCGTACCGGTTCTAACGATCGTTTCTTTCAGATCCAATATAACGAGAGTTCTCACGACGACAGGGTTTAGACAGCCATTAGCGGAAGTGTGTTGTTACGCCGGCAGGCGAGAAAGACAAGGCCGCCCCGCGCGGGAGATATGAATTGCAACGGGCCGCGCATCGGTTAATCGGAATCGGTGCACCGCGATCGTTCGCGTATCGGCCGTCAACGAGAGACCGTATTCCGTTGAACAGGTAGCTACAACCATCCAGTCGAAGATACTTTCTAAACGAGCGACTCCAAACGCTTAGGAGACGAGGATTCAGATTTTTCGCGGCGATCGATCACCTGCGGACACTGCGTTCGTCACGCGGATTCTAGTGAAAGTGGCCGTGCGCTGGTAACAATCGATCTCTTGAGATCGGAATCGGCGTGGATCAGTTCTCTGAAGTTAATACTCGAGGAATCTATAACGAAAATTCATATTCGAATCTTAATAAACGCATGGTTCTTGATTTTTCTGTTGCAACGATGTTAGCGCAGTTAACAGGAACTCGATTGAAGCAGACTTACTCGAAGTTTATGAATTCTATTCGAATTTCTGCAATTAAAGTTATTAAAGAAGTTTCAATTTGTTATTGAATATATTGCATTTATCGTGACAGAGGAATTGTAATTGATACTTGGTTATCGTGGTTACCACAGAACTCATTATTATTATAGTTACTGTAAATAATGCAATTACAAAAGAATTCGTTATTATTATAGTTACTGTAAATAATACAATTACAAAAGAATTCATTATTGAAACATATAAATATCAGCTCGAATCACTCGACATCTAGAGCCCAAGTTGGTTAACCGGATGTTCCGATTTTATCGTCTCAATCTCGAAAAGAGAAACTGATTTATGCTGTTCCCGATTCCATCGATTCAATTGTTCTCGATTTTCATTCATTGATTTATGGACAACGAAAAATCGAAAGATCTTTGCACGAGTTCGTGTTTCGTGAACTTCCGAGGACCAGAATTCGGGTGCCGGTTTTTAAGAAGCACCGAGTAGTTTCTCCTCGTGTAACGGGTAATTTATAACACGCGGCTGGAACTTCGGGGATGAATATATATTTATGTAAATACGCGGCGCCGTTGAAGCGCCCCCGCGCACGCTCGAGCCCTTAAGGAACTTTCTTTTTGAAGAGTATTTACGACGCGATTTCAATTCTCTTGTTAAGTCGTGACGTGAGTTACGCTCTGTCTTCGCGAAATGGTACAGGGCGCGCGCTGGTCTATCGAAACGTTCGACGACTTTTTTCGGGGATGTTTCACTTGGATTTCTTAATGAAGCAGTTGAGATGGATACTCGAACTTCTGTAGTTTTAAAAGTTTAACTGCTGTATAGCCTGATGGTGCTTCGAAGGTACCATTTTTGTTAACTCTTTAGACGAAGATTCTTTGAAATATACAGAGCAGATGCTATTTTATTTGCTAATTTAGCAGCTATTATAGATCGATTGCTTAAATAATGGAAAGGAGGAAACTACAAACCTCTTGCTGTTTGAGTAATTAATTCACTTGTTGCTTATTGTTCTAAATATGAAGCTCTGATCTCTCGAAGTGTCGATATTCCTCTGTAGAGTTAAAATACTGGTACCGAGTATTTTTCAGTCTTTAATTCCAGTTTCATTAAAGTTTCCGCCATTAAATAGTCTCGAAATTTCCAATAGAACCTCGAATCAAAGTTTCAAGATAACAAAATTCAGCACTGAAACCAAGGGAAGCCTAATACTAACGAAAAATCAGTTTCAAATCAGAAGTTAATTGTCTATCAAGAAATTATTGAAATGCAACAGCGTGTATAAAGGACACAAGATAACAAAATTCAGCACCGAAACGACGGGAAGCCTAATACTAACGAAAAATCAGTTTCAAATCAGAAGTTAATTATCTATCAAAAAATTATTGAAACGCAACAGCGTGTGAACATAAAGGACACGCCTGAGTTTTCCGTTTCTCGTGTTCCATTCATCCGAGAAGTTACCAGCGCGTGTTACGAGATAGCCCGTATTTCGAGAAACCGGGAACGATTGTCGTCGTTCGCTTCGAATTCAAATTGTAACAAGATAAAGGTTCCCACCGGTGGGATACAGATCGTCCGGATGGGTCCGCGGGAAGAAATATTCGTAAGGAATGCGCTCGCGTTCGTATTTCACGTCCGCGTTTCTCCGTTGGTAATACGCGCCCGCGGCAAATGGCGGCAGACCTTCCTCTAAATATTGGTTAACGTCGAGTGTATTCAAGAGCGCTTTGTCATCATTTAGCGACAAGTATATTTCAACAGGCGAGCGTCATTCCGGGCTGTCGTCGTTCGGCTCGCGGTTATTCCGCGCGAATAAATCGATAAACAGCTTTGAAAGAAGCTTTCCGCTTCCTTTGCGAGCTCCTTCGAGATTTTTACTTGTCAGCCGATCGCGAAGTTACGTTTTGTATTGATATTAACTTTTATGGTCTCACGGAGAAACGTTGGGAATGGAGAAATGAGAATTGAGAGCTGAACGTAGAGGATTAAATGATAGTTGCAAAAGAATTGAAAAATTGGTAAATAATCAGTTGATTCGATCAATGAATGAGAATTGAGAGTTGAATGTAGAGGATTAAATGACAGTTGCAAAATTGGGAAATTGGTAAATAATCGAAGTAGGACGAAGTATTTGTTGTAGTAATAATATAATCCATTAGTGATAGATGTAACCGAATATATAAAGCAATTCATTTGATTCGATCGACTTTTGTGTATTACGATTGTAAAATATGTGGAAAGATTATTCTTATTAATCAGTGTAATATAATTCGATTAACCGAAGCTTTCTCTTTGCAGGTTCTTTCTTTTCTAGGTTTTCAGCGTTCGCAGTAATCGCGAAAGAGATGTGGGATAAGCCAAAGTAAACCAGTGATATTTTTTACACAGTATTTTGCTTGAATAATCGAGGAGATTAAACGAGAAGCGAGATAGAGGGAAGCGAGTTTCGATGAGTTGTAGTGAGATCAGTTTATAAAACGAGGAAATAAACGGATAAGGAGAGAAAAAAAAAACAGAGAATTTCATTGAAACGAGGTGTAGACATCGCACAGAGAGAATTTGTAATTTGTTTTTTCACGACCCGAGCGCCGGCATCGGCGGATTCTCTTCAAAATGGTAAGTACGAGAACACGCTGATGAATGTTATTCGTGTTTACAGAGCTGTACAAATTATTGGACTCGAGGCGTCGCGGAGGAGGAACAAAGGGAACGGTGGCCGGCGTTATTAAAATAATATTACCTCCGAAACGCTCGCGTCCCGGCCGAACGGTTAATCGTTGAATACATTTCAATCGTGGCATTAATGCAGTCCAGTCCGCGTCTAATCGACATTCAAATAAGTCGCACAGCGCGCGGATTACATATATATTACAATAAAAGTCCGATGAATGTTTCATGAAGTTTAAACGAATCCGCTGGAAACGACGAGCCCGCGCGAAAACGAGAATAAACAATATGGAAATGAATATTTAATTACTTGAGATTTCAAGCTGACAACTTATGAAACGCGTTCGTTATCTTTGACAGCGTCATTTGCGTCGGCAAATAGTGATCGTAATGACAATATTGATTAAACGCGCAAACATTATGGGATATTCGAAGAACACAACAAAGAGATTCAATTAACTTCTCGAATGTCGCCGGAGCCAACGCGTTAAACGCATTGTAGTGATTGAGTTTTTACTCTTTTGTGATTCAGTGATAAGCGTAGCTGCGTGCACGGATCACTTAGTTAGCCAACAATATGTTGCATCGCATGAAGTTTGAAATTACGAGTAGATTGCATCGAGTCCAATAGTATGCACGTTTCTGTACAATGTAACAATCGAGAACTCGCATCGTTCGAGAGCGTCAATATTCGTGAAAGAATCGTCGAATGTTTTCATTTTTGGAAACGATGCGTTGACAGTAGAACTAACGAATAGTCAGATTAATTTCTTTTAGTATGTCTATGGAAACTCGAGGAGTGATTACTGAAATTTTGATTGCTTTGTACTTCAAGTTTGCGTATTAGTAGTAACTTAGTGTTTTAGTAATTTGGTGCTATAGTCATTTGGCATTTTAGTAAATTGGTACCTTAGTAACTTGGTACCCTAGTAATTTGATGCTATATTAACTTGGTACCCTAATAATTTAGTGCTATAGTGACTTGATACCTTAGTAACTTGGTACCTTAGTAACTTAGTATCCTAGTAATTTGATGCTATATTAACTTGGTACCCTAATAATTTAGTGCTACAGTAACTTGATACCTTAGTAACTTGGTACCTTCGTAATTTGGTACCTTAGTAACTTGGTATCTTAGTAACTTGGTACCTTAGTAACTTGGTACCTTAGTAATTTGGTACCTTAGTAACTTAGTATCTTAGTAACTTGACATCTTAGTAACTTGGTATCTTAGTACCTTACCATCTTAGTAACTTGATGCCTTAGTAACTTGGTACCTTGGTGCTTTGGTACCTTAGTAACTTGATACCTCAGTAACTTGGTACCTTAGTGCTTCGATACTTTCATAACTTAGTACCTTACTATTTTGAATTCTCACTAATTACGTACCTTAGTAATCTCATATCTTATTAACTCAATATTTAAAAAATCTGGTATCTCAGTAATTCTGCTTACCTCAGTAACATCCCACAGAACTCTCCAATAATCGCCGATACAGGAACACAAGAATGTATCATTCGACTGATCCGCTAGTTCTACTGTTAATTACGATACAGGAAAGTCACGAGGCTCTCATTGACGCGTTCAATTTGTATCGGCGCGGACAGAGCGTCGGCGATTGCGCAACCGTTTCGCAGAGGATCGCCGTCGACACGGTCCCGGTCCGCGTCGGTCTATCGCGTTTAATTATAATTAACGAACTCGATGGCGCAGATTGATCTTTCGCTCGCCGTCCGCGGCGATCATCCGATTCATTCTGTTACACTCGGCATCAGCGACGGCCGAGCGTGTATCTGGCCTCGAAGAATACTCTCCTCGAGCCATTAGCCGCGGCAATTCCCGTTCGTCGCGTCAGAGATCCCTTTTCCGTCGAGCTGATTAATCATTTCGAAAATATAATGTAATCACCGGGCTTGAAACGTCGGCGAATTACTTACTTCGATTACGCCGATTTATTTTCCCGTATAATGGAGCTCTCACGGCGAAAGAATAAAGGGCTCGCAATTAGCGGACTGCGGACTCCGCGAGGGAAACGGTTTAATGGAGGTTTCATACGAATTTCATTCTACCTTTGCATCCCGGCCACTCCTAATGGAAGAAATAAGTTGCTCGGTTGATCTCGTTTTTATGGAATACCCTGGAAACCGTCTACCATTATAACATTCGTACTCCCGACAGAAACGCTAAGAAAAACGATTCACCGATGCAATTTTCAACAGAAGAAACATTAACCCTTTGCGGAAGATTCTTCGAAATATACGAAACCTGCAGATGAAGTTAAATTATATATCGATTCCGTAAATAATAGAAAGAAAGGAAGTTATACACTAATCTCTTGCTCGAGTAATCGAATCATTTGTTTGCGACTTACTTCTCCAAATGCGGAAATTTGATCTCGCCGAAATGTCGACGTTCGTCCGCAAAGGGTTAAGAAACCAAAATCCAGGAAAATATTCTATGAAAATATTCAAATCAATTAGTGAACATGATTACATTAAGTCTACCTTTCACAAACTAGTAAAATCCAAAACGAGTCTCACATATCGACCGATTTTTCGAATCTTCTCTTTCGCCAGCTTCTATAATCCTTCGGCGTGAAACTTGATCCAATTGTTCTAATTCTGATCTCGCGAAGTTTGTTATGCCGGCGAATAATTTAGGCGTCCCGTACGAAGCTACCGTACACAGAGCTCGAGCCGCGTTGCCAAGAGGGGAACTCGCGGGAACGGCGAAAGAAGATCAGCTCCATTTGTAATTCGAATTTGAATTTACCACGCTGAAGGATGGAGTCGGTCGCGGTTAGCAAATGGATCCGGCGGATGACACGGCTGCTCGCGAAACTTACGCGCGGCGTGTACGGAGCGCGCGTTCACGATTCCGCCGGCGCTTCCGGCTGATTCATTGGTTAATTTGAGCGACCGCGGAATTCCGGCTGCGAATTTCTGCCCCGGCAACGTCTTATCTAGACCCGCCGCTAAGAAAGTTACAGTTATTAGAATAGCCGGAGGGGGCGGCGGATAATTGAGTTTCGTTGTTGTTGCCGATCGACCGGGAAGAAGTTCGATACCGCGCGAGCCTCCAGCCCCTGGCCGCTTTGTTGTTCCGTCGGAGGGAAACCTCGCCAGTTCCCCGTGATTCCGGGAGCCTTTGAGGCTCCCCTTAAATCATTGATATCGTTACGAGTCGAGGGTGGTACCGAGTTTAATATTTACCCGCGAATCCGAGTCGATATTAACGCTAAAACTACCAGAGGGGTCAAATCACCCATGCCTTATGTCTTCTGTTTGCAATTATTAGACAGGTAACGAATGTTTCTCTGAGAAATTATTCAAGAAATTCATTTGGCACTACGCAAATTCAATTGTAAATCAATTGAAGTCTGAACAGATGCACTCTTGGAGTTTCTGTAGCGAAATTTTCAAAAGTCAAGTGAAGTGCTCGGTAGTTTTAGTGTTAAACCCGTCGTCGGTGAGCAGTTTTTGAAGCATGGCAAACAGATTTTCACACTAGATCCATGGAATGAGGCAATTGGACTTGCACTGAATTTTATGAACGTTGTTTGGGAAACCTCGCTAGTTCCCCGTGATTCCGGGAGTCTTTGAGACTCCCCTTAAATCATTGATATCGTTACGAGTCGAGGGTGGGATCGAGTTTAATATTTACCCGTGAATCCGAGTCGATATTTGTGTTGCCGTGGATATTAACCCTTTGCACCCGAAAGTTTCTCACTTGAAATATTCTGTACCTTCTAATTAGATGTGGACAAGACTATTTAAAATGAATTTATCAAGCAATCACATATAAATTAGGGACCAAAGGTATTTTTCTTCGATATTTCACGTATTAATGCAGTATATAATGGTTAATGAACATTGTTTGGGAATTTTTTGGGCGACTCTGATGGATGTAGATAGGAAAATGAGTTATCTCTGAAGTATTTGATGCACGAAAGGCGTGATTAACGGAATAATCCATTACGTCGATTCTTCTAGCGTTTCGCAGCCGTTATTAGACAACGTTTCCGGCTTAACGCGTGCTTGCTCAGCTGTTATTGTTACAGGTGACGAAAGCGGAAATGAGACGGTTCCAAAAATACATCGTCGGCTTAAAGATCGCTGGCGATCGTCGGTTCTCAATGAAATCGCATTAGCATTCTCCTTCAATTAACAAAGTACAGCCAACCATGAAATAAATCGTTCCTACGATAAACAATTTCACTTTCAAGAACCTCATTTCCTACGTTCCCCTGAAAAAAGCTCAACCACAGGTACCAGGTCATTTATTAGTATCATCATCTTATATCCCATTTTACATTAGGTATCAATATTTATGCAATAGTTCCTTCCTAAAACTGTGTCGTCTCCCTATCTCTCTATTCAAATTCCCAGTTCAACGAGTACGAACAAAAAGTTTCGTTGCCAGTTGAGAAGCACGGAATCGCCGCGCTTCCGGTTCCGTTTTAATTAGCGCGACATAGGAAATCGAGTCACCGAAATTATCTCCTTAGCTCAGTCAGAGCTCGCCGGACCTCGTTCCCGCCGGCCAATTAAAAGGGGGCGGCCAGTGGACGACAACACCGAGAGTAATAACGAGGAACACCTGAAAACGCAGGGCTGTTGTGCATACAGATGCAAACCTGTCTCGTTAGCGCGGAGTGATATCCAACATAAACGCGGTTTACATTCGTCCGCCCGGGGCGACGGATTCGTTATTCCGTTGAAGATAAAACATCTAATTAACATTACGCCCGGCCTCCTCCGAATGGAACGGACACGCGGGTTCGTTTGCCGCTATTTGGAAAACGATGCACAGAGTCCGCCGGTAATCCTTGTTAGGGGGAATAAATTAAGCTGCTGCGCGATTCCGCCGGACCTCTTAATTGTGTGTCCGGCTACTTATTTTCGCAACCGAGGGAAAAATATTTTACGGGCCGTTCCGCAATTAATTGTGCTCCCGTTGTGTCCATAATTCAAAAGTGCGCACGGCAGACGCGAGGGAAACGTGATTAAAATATGGCGATTGCGGTTTTTCGGGGCTGCTGGGTATATTGCGGAGTAACGGTATCGTTGTATAATAATATAGTAATGTAATCGTAATTAGATTTTATTATTGTATTGGAATAATATATCTGCTTTGATATTAGAATTTTATTTCTCGCGTTAACACTAGAACTACCGAGCATTTAATACGATTAATACGCAATTCCTATAGAAATTGTAACAATAGATTATTCTCAGTTTCTTCGGGTATTCATTATAGTACTGAAATGAAACTATTTATTTTCAAAATCATTTCGAATATTCAATGCTTTGGAGATATCAGTAATAAACAAAAAAATCGAAACAAGTCATTTTGACAAGAAAGAAATTCAGAGAAGTGAGCTAGCACAATACTTAACCCTTTGTACTCGAAAGGTGCCTCTCAGTCACCACTCGATTGGTGCATCAAAATTGTAAAATTTCCTATTTAACATTAAGTCTCATAAAAATAAATTTAATATTTCTAGTGACAAATTTTTGGAGTGCGAAGGGTTAATATATTAATTGTAAATATTACAAGAATAGCAGTGACGAAACTGATAAAATGTTTCGCCATTGATGCGGCATTGCAAGCAAAAGTGCCACGCCGTTTGCTTTCGAACGCGAATTAAATGCGAGAAGTTTAACGGTATATTTTCCGAGGCATGATTTCACCGTCATTTTCTAAACGAGCTGTAACGAAGTTAGTTTCCACATTTCCGAGGAGCATTCGGTGATTTTCTGACCGAGATGAAACGAATGAATCCTTTCATCCGAAATCACCGGCGGTCCCGCGGCGCGCGCGCGCGCGTTGTCCGCGAAATTGCATTCCCAACTGCGTTTCCCTTCGTCGCGGCCGGTATAATGAACCTCGCGACCCGCGTCGCTCCGGTATACAGGGTGCGTCGGAATAAAACGTCTTTGAGGCTTCGTTTTCGGGAAATTAGGGGTTGAACATCTGCCGCTTGCGCGTGGAATTGCAATTCAGATGCGGGTTGCGTAGGTTTCGTTGAAGAAGATGGATTATTATGCATCTATTGTCTTTGCATAGAAGATTTTCAAGATGTTCTTGTGTCTTCTTGAATCTAATCATTGATAATTATAATGTATACGTCATATCTATTGCAATAACTTATATCTACATATCGCATCCTAATTGCAATTTTAATCTACATCCAAGAATCCTACTTCAACTGCAGCTTATATTACAGTAAATCTCCAAACCGAACATTTTCATTAAAATCTTCATATTTTCCCGAATCTAACAATTAATAATTGCAATTACAATCTACATCTATACATCACATCTTTCGCAATTCCAATTTATATCTATATTGTATGCTAATTGAAATTCTGATCCATATACTACATATATCCACACATCATAACCTAATTGCAATTCTAATCTACACCCCCGCGAATATACTTCAACAGGAATTTATGTCGCGGTAAATCTCCATACTCAACAATATTCGACAGCGAACGCCCGAATTAAACAGAACTATATTCTACATTTTCCCTCGATCTTTGTCACGAACGATAATTCCGTGCGCGCGCGTTATTCCGACGCACCCCGTATACACGGCAGCGGTCCGTGTTTATTTTTTCGTTCCCCGGGGAACAGCATTGAAACGGCCGTTTTCGCGGCGAGAAGAATGGGACGCGTGACAATAAATGCGGAGGGAAATGAGGACGACCCCGATCCGAAACGCAAATGAACCCGAGCGGCGGCGGCGGCGCGTCGGCCACGTGGAAAACCCGCGTGCGTCGACGGTTTTCCATATCTCGGCCGACCACCCCCGCGTTTTCCGGGCTGTGCGCGCGATTAACTCGGCCCGGGTCGGCCCGACGAAGAATAATTAGCGGTACGGTCCACGAAACCGGTATTAATCGGTTCGGAAGTAATAGATGTAGCCTCTCGGAAAAAGGATCGGGCGGCCGTGACACCGTGATAACGCCGTTTAATTACAGACACGTACGTTACCTGCAACGAGCGTTCGCGTGCTCGATGGAGTTCAATCGGGGATCCCACGGAAGAAAACATATCGGGGGATATCGGTAGATTTCTGTGAAATTTTCATAGAATACAGTCTTTCATAATACATTAACCCTTTGAACTCTATAGACTCCAATATTGCACCAGTTATGATATTAAATATTTTAACGAATCTTAAAGAAACTACCCTAAAATTATTCGATTCTCCATACATCCAAATTTTGTACTGAGAAGGAAAACAAAAGATTGAAGGAACGTTATCGCATTTTTCATTTTCACTAGAGATACTACAAAAATTAGTTGCTGATAGATTACCAAAGTCTCTTTGATTAAAAGAGTAATCAAAATCCATTACGCAATGAAACTACCCCAAACAATTCTACATCTCTATCTGTCTCTCTTATAATACGAAGTTGTTGCACACAATTGCCAAGCAACCAGTGCATCGATGTAACAATCATTTACTTGACTGATGGGCCACGATTCCTCCGCTACACCGCAATCTTGTTGCCTGGCATTCTACTCTCACTGATCTAGACTTCGTATCAGCCGGAATTGTATATGACAAGCTATAACAGTGACGAAGCACGGCCATTTGTCCCGCCGATGGTTTTTGTCCCATCGTGTCCCGAAGTTACGGCTGTCCAGGTGCTCCGGAGACCAGATAGGGATCGGTAGACACTGGATGTACCGGTGGATCAGCGAAGGATGTCCCGGCGTGGCGAAGTGCAGCTATCGGGCGCACGCTCCCGCGACAACAACGCCGGTTCCCGTCGCGCACGGGCTAAGCAAGCGGGAAAATATCGCCGGCTATCAATTCGTCCGTTCCCATTCCCGTTATTTTTCATCGTTTTAATCCGTCGATAAATCCTCGACGAAGATGAACGGCGAGAACCGGTTGTAGGCTTCGACGTGAAAAAACTCTCGAGAAGTACACGCGCCGTTTTCGATAGTTTCGTGGAAACTTTAGCGCGGCTATTCGGATTTATTGTTTACATTAAACGCAGGAGTTGTAAAAGTCGCGCGATAAACCTGGCCAATCTGTGGGAGATCGTTGATCGATCAATTTAGGGCGGCAATCGATTTCTCATTTGTCAGGTTTTTAATAGTGTCGCTTTTGTTGTAGAGTTTTATTTGTTTTTATTTCATTTTTACTTTTGGAATGTGTTCATATATTAGAGTCTTATTATTTGTATATTGTAATTTATTTGTACCTATGTGTGAATAGAAATTGAAACGAGATGGGAGTAATCGAAGATAATGCGTTGTTATCGATGATCTATGGATATTCGTTGATCGTGAATTTAAGCAGACAAGTTCGGAAACTTTGTCCAAAATAATCTTCCGGCGCTTCGCTTGAGTTCCCGGGGAACGCAGGTAAATCGGAAATGACGGCGATTCGAGAAATAATGATTTATAAATGCGTACATACTCGGAACTCGAGGAACGGCCTCGCCGTGAAGGATGAAAGTCGAAGCTTAACGAACTTCGTGGACGGTAAATGTTACAGACGGGTTAAATAAGTGCTCGGAGAGGAGCTCAGAAAGTTGGAGGAGAACCGCGGGGAACGGGCTTAAGCTCGCGGAGGGAACAGAAGTCGGGCTTCGCGCGATCTTGATTCTCGCCGGGCCGTTCGACTTATAAAACTCGCCGCTGATGTTGAAAAACACACCGTCGAAATATGGAACTTCTGGTTTAACCAGTTTCGCGGATATTAAATGCTAAACTTTCAAGTCAGCCCGCGAGGACGCCTCGAGGATGAGAGCGTCTACCGAAAGTTCCCAGAGATCTCTTCGAACTTTTCGAAACTGAACCCTCGAAGAACTCTCGGGAATTTTGGGGAAAATATTTTCGGCATCTCGATTATCTCATCAATACCGTGAATCGATTAGTTTTCTACGGTTTACCGATACAGTTGATGCAAAAAGAACATCGAAAGCTCTAGAATTTTCTTCTCTGCATCGGTTGTTTCGTGTTTTCAGCTTGTTTTCAGTCGAAATTTAACGAGAAATTGTTCGGGACGTCGATCTTTTCATCAATACTGTGAATCAATGAATCTGTCACAGTTTATCGATACATCTGATGCAACGAGAGCATCGAAAGCTCTAGAATTTTCTTCTCTGCATCGGTTGTTTCGTGTTTTCAGCTTGCTTTCAGTCGAAATTTAACGAGAAATCGTTCGGGACGTCAATTATTCCATCGATATTCCGAGCAAATGAACTGTTTAGGTTACCTGGTGCACTCGAGGTATCGATAACGCCAAAGCTGTCGAGAATTTCCTTCTTTCAATCAACTGCCACGCGTTTTCAGTTTACACGGAACGCAATTAAAGCGTTCGCGGTGAAAACTGATTGCGTTTAGGTTTCATTAATTCGATCACGGTCTATGTATCGACGCGTTGTTCTTTTGCGTCCGTTGTGAAACGATCGGCACGCAGTCCCTGTCGCGTTTGTTTCGGTTCCATTCGATTATCGTATCGGGGACACCGGGGAATTGGAAAATTACAGGGCCACGATAATTCGGCCGATAAATTTTTCGGGGTCAGCCGTGAGATCGTGCGATACCGGCGCGCGAGTCTCGGTTCGGTCTATTTCTGATTTACTCGTCACGGTTTACGAAATCTTCGCTGAAAACGTACGCCGCTGTATTTTGGGAAGCGCTGGGTTTATTCGATGGTGAGAAAACGCAGGCGTGTGGCTACTCCGTCTGGCCACCAAGAAGGAACGGACTTTGATACTGAACATTTTCCTTCCGATATTTCATTCGAGTTCGAAAGGCTTCTTTCCGAAATTTCCGAGCGTTGCTAACGGTAACGCTGACTTCTCTGAACGCGAATTTCTTCAAAATAGACGAGAATATCTTTTTATCAACCAATATTCTATTATCTACTACTATCTATTATTTATTCATTAATTATATCATCAACTGTTGCAACTACTCTCTATTCACTTCAACTGTACACAATCTTCTATAGAAATCAGACAAGAAAATCAAGATTGACAAATAATAATTCGACATATTGTATTATATCATCAACTATTGCAAACTACTCTACTTCAACTCTATACAATCTTTTATAGAAATCAGACAAGAAAATCAAGATTGACAAATAATAATTCGACACGTTTTTTCCTAAGATTACCAGACACATATATACAATCCCTTTGCAATTGTATTCGTAAAGCGTCGAATATGCTACCGTACAGACTACCGAATGGAAACAATCGAAACAGTTTCAATTTCAACGGAGCTGAATCGTTCAGTCGACAATTCCTGAAATCAAGATCTATCTTATTCGCCCCGTGAACGACGATAACGCGACTGCCAATGTGTTCGGCATCGTCGCGTCACAATCAACGACAACGCGCGTAACCGTGGCAGCGCCGAGCGTGGCAGTTTCAATTACCGAAGCGAGTATTTATGGCGAACGGTTTCCATCGCGCCGCGAAACACTGATTACGCTCGCGATGTATTTTAAGATGAACGACGCCGCTAAACGGTGTCAATGGAACTCGACCCGATCCCTCGCGATCCATCGATCCGAACCGGAAGAGACTGCTGCCCGACGCGTCGTGATTCCATTCGATGAATCTACTGTTTAGCGCGTTGTCGACGTTATTCTCTTGAGAATACTTTGTCTTCTGAGTTCCATAGATTTTTTTATCAACCCATGACACACGTGTTTTCACACTTAGCGAATTGATCAAGGAGATTTCTTTGTTTTGGAACAAATCGGTATATGGAATGCATGATACTCATAATGAACAATTGAGGATAATATTCCTTAGCTGTTTCTTCTTAAAGTTCCTTTAACACGTTGAACGCCCAACTAAATTGAATCACTATAGTTCACTCAAGTAAACGATGGTTATTTGAAAACATTTCTATATTACGAATAATGCTATCTAATACGGTGACATTCAGCTAGATCACCGTGCAATCATAATGATGCAATTCAGTCAAATGATTTAATATCATAATTTTTTGTGTATTTTACTGTATGAGATCGTTTGGCATTCAACGTGTCAATCAATTTTCAACTGCAACTGCAAGAGTTAATCAGTTTCAACTACAGTTGTCTCCAATTGAACATTACCACGCGTCGTTAGCAAAGTTTCGTGCCTACAAAACCTTTTGATTCTGCTAAACTAGGTACTGAACGCGTAAATCATAGAGAGTAAGGAAACTATGCATTAATTTCGGTTAAGAGTTGATCAGCTTCAACTACAGTTGTCTCCAATTGAACATTACCACGCGTCGTCAGCAAAAAATGAGCGGTACGCGTCGCGACGGATGTCCAAGTGTCGAAACGTCGTGTAATTTATAGATATGAGGTAATTCTGACGTAACAGTGCATAGTTTCGAAGCTGTCTATCGTAGATCAGCGACTAAATGACGACCCTAGATACCAACTGCGCGGTCGACAACGTGTTAAGAGAGGTTCGTGTCAGGGTCCGAGCGTGTCTCGAAGACGCGTCGAGTGTCGCTGATCGGAGCAGCGCAGCCGAGTTCGAGGTTCCGAGGTCGAGTTTCGACGGTTAATCGTTCGAGAACGGTCGTACGCGGCGACGGGGCCTATCGACCTTCTATTTCTGTCGACGTCCGCGCACCGTCCGTTGACTCCTTTCAAATGATTTACTTTGATTAGCGTACGAATAAGTAGGAATCTTCGTGTGTACTGCAGCGAGTCATCTATTCTCGTTTGGTTAACACTGGAACTACCGTACCAGTGAAAATTACTGGTTTCGATTCTTTTCATTCTCCTTAGCATATGAATCTTGATATAGATATAAGAATTCTTTTCAGTATATGACAATCATTAAGATCCTATGAACAAAATCTGAGAATAATGATTTACTGTCTGTCGAGATTCTGAAATCAGGAACTGCGAAGGCTCTATGTTTCGAGAATTGCGACGCGAAAGGAACCTGAAAATGCTCTCAAGGCTTCTCGGAGGATTTCGCGCTAGCTCCGAGTGCCAGGAGCCGCGGTGTTTTCTGGAGATGTTTATGGACTGTCAAAAGGTTCGAGGCCGAAGGCAGTTCAGGTTCAGGAAGAATAGACGGAGATGTTTATAGGGGGTTGTCAAAGTTGAGGGATACGGGAGAGGATAAAAGAGGGTTCAAGGTACCTCGAGAGAGCCGAGGGAAGTTAGAGGTAGCCGAGAGGTGTCGAAGAAGGTCAGGGGTAGGTGAGGACAGCCGAGGAATATCAAAGGTAGCTGAAGAGGGTCCAAAAAGGTTAAAGTTGCTGAAGAGGGGCCAAGAAAGTCAGTGTTGCCTGAAGACAGTCCAAGAATCTTCGAAGTGTCTGAAGAGAGTCCAAGAAATCTGAAGACATCCGAAGTGGACCAGAATAGAGCCGAGGAGGTTCGATGGACAAGAAAGGAAGATGATCGAGGAGACTTCAAGATCGTTCGATGAGTGCCTCGAGAGCTGACCGAGAAAAATAGGAGAGACGATTGAGGATGATTAATAGTTGTCGAAGGGAAATGCAGGTTGTCGATGCTGAAGAGTGTCCAATAGGGATCGAAGATACTAAAGAGAATCGAAGAAGGTTAGAGTTACTCGGAAAGACTGAAAGTAGAGCGGAATGAAGTCGAAAGTAGTCGAAGTATGTTAGAGATTGCTGTTAGAGGAAGACGGTCGGGTAGTATTTCAAAGGATCGCTCGGAAGTTTGAGAAATATCTAGTCCGATAGCCCGACAGAGTCTGACTGTTTTCGTCTGTGAAGATCTATTTATCTTTCACGGTTGAAAACGTGTACCCTTTCTTTTCAACTCAAACACGGTTGCGAAAGAGTCGTTATCCGTTTGTATTTCAGGGGAACTGAGTGATATTATGGACAAACGTATTGATCGCGTGGAGCTTGAAATTGAAATCTATTTAAACTATTACTAAACTCACATTGTAATGTTATCAGATTACTATATTGATATATTGTCATATTATATTTCTATATTATCATATTACTATATTGCTATATTATCATATTATATTTCTATATTATCATATTGTCATATTACCATATTACCATTTCATTATATCACCATATTATCATAATACCATATCATCATATCACCGTATCACCATATCACCATATCACCATATTATCATAATACCATATCACCATACTACCATATTCCAATACTCCTACTTAACCATACTATCATACTCCCATCACTATATTACTATATCATCTATACCACCCATTATCATGCATCATTATATTACTCCCCATTACAAAACAATAATCCTTTCAAAGCCACCCACGATATTCCTGGAAAAAGGATAGTATCCCATCATAAGAACATCGCCCCGTTGTTACTTGGCAGCCGCCATTCGCATCCGGCGGGGCGATTGTTCAACATTCTCTAGATTTCCCCCGCGCCTGTCCCGCGAGAATGAAACGAGCATGGAGCGTCTTTCAACCGTAAGCGTGAAAAAATTGTTCAGCCCACTTCCAGTAGTCGGCGCGCTTCCACTTCGCGCCTTTCCAGTGTTCTCGACCGGATCCCGCGGGTTCCCCGGCTGTTTTTGTTTCTCGTTCTTTGCCCGCGGCGAACCCTTTTCCCGGCCCCGCGTTTTTAAATCGCGTTAACGCTCGCCTCGCGATTTCCACGCGGCCCGCGCGTTCCTCGAGTGGAAACGGCAACGAGACACCGCGAGACACGGGGGTGAGAATGGAATCGAAGTTAAAACAATGGAACGAGGACTCTCTCCGAGGGTCCTCGTTCAGTGTGCGAACCACTCGGGCTGTTTGTCGAACGGCACTTCTACCTTCTACAAAAATTTCATTTTTCATCCTTGCCGCTTTCGCAGCCGGTAATTCCTTTGTTTCATCGAACCCGAGGACTGTTGGTACAGTAAGTCTTTTAGCTGCTCGATATCGATTGTAAAGCTTCGCGTAGAATCTGGCATTTAGAACTGTTCGCTGTATCGGGTGAAGAGAAAGCTTCGACGATTGATTTTCATTGGAAAATCTGATGTAGAATGTGGAATTTTGAACTATTAACTGTATACAATGAAAAGAAAGCTTTGATGATAGATTTTCATTATAAAATCTGATGTAGAATCTAGAATTTTAGACTGTTAACTGTATACAATGAGAAAGAAGTTTCTTTGGTCGATATTGATTATAAAGACTCATGAGAAATATGGTATTTACAATTAGTTATCATATCGAATGACAGAAAAGACTTGTTGTTTTTTCGGTTGACCTAATTTTCTGCGAAATTCAGATATAACTGACGAAAACACGTAGTTTTACGTCACAGAGGAGCTGTTTAAATATTTTCTCTCCACACAGAGGAACGTTACATATATTTTTTCGCAATCGAGATCCGCAATTTCGCAACGCACCGAAAATTTACCAGAAGATGAACTGTAATTCAGCGGTATCGCGTTCCGCGGTGTAAAAAATGAATTTCACCCGAATGGAGGAAATTACGAAATTCCATTTGAAGCGATCGCTGGCCGGGAGCGCGGCTCGCGGAGTTAAATTTCCGTCAGTGGGAACTAATTACGATCACAAAGCCGAGTCACAGTAGAACGAATTTCAGAATTTCAACTGCAATCTGTAATTCTCCGTCGCGGAGGGGAATAATTTACACGCGAATTACACGGGCGCATGGTAACTCCCGAATTTTTCGTTGCAAACGCCTCTGACGAACTCTCCGAGCAACTGACGGAGAATGTTCCGAGCATCCCCGTTAATGTGTTCGCCGGGATTTACGCGTATTCTGTACGTGGATCTGAAACACCACAGATTTCCATTTCAAATCGTATATTCACTTTTGAAATATTCCGTAAAGAGCACGTTAGGTTCAGTAAAATGCTGCAATGATACTAATACTTCCTTCATAACGAACACGAATGTTACTAAAAATTGTCATTAATACTATGGCGTCACAGTACTGATATCATACAATTATCTATAACAGTTACTAATATTACTAAATATCTTGATTCGACATTAATCGTCTTATAATCATTCCTAACGAGTTAAAAGCTCCAGTCATCAGTAACCACATTTCTCAAATCTGATCGACACGGCTACTCCATCATTAATAATTTATTAAAAAAAATTATCTGCAACAGTTACTAATATTACTAAATACTTTGATTCGACATTAATCTTCTTATAATCATTCCCAACGATTTAAAAGCTCCAGCCATCAGTGACCACATTTCTCAAATCTGATCGACACGGCTACTCCATCATCAATAATTTATTAGAAAAAATCGGCAAACCTATAGACAGAGTGAGCCAATTGAATTCGATACCGTTTAGGAACACGATATCCACGAGAACCGCCATAATAGTGTATCGTTAAAAAAAGGTGACTCGCGCGGAAGCCATTACAGCGGCGTACAGTTGCTAAAAGGTTAACGACACTATTAGCCGAGCGTAATAAATACCGTTGCAAAACAAACGTCGAATCGCGTTAACAAACGGCAGCCGATGTCCCGGCGCGTGGCGCTGATAATTGAAAAGTACAGTTCGCGTTTCGATCCGGTTGTTTTGGGAGGGCGGGCTCGTAATCCACTTTGCCGGGGAACTTTTAATACTCGGCCGGCGCTCGCCATTAAGCCGCGTAAGTAGAAAGTCTGGGCCGGCCGTCCCAGGTCTCAGATTCAAATTCCGCAACCGACGTAACGAGGCCGCGGCTTTTAGAAAAATAATAACCGCGCGCTGCGAAGTTTAACCTCCGCGAAACTTTTTTCGTCGCTCAAGAGAAACTTTAGGGCGCGTTCTTCGCCTTTAATCGCTGCTGAGAAATAAAACAGGAACGCAATTATAAATAATGGCACTGTCGTCGCTCGGATATTCGTTTTTGTTCCCTTTGAAATTGCGAGATTTGTGTATGCTGATGGATCTATGGCGCAGTTTAATACTGAACCTCTTTGAAATTTCTTTATGGAAATTTATAGTCTGTGGAGACTTCAATTGATCTATGACTCAGTTTGTGTATTGCTGGATCGATGTCTTCAATCATTTTTTAGAGAAATCTGTTAGCTTCTTAATAATAATGAAATATTTTAGTGATAGTAATATATAATAATAGTAATTTATGATAATCGTAATATATAATAATAGTAATTTATATTTTCAATTATTTGAGTAATCTTATTAACCCTAATTGGACCACGGTGTGACTTTGACTCACATTTGACCTTTTTACTTAAATTTCTTATACCATTTCCAAAGTTCTTCTGGGCTCTTCAAATTTGGGCCCTACAAACAAAAAAATTTTAATCATTCCTTTCATTCTCACAAGTGACTGTCAGTCACGTGGTGTGATTCGTTACAAAAACACAATTAGGGTTAACTATTTGTAACCCAGAACTCGAATTTCACATTTCGCGTCGAAGATGTTAATTGCAGCTCGCAATCCACTGATTCACACGCGCTCTGCTTACCGTGATTCGCCGATTGCACATAAATTACCAAGGTGAAACATCATCGCGCCGTTGATCATCGAGGAACGGACACAAACGCATAATCCGTCGCGCAGGGAACAGGTCGCGTAAGTTCGGGACGGTCGCAATGATCGGTGGAGCGATCGCCATCGGTTTAATCTCTGTTCGGCCACAAAGGGCCGGCCCCGTGAATCGCGATCAATCCTTCGCCGGACTCCTATCGGTGATTTACATTCGAGCTCTCCCTTGATCTCTGCTCTATCGGCCGTAATCTGTCGAGTCTTTCCGACCCGAATCGACCGACCGAGATGTCCCTCGCTTCCGCGTCGACCTGAAGCCAATTCCGAAGAACTTCCAACTGGAATCCAGGAAATTGATTCGTCTTCGTGAACCTTGCCGTTTGCTCTAATTATTCGTTAACCCTTAACGGACGGGAAGTATTTCAAGTTTAGCGAGAAGAAATACCACAGATAACGGAAAGAAATTCATTAACACAATACTTAATACGTTCGTTGTAAATATTACGATGAAAATAATCCTAGATATGACTTAGTAAATGAAAGTAATCAATTTTAAGGGTGATTTTCTCAATTTTTCTTTTCTTGATGATCGCCATTCACTGAGCGACTCATTTATTAACCCTTTGCGGACGAAGATTCTTCGAAACATATAAACCTTCAACATATGAAGCTAAATTATACATCAATTGTTTTAATTAATAGAAAGAGAACTACGTGCTGATCTCTTAAAGTTCGACTAATTAAATCATTTTTACGACTCAGTCTTCCAAATCTAAACATTTTTCTTCAAAACATACAAAACTTCCAACATATGAAGCTAAATTATATATCAATTGCTTAATTAATAGAAAGAGAACTACGTGCTGATCTCTTAAAGTTCGACTAATTAAATCATTTACGACTCAGTCTTCCAAATCTCATTTCATCTCACCAAAATGCCGACATCCGTCCGCAAAGGGTCAAAGTCCAGGTTCTACTTTATAAAACTTGGAGTTCAAGGTTGAGAGTTAAATCGACGATCACCAGGGGAAAAACGTTCCATTAACAATAACCGAGTTCTACGAAAAAGAAGCATCGCGGCTGTTAACGCGTTCATGATCAATGAAGCGAGTCATCGCTTCCCGGGCACGGCTAATTAATATCCCCATAAATAACGAAGTGTCCCACCAGTAAATCGCGTTTATTTATGGTTCACCGACGCCCTATAAATTACAGACGTTCCGTTAATCGCGGCACGCACCGTTCACGCAATCTTGTTAAGTGATTACAAATTGGCTAGGGGAGCTGCGTTTATGGGGGAGATTGCCTCTCTCTCTCTCTCACTCTTACTCTCTCTCCATGTCTCACTCTCTCTCTCATTTTCTGTCACTTCCTCTCAGGAGGAAGGGCGGATCGCGCGAGAGTGAATTTTCTTCTCGTCGGTAAGAATCGTTCGAGAAGGCGCGATCTTTATCGCTCGTTGTTCAACCGCTACAAAAGAGGAGATATTAAAATCGTAATTTCCGCGATGTTCTTGGCTCCCTCTCTTGCACTTCTATTCCATTCTTCCTTCGTCCCTTTGCGCCTTTTATTTCAGGGAACCTCCTCGGAGCTTTCGACTGGTGTTACATTCAAGTGAAATGTGGAGGAGAAAAGATTTCGAGTGGAATACTCTTTTCGAGTATTAATATCGTAATTGTGATGCCACTTAAATTCGGATGGTAGAATTTTCTGTATAGACTCGAAGATTAATTTCCTGAGAATTTAGACCGAAGTTTCGTTGGATCTACGAAATGCGAAGGATTTAAGTGACAGTCGATAGGGAAGACTTTGAATTTCTAATGTAAGATTTTTTATATTGAGTGTATGGTTAACGTGGTAGTGGACAAGTTGGTTTCGAAAATTATTAAACTATTTTCGAGTAATAATATTATAACATTATCATTTAAAATAATATAATCTAATAAAATAGCAATATTATAATCTAATATAACACAAATAGAATTATCAACTCGAATCAAACTATATATTTCTTAAAATGCTCTGGTAATTAGCAAAGTTGCATAGCCAAGTGTCTCTAACACTAGAACTACCAGTCAAAATGACTGGTTTCGATTTTGTTGTTTAGCAATTATTATCTTCGATTGAATATTCGAAATGATTTTGAAAATAGTTTCATTTCAGTACTATAATGAATGTCCGAAGAAACTGAAAATAATCTATTACAATTTTCATAGGAATTAATCGTATTAAATGGTCGGTAGTTCTAAAAACGAGATTTCTCGTTACTATTACGAACACCGTTTCATCCGGCACCGATCCACATTCGTCAAACGCATTTTTCCGTGCACGAGGTAAATATTCGCAGCAAATGGCTCCCGGGAAGCCATGGCGCGGCCGCATTCGGAAGCGGAAGGTAGATTAAGTCTGCGCGGAAGAGAGAAGTATCTCTGCTCGAGACGTTGCATCTCGATGTTATTAAGCGGCCTTCCGCGAAAGCCCATTCCGCTCGCCACCGTGATATCTCCTCGGAGGCTCCCTTTATTCGCGATCTGATACCTCCTTCCCTTCCCTACCCACTTTTCCCTCCTCCTTTCTTCCCTTTCTTCCCTGCCGCCGCGCTTCGATACGTATCTCTTTCTTCCGCTGCGCCGGAATTTGATAAGCGGACATTGTGCGGTGGTCAATGAAACGCGATCGCGGATTTCCTGCACGCCCGACGGACGTCACGGGGATCCTCCTTGCGGAATCTTCTTGACGCTTCAATCATCGTTTTCATCCTCCGAGTAACAATTTTCATCCTCCGTATCCTTCTTCCTCTCGTAAGGAACTCGAGTGAAACGGAGTGGGGCTCAGTTTTAATTGATCGAGCGTTTCGATAGATTTTTCGAGATGAATTGTACTGAATTGTTTCAAAGGAATATTTGGTAATTGAATCGTGAATATTGGCGTTTGCATTGTCATTGCCAATTCAATGTCTAGTCTTCGAATAATTCTTCAGTGATAAAATAATGTTTGAAAATAATAAATGCATATTTATTATTTTCCAAGAAAACCACTCAATAGCCTGCAACTTCCACGATCTATTCGACGATCGATCCTTAAATTCCGAATATCAGAAATTTCGTATCAAATATAAATTCCCGGCGATCCTGTAAGACTCCGAAAGTTGTCCGTTTTTTCAATAACCGCAAATCCGGCGGCCCTTTACTATTTTTATCTACTGGAACTTCAAAATGAAGTTCCATGGAGTTGGAGTAAATCCTCGCCGTATAATTGCGTTCCCCGGCGATCGCTCGAGGATGGAAATTTCTCGCGGTCCACAGATCCCCGGAGTGGCGGTCCCCGGGTGTGATAACGTTGTCGCTTTGCAATAATAACAATGTCTCCGACGATGCGGCTCATCGGGATGAATGCGTGTAAATACGCGCGTCGTTTTACTCACGCCGATGGATTACTTCTTTCTCGTTCCTTCTTATCGCCGGATAAGATAACGCGGAACGATCGCGAATACTTTATCGAGCAACTTCCGGCGTTCCTTCTCCGTCCGCTGCTCGATATATCGCGGTTCACGGAATTGCGTGCAATATTATCTGGACCAATAGGCGATTCAATGTCCCCGACAGATCGTGCTGATCGTCTAATTATCCGAACGTAGCTGCGAACGACGGCAATGACCCATATTCTCAGTATTACAAATATACAAATACAATAATGCTATTCTAAAAGAATGAAATCTCGAACTCCTAAGAAGTCGACTAATTAACACTAGGTTTACGGAAGGCGCCAATGTGAATTTTATAAGCATTATTTGGTAAATGTTTCAATCGAATATGAATCCTAATTGTCTATTTCTACATCTACAATTTCCAAAATCTAAATCAACGAATATCAACTTCCCCAGGAACAATAGAATAAACTGTACAATAAATGCCCGTAAACCTAGTGTTAAACAAAAGAATTGCTTTTATCATCGATTTCAAAGTGAGCGTGCTAACAGTGTCTTCTAAATTCTTCGAAGAATGCACCGTGAATCATCGTTTTCCATTCAGCGAGCGATCAGACGTCACGCAGAAAACTGTAACATCGAATTTCCCGGTCCCCAGGCTAGAATGTCCATGTATTCCGTGGCCGCGCGCTCCGGCCACCAATTTTAGGGTGATTCGGACGCCATTGCTACGGCCCGCAATCTTCCCGAATGGATTCCAATTAAAACGACTGTCTGAGGGAGATACGTACGGCTTCGGCGTCGGCGACGGTTCAAAGGGGGGTTCAGGGATCGCCGGGCCGCTTTCATAACTGTTAATAGGAAACAATTGCCGTCTCGATTAAATTCCGCTGAACTATTACGGGCGTCCGTTGGCTGCTGGATAGCGAGCCGGCGCACAGTGCGGCTGCCTGTGGAGAAAACCCCGAAATTCGACTACTCGCATAACGAGAATTGAAGACTACTAATGTATCTCTAAGTAGTACCTGCTATTCATGATTCTCATTTGAGACATAATTTTCTGCAAATCGATTGCGTTTCTATGTTTATACAACGTTGGATCTACGTTGATTAACGTTTTGTAGATGAAGATTCTGTAAAGTATGCAAAACCTGTAGCTCGTCGAGTTACATATCGAATGCATAAACAATAATTTGAGTAGTTCATTCGTCTGTAACTTGGTATCCCAAATATTGAAGTCTGATCCAGAAAACTATCGATATTCGTCCAAGGATTAAAATGTTTAGTGTCTATTTTTATAGAACTGTCCACAGTGCTAATATTTCCATAGCGTCTATTTTCAGAGTTGCTCACTGTGTTGCACTGTTTTCATAGTATCTATTTTGATAGAGCTGCTCGCAGCACCATAGCATTATCACACGGTTGTCTGCCGCGCTCAATGGATAAGGCGCGTCCACTCTGTATTACGGTAATAATCAACTGGCCAACCGAAACGATTTCGCAGTCCTAGAGCAATGATTTGTCGCCCAGCCACCAGGAATCTCGCGATTCTCCGGACTAATGCTCGGCAAGCTCGAAATCGGGGTCGTGGTTGTTGAATGCACCAGCGAATATCGAATGGCCAGCCGAAGAGGCCGCGAGGACCATTATTACTGCTATTGCGCAGCGATCGCGCGGCTGCGCGAATTGATTCGAGCGGATAATACTATTCGTTTGTTCTATCGATGGACGATTTTGCGATCGGAATTGCGGCTGACAGTTTTCTACGCGCGCCATTGATGCGCTCGCCGCCGCGCCGCCATTGTTGAGACCGATGCCAGGGATCGCTGTCGAAAGACGCAACTTTGTTTCCGATGCTTGTTCGAATGAATCGTTGGCATACTTTATGTTGCTATGTAAATAACTGAACTGAGGGTTAAACAAACTTAAAGAATCTGTTGTTTCTTTAGGAATCTGACAAAACTTCTAAGAAACTAAAGAAATTTGTCTCAAGTTTCAAATTTTATTATAATATCAACCTTTACGGACGAATGTCGACATTTCGACATGACTTAACCCTTTGCACTCGGAAGTTTTTCCACTAAAAATATTTGAATATTTTCTGATGAGATAAACACGATATTTTGTGAACCTCGACGAAAAATCACACGTACATTGAGAAGCAAAGCTATTTTATTTCAATATTTCTCAAATTGATGCATTATACGGAGTATAATATGAAATATCAAATTTTATAGTTTTACTGTATGAAATCATGTGGTGAGTGAGATCACTGTATAGTTCTTCCTTTTTCTATTAATTAAGCAATTGATATATAGCTTCATCTTTGTCATCAATCTTCGTCCGCAAAGTTAATATAATTCCTCAGTTTTCTGCTTACAAATCGATTCATAAGAAATTCGATTTAATGATCCCATAAATTGCAGTTACATATGTGGTTCTGCAAGTAAATTAACCTGCCCGTGAATAATGAATATCAACAACAGCGAGCATTTTTTACGACCAGTATTTTTAATCGTGATATCCTTATTTACAAGTTATTTTATCGTTTGTCCGGCAGCGATGACTCTTCCCCAGCCCCGACTTCCGAGATCATTGACAGATTACTCTCGGCCTGCATTGATCCGTATTGTTTACTCGCCGGTGGTTAATTACTGTTGGTCCAGGATCTTGTTCGCGCGTTGATTACCCGCGCTGGTCGGCGTTCGTTGGTTTGTTAGTCGACGTTATACGCACGGACGGCGAAGTAATGTCTTCACGGTATTCTGATAGATATGGAATTGCTCGTCACCGATTGTTTGTACAATTTCCTCTTCGCGTTCCGTCCAGTAGCGTCCAATAATATTGCTCGTTACCTCCACAATCGATCCAATATTTGTTATCGAACCTCTACAAGCCAACACAATCGAAATAATCGCAGACCGGGGGCTCAATGTTAATTGATTTTGACATTCATCGCGGCTGATAACATCGCCTCGCGTCTTTTCCCCCTGAGTCGACAAAAGATTTCGAATTGAATGTAAAATTTATCCGACTTATCTACGCTATAAATAAGAATTGAATAATCGCCATAAAATCAACCAAGATTTTAAGTCGAATTTAATATTCACTGAATTTATTTACGTTATTATCATTGCACAGTGATCTAGCTGAATGTCACCGCAATGGGTAGCATTATTTATCATCGTTTAATCGAGTGAAGTATAGTAATTCGATTTGCTTGGTATTCAACGTGTTAATAACAGAAAAATAGTATTTAATTCGAACCCAAGATAATTAAGTGACATTTCATTCTCGTATCTCTCGCATCAGAACTTCCTCGCCAGTCAGACTCGATATTGTACGTCAAGGGGTTAATTGTGCGCGTGGTATGCGCGCGATTCGACCACAAACGTCCCTTTATTCCATAGAAACCGCTGCGAAATGATTTTCTCGTGAACCTCGCGGCGCGGCGTCTTTGGAACGGGCTTGAAAAATTCCTCTGGCATCGGAAATGGGTCAGCGTGTCCGCCGCGAGGCTGAGGTCGAGTTCCCGTCGCAGCCGTTGTGCATCTGCATTCTGCAGTGGCCGAAATCGCGACGCACGGGACCACAGTCGGGCCGAAGCAATCGATGATCTGGCGAGAGGCCGAGGCCTGCGTTACTTCCCTCAACGCACAACTCGGAACTGATAGCAGCGCTGCTTATCGCGGCCCTCTCCGCGATCCTCGCATCGCGTGGGACACTTCGATGTAAAGGTCGTTCGGGTCGGTCCCGATACGACGATCATTCTGTTTGTTGACACTGCGACAGACCTTGACGGTTCTCGACATTTCTCGAAGAAACGGATATTTGTAGGTTACATTCGCTCGAATTGACAAAACGTTTCCTTTGACATAATTTCATTTTCGATACTTCAAAGTTCATTTTTACTAGAACTGGCCGATTTCGAGTTGTTTCTCGATTATGAACATCTCGGAAGCATTAGATGTTTCAAATCATCTTGAAAATAAGCTTCACTTGAATCCTATGACGAATGTTCGTTTCCAGCAATAGGTTGAGCAATGAAATTGCATTCCCACTGATTCAGCGCAACGTTCATCAGCGAGACACCCGGAATAACGTGGGAGATATAATTTCATTCTCGATACTTCAAAGTTTATTTTTCCTAGAACTGGTCGATTTCGAGTGTTTCTCGATTATGGACATCTTGGAAACATTAGATGTTCGAAACCATCTTGAAAGTAAGCTTCACTTGAATCCTATGACGAATGTTCGTTTCCAGCAATAGGTTGAGCAATGAAATTGCATTCAGCGCAATGTTCATCAGCGAGACACCCGGAACAACGTCAACGTAGTTTCGTGGTAAAAATTCAATCATAGGCGAGGTTCCCACTCCTCTAATTTCCCCGAAGAATCACGCGCCGGCGTCCGAGTTGCATCTCCCAGCGCGAACGGGCAAATGAGCTGCATCGCGAGCCGGGCGAGGCAATCCCTCAAGCAGCTTACCCCTTTAGAATATTTCATAGCCGACTTATTGCGAGGCCACGGCCGAGCAGACTCGAGCCGTAACCACCGTCGTCGGATGAATATTAAGAGCCGGGGCAGGAAGTCTGCATCGTCTCGGATTTCGAAGGAGCCGGGCCACCGATAGAGGGCCGATTTAATCCGGCCGGAAACCGGTCTCTGACAAATCGGCCGGATTATATCCATTCATCAGGGAGGCCGGCTGCAGTCCGTTTGCGCGCGTTGCGCTCCAGCAACCCACATTTATCTCGTGCCAAGCCTGCGCTTTCGTATTTACGATGTGCACCCGAAAACCAGCCGGCCGCCGACGTCAGTCTCCGGGAATTTTTCCTACTTTCGAGCGGAGCGTGTCGCAATCGGACCGCAGACTGATGCTCGCTCGGTACCTCTGCGCAGCCGGAACCGTGACTATTTTCGATAGTCATGTCCGGTATGTATTAACCCGTTGCGGACGGACGTCGGGATCGAAGGTTCATGTTTGGAGTACCAAGTTACGAATGATTTAGTTATTCGAGGAGTAAGAAATTAGTGTACGGTTTCATTAGTCTATGATTGAAGCAATGAATGTTTAATTTAGTAGAATTTGAGGAAGGTTTCGTATACTTTTGGCAATTTTTGTCTGGGAAGGGTTAACCCTTTGCACTCGGGAGGTGACTCTCACTTGATTTTATACAGTAAGACTATAAAGTTTGATATTTGATATCGTATAATGCATTAATTTGAGAAATATTCAAGTATAGCTTTGTTCCTCAATGTATGTGAGTTAAAATATTTCTAGTGAAGAACTTCCGAGAGTAAAGCGTTAACCCTTGTATGTTGTACTATCCGGTATGTATACTTCAATTTAGCTATTACCGAATCAGCTTCTTCGATCGTTCCTCAAAGCTATACCTTTGCAGCAGTTGTAACAGAAATTAAGAATTGCTCGTTTTGACATACCTGGCAGTTGTAGTGTTAACGATCATCTTTGAGCACCCAGGAATCTCTCAGTGTTCCTCTCTAAAGCAAATGATGTCTTTTTGAGACTGCGATCCATTAGAATCCAATAGAACTTCAAGGCAAACTCTAAATCAGTTTCAACCCCTAATTCTTCGAAACAGATAATTCAAAACTTCCTACAAATACAAACCTCTAAACCCCACCTACACTCGGCCATCATTAAACCCTCTGAAGCCAGCGACAAAGCTAAAGACCCCAACGAACAAACTTCCCATTCACAGGCGTCGCCATCTCCCAACTCACGAACAAACCCAGCCAATAAACAGCAACATCCTATCAAAAGAAAACTGGCAACGAACGCGATGCACCCTGACGTAGACGAGAGGCACCCCGCAGCATCGTCCGCGTGTCAGCGTCAGAGGGTCTCGATCCGCGTCACCGGGTCTCTCGAGGAGCCTCTCTCGTTCCGACCGCGTGCATACGTCACCGGTTCGATCCCAGGGGCGTCGCGACGCCGGGCCGCGCCAAGGCTCGTTCCCAGAAAATTTCGACGATATCCGGTTCGCGCCGGTTCCCGCTGGCTCGCTTCCGATCTCCCGCCTGTGCGCCGTCCTACGTCCGCCGCGTCGGTCGTCGCCGGCGTCCCTTTTCGCGTTCCGCTTCAATCCGAGGGGATGAAAAAGAGGGGACACGGCGTCGTTGCGTAAGCGTCTGGACGCCGAGGCACCGTTGCGTCAGTCGTTCGAAAGCTACTAAGCATCGCGGTCCACACGAAAAGCGTCCGGGCCGAGAGAGAGCGAGAGAAATAGCCGGCGCCGAGGCAAACCGAAGCGTGAGTCCCTCGCCGCGCCGGGATTAAGGGCTCCGGCTCCCCGAGCGGGTCCTGCCGCCGCGGCCCTGGGTGAACCTCGTCAAGGTCGCCGCGTTCCTGCTCCGTGACCCCCGCGACATTCGCCCGGACCTTGGTCGCCGGGATATCTCAAGGTCAATGCCACCGGGAGACACCAACACCGCGCCACGCGCAGCCGCGGACGTCCGCTCGCTCTTCGGGATCGGGTTTTACGGCGCTCCGACCGTGCGGTTAAGGGAGGCAGAGATCGGACCGTCCTCTTCTGGCTTCCCCATGGCTCCTCGCTTTTGGATGAACCGGAATCGAGACGTTCCCTTCGATTCATCGATCTTGCGAACGAGATGTTAGCCAGTGGTTACGTAAGGATTCTCCTCGGTTGTTCAGGGTTATCGTGGGGGATGGTTTTCGGATCTCCATGGTACAGGGTGGGATTCCGTGGAGCAAGGGTGGTTTTTAAGCTGCAGTTTCGTGTGTTCGAGGGAGATACAGCGATGATGAGGTTACCGATGCACTTTGCCCACGTGGATTGTGGCGATATGTGTTGCTAGTGTAGCACTTATGTCGCAGGTGAAGTCGCTTGAAGTTTCGGTCGCTCGCATGAGCTTTGGGCAGTTTTTTGTGGGTGATGATGCATTGTGGAGTTTTATGGACTGTAGAATCTTTCTGTGATCGTTAAGGTGATTCCGAATTGTTTAGATATGTGCGATATGTGGGATGTTTTAGGGTAGTGCTGTTGTGGACCGAGAGGATTCTCTGGTTTCTTCTTGATGATTAGATTAGGAATTGTTTCTCGCCGTTCGTCGGATGCATCTGGTCGCGCTTCTTTTTAGACACCAGTGTTGGCAGCTGTTACCACATCTCCACTTTAACCAAGGCAACATTCACGCTTCTGCATTCTCGTATATACCAATACGTGCCTTCGAATCGATCTCGGAACTATTCTACCACTAATGCGCAAACTTTCTAGCACACCGTCCTCGGATAGTCTGTAGACTGCAGGTCTTTCTGAACTGATGTTACACTCGAACCCCTAACTTTTATTTATCTTCGCCACGTCATCGAATCTCTCCCCTAATCCCAGTTAACAACTATCTCTAAAAAATAGGAATTAGCAAAAATATGTACCTCAAACAGTCCTCACACTTCGCAAATTACCTCCAAAAAAGAATGAAGATTAAAACAACCTAAATTGCATTACCATAAACATCCACAATCCACTTAAAACACCAAAGGTATCAATACCCCTTCAAACCATTCGCGCAGATCAAAAGAAAGCGAGAACTTCGAGAATACAAAAATCTTCATTTCCATAGAAACCGCTGGTTCACAGCGCGAAAAAGGAGCAAAACTATCAATACCTAGATCTTCAAAGCGTTTCCCCGGATCAAAAGAAAACGGGTATCGCGAGAATACGAAAATCCTCATTTCCATAGGAACCGATGGTCCACTTAGCGCGGAGAGCGAGAGAAAAATAGAAACGCTCACTTTTTCAAGCTGCTCGCAGCCGATCGAAAGGGAGACACGTGTCGCGTCGGGCGCAAAACACCCCAGCGGCTGCCGCAGTGGATGCAACGGGTGGTCAGCTTTAAGGTGGCGCGTCACTTTCCAACCTCGAATTTTTCCCCGACCCGCTACCCTCGTTAAACGTTAGTGGCCGAGTTCGTCGCAATGACGCAGGTCCGCCGGGCGCTGCGAAATGTTTCCATTCTCCCAAACCCAGTGCTCGCGTGTGCACCGACGCGTACCGATAAAACCGATCCCTCCGGTCTCATTTGCTTAATATTTGCTCGACGATTACGCGTCGTCTTTCCGCGAAGGTGGAAAGGGAGAAACGGGATTCCCTTGTCGTTTCGATATTGCAGCCACGATCCGTCCTTTTTCCTTGTACCCGCGGCGACCGCGGTGTCGCGATCGTGACACGCGTTCGTACCACCTTCTTAATGAGACTCGCGGGAAAGGATTGCGATTGAAGGTTCGAGGAAACTCGCTGGGCAGCCGTTTATCTCGTGTCGCGTTTTTCCCGCACGTGGTCAAGGATAATCTGTAGTCTCGACGATCGGTTTCCTTAACACAGGAATTTTGAGCGTGTACTATTGTTCAATGGAATATTCGGTTTGGGAGTATTGCTGAATGTAATAAATTTGTAAATATTATTTAATGGAGTATACGTTTTCAAGTATTATTGCGTTAATATTTAATTTCGACATATTGTTTCGTGTAGTAAATTTCTAAATGTTGTTCAATAGAGTTTCATGTTTTAAGGTATTATTGCGTTAATATTCGATTTCGAAATATTGTTCCATGTAAATTTCTAATGTTATAATATTAAACTTCAACGTATTATTTCGAGTATTAAATTTCCAAATATTACTTGATATAGTATATTTAAATGGCGCTAGGTAATTATTGATTTCCTAGCGCAGTTATTATATTACAATATTGGTTACTTATATTATCAAATATCTTCGATATCAGTGTCCCTGCATTTTCTCCAAGCAATTCCTAAACCTCACTCGTCACTGTCCACCATGATAGTCAACGTATTAAAGATTCCATGGAAATCACTGCCAAGTTTCACAAACACACGTGTTTCCCTTCTGTCACCGGCAGTCAGTAGAATTTCTCTGGCAATTTCCGAAATCTTCGCAGGTACTTCCCAGTTCCCACGTTACATAATCGTTTATTTTAGTTGCAATTAAGAGGACGGCGGTCTGGGGAACCAGTTTCCGCAATTTTGCCATTGAGAATATTCAAATGAAGCTATCTTTGGGAAGCTAATTAGCGTCTTTAATATTCTCAGCCTCTAGGATTAGCATACATATCGATTTCTTCGGTTTATCTGCGATGCTCGTGTTCAGTTTAAGAATGATCGGTATGCTCCTTCGTCCGGTCTCTCGTTCGCGTTAACGGAATCGCTCGATAAGACGATTCTCGTGAGCGTAAATTGATACAGCGACGTTCTCTCACAGTCCAGCTCTCGGCATTATATAATTCGATTCTATCGGAAGTGGAATTTCGACACATTGTCGAAATGTTTTGACCGCTTGTTTTGTTTACATCGTCCAAGCGTTCCGAGAACTTCAAATTCCTCCCAGCAGTGCATACTTTAACGGTCCATTCATAAAATTTTACAAACGTGTTACGATAAGTAAGACGATTAATTTCCGAAGTTGCACGAAAGATGTAAACGGTCGTGAACTGTGTGACATTTTTAACGGACGTCGAGTTTAATTTTGGATAACGCACCGTCTAATTCACCGGTATCCCACGCAGCGATAAAAGAAAAAAAGTACTCGAGGAGGTCTCACATGGCTTTATCGATATAGTACTAGAACGTCTGCTGGTTATCTGTTCAATGATTATGCGTACCTCGTGACCGGCGAAGCGAGTGATCAGTAACAATTGTTTCAGTCGCTGAGCATAGTCGTTTCACGCTTCGAACGTGTCGATCGATTTGCATTCCATCGGAAATTCATTACTCCGATTCTAATACTCTGGTAATGTGTTTATAATCAGCGTTACAGCGATTGTAAAGGACAGAGTGAAACGAACGCTCGAAAGCTTCGAGATCATTGTCGGGGATTAAAGTCAACTCGACGCGAGATCTATAGATAATGACGCTAATTCCACCGAGTGGACTGTGTTGGGACAAAGTATATTTCATCCGCAATTCAACAATTACTTCCATGATCGCATTTACGCAGAACGCCGAGCACTCGAGACGCCTACTTAAATCAAATCCCTCGATTTCGATTCTCGATTGACTTTAAGTCTCGGAAATGATAATTCCGATGCACGCGTTGCTAGGGATACAAAAGCTATTCACGAAAACCTGCGGCAGTGTATTCAAGTTTACAAGCTGAACCGTCGCAGTTCAGAAATTACAATGCATCAAGACTTAAACAATCATAGCTTCCAAATGGAACTAGAGCATCGTTTCTTTTATTCCAAACGAAAGCAAACGCTGTCAATTGAATCTTAAACACTAATCGAATCTCCACGTTCGAACTCCCATTAAACTTTGCATCAATATTCAAATTAACCATTCGAATGCTCAGCATCAATATTCACACTCGCATTCTACGCGGAGAATCCAAAAACTCGATACTCAGACGGTATCGGTTGACTTAGAAAACTTTAATCAATAAGCTCCCAATCTCTCAATATTCTTAATTAAAACCATTATAACATTCTTCGTCAAATTCTACCCTACGATCCTGTGTATCAATAAAATTAGCTGAGCACTTGTTAAATTATGGAATAGTCCAAGAATTTTCGATCCGTCGAAATCAAAATCGATCCAGAGATTTCATCTCGATTTCGATTCATTCGAAGAAGCTACGGAGTCTGTCCTGCTGTATCAATAAAATTCGCTGAGCACTCAAACTGTCGAATAGTCCAAGAATCTTCGATCTGTCGAAATCAGAACGATCGATCCGAAGATTTCATCTCGATTCCGATTCATCCGAAGAGGAAGCCACGGAGTCTGTCCTCTGCCAGGATCCCAGGATACCTCGGAATCCGAGGATAGCACGAGGAGTCGCCGATCCGTTGAATAATTTATAATAATCCCGCGCGTGACGGTAATCGGACGCAGGGTTCAGTGTCACGAGCGGACCGATCGGCTACGAGGAAACCCAGCCGCATGTAAACTCCGGGAGCCGGCCTTATCTCGTTGATGTCACCTCGAGCGTATAAAAGACAGGCTCTTTCGACAGGTGGCTTCAGTAATTCGTACTCGCGAGAGGACGCCTGTACCGGGACGCCGATTCAGCACGCGTGTGCGCCGAAACCCACCCCCCCTGCACCCGACGTGTCGCTTTCTCACGTGCAGATCCTACAGATCGAGAGATCAAGCTCGTCCTCTGACTATTAGGTAGTAACATAAATCGGTTCGCTACGAGCAAGTCCTGAGAGTTTAACACTGAAACTACCGGGATAGTCGAATCTACCGATCTTGGAATGTTTAGTCTGCTAGCACTGAAATTGGGACGAGACTTTCGAAACGCTGTAACATGAATTTGTCTATTTAGATACAATAACTCATCTACTCAGAAAATACATTCTTCTAATTTTACAAACTTAGTAGATACTCCAGTTGCTCGGTAGTTTTAGTGTTAATTATCTGTACTCCCTCCGGAGAACGAAGCTTTTCAGCCAGTACTTAAAGCAATGGTTAAGAAATTGAACAAGCTACTTTTGATTAGTTTGGATCTAAGATTCACTTCACTGATAGAAATAGAATTGTAGATTGTTAATGTCAACGATCAGGGTCAATGATTTAAATCCAGGACTTATAGCTGCTTCCGGAAGCTAATGACAGAGAAACACGTTGAATCTATCCGAGCGTTTATGTTACAACCCAATAGAAGCTGACTAAGTCCAGATTCGAGTCCCGAGTTTCGGTCGACGAGTTTTCTCGAGTTCGCCAGCGGCGAGCCCTTCTGGTTGACGGTAGACAGCGTGGTCCCGTGCACGGCCGTTGGGAAACGCGTGCACTGTCAGCCCGCATAGTGACGCCCGGTGAAGTCGCGAGGGAGACTTATGAAGGGGTCCGTCAACGCACCGAGGCCCATCGTTGATCAGAACAGATATATTTGGGATAACGATTGGAAGCAGTAGACGCTGACAAGGTATGTGGTCCGGCCGTGTAGGATGCGTTGGATTGCAGTGTTCATTACGTAGTTTGGGATTTTTGTACCTTTGGGAATTAATGTATTTGATGTAGAACAGTCATGTCTGTGATAACGATTGGAAAAAATACAAGAAGGTGGTCCAGCTGTTTAGAAAACGTTGGATTGCAGTGTTCATTACGTAGTTTGGGATTTTTCTTTTGTCTCTTTGGGAGTTAATGTATTTGATATAGAACAGTCATGTCTGTGATAACTATTGGAAAGAATACAAGAAGGTATGTGGTCCAGCTGTGTAGAAAACGTTGGATCACAGCGAGTTTGTTATGCTATTAACTATTAATATGCTATTAACAAGTAAAATAGTTCCGCGACGAACAAGAACGTCGAGGTTGTTGTTCTTTCGAGCCGGTGTCGAGCAACGCTATCATCGTCATTACACCGAGTACCCGCGAGAAACACGCACGGTTCATTCTGCTCTAACAGGCAGAGTCAAGACTAGAACTAGCGACAGCTACTCTCGAGAGTTCGTCTCGAGTCAACAAGCGTCAGCTTGATATCAGAAACGGGATTCGCCGTACTACAAACGATCGTTGAATTCCTCAAAGAATCCATCATTAACCCTTTCCTGACGGATGTCGACATTTCAGATCGAATTTTCATAATCGAAAACATCAAGAGTTCAGTAGTTTCCTATTTCTCTATTGTTCTAGTAATTGGTATATAATCTAGCTTCATCTGTCGAATTCGAAAATTTACAAATTCGAATTCCTTATTCTCCTCCGTAAGTTCGAAATTCTGGTTTAATCGACGTTTAAAAAAGTATGAATATAATTTTTATCGTCACCGACGCTCACGTTTTTAGTGGCTGAAATTTAGCCGGCGTTCAGTGCGTTAATCAATCACTCAACGATGTTTCTCTTAATTGCAATTTGTATACAAACAATACCGCTTAATTGCCACTCCGATCAGTTGATCCGCACAGCTGAAATTTCCCCGATCGAAGAAAAAATCGGCGATGATTAAAGACAAATGAACAGATGCGTAATCCCCCGCGGCTGTTATCTCGGATCTCGATTGCTCGGATGATCGATCGTCTTCTTTGCCTCGTTTTAGGAAGCCTCGCTTTTATTAATATTTACGATACCTTCTTATCGAAGTGATTTAACCGATACATCATTCCCGATGTACTTTTTCTGCACTCGCGTTTTTTCCGTTTCGCGACTCGCGCCTGCTGACGTTTACGATTGCTAATGGATAGATGACTTCGTCGCGTGTGACTTTCACGTGCTTACCAACGAGCCGTTGATCCCGGTGACTTGTTCACTGACAACGACAGAACGCCGGTTGACTCGCAGGAACTGTCAAACGTGCACGTGCCGCTGGTGCAACAGGGGAGCCGGGTTCGCGGCGTTTTGACCTATCGCGCTCGGGTCAATTCGGTCGCCCTTACGATCGCGTCGATCCGGACGTTCTGATTGGATTCACTGGTACCGGTCTGACTATTCATACGATTCTACTCTAAACCTACTGTAGGGCTACTAAAATAAAATAAAATAAAAACTAAGTCCGTAGTCAGGTTAACCCTTTGCACTCAACAAGTTTTTCATTGGAAATATTCAACACTTTCTGATCAGACACTAACGACATTCTTTCGAACTGACTTGACGAGAACGAAACTATTTTCTTTGAATATTTTACATATCGATACATTGTACAAAGTTTAATATTAAATATCACATTTTACAATTTTGCTATGTCGAATCAATTGTCGACTGAGAGGCGCCTACTACTGAGTAGATTACAAAATCATTTGGAGTGTTAACATGTTTGTGACATTTGAGTGTGTGATGCAGTTTTGACGTTTCCTTTATGAGGAATAAAGTTCTCATCTGGTCTCTAATTAAACCAAAGTTGAGTAAAAAAGATAAAACAATTTTTGATATACATTAATTGTTATTTGTTTCAAAACAAATTTGTCCATTAACACGTACAAAATTTTGCATTGACTTAATACAATGTGAAGGAAGGTTTATAAGAATTTGAGAATATTGATGTATTTTAGTGGAGGCTAATTTTAATTATTTTTTATTTTATAAACATGAATTCCCTGCATTGAGTGATTAGTATTTAAACACCACAGTTGTCGAAACTACTTTGGAATGCTGACCTCAAAAATGAAACTCAGCAAAAATGCAATTTTGTGACGCGAAGTGCAAGTTCCGACCTAAAAATATTTAATCCTCCGTGGAATGATTGATTACGGTTTCGTGTAGCTTAAACCTCGCGTGTCACGATGATCGACGCGAATCGCCGAGCTTATCATAATCGAACCACGAGGCTCTTGCTCGCGGAACCCTACCGGCGTCTGCGTCGCGAATAATATTTACCTTCGGTTTGTAGTTTCAAGCGAGCTAGACGACACTCCCAGCATGCTATTTTAATTTCAAACTGACGTTTACTCGTCTCTACCTTCCCCTAGCGCACGGTAAATAAGAATATTACGTACACATCTTCCTCAAAAATTGTACTTCGAATGTCGAATGTCGAATCAAAATATTTAGTAATATTAGTAACTGTTATAGATCATTATATGTATCTAACAATAAATAATAACAGATAGTAACAATATATTCTCAGTTTCTTCAGACGTTCATTATAGTACTCAAATGAAACTATTTTCAAATTTCGAATATTCAATGGAAAATATCAATAATTGCTAAACAGAAAAATCGAAACGTAGTTCCAGTGTTAACTCTAATCATATCAATTACTGCTTTCGCATAACCATTCACGTGAATCGCGAAGGAAACAAAGGGAGCCTTTCTCAGGAATTTTTCCAAGAATTTTCCGCCACTCAACCCGTTGAATACACGTTCCATCTGCATCGAAGTCTCGGGATGAAAATTCAAAGGCACGGATCGGCCCGTGGCAGGGGGCGGTTGCGAGAGGGAAGCTCTTGGAGCCGTTGCCGGCCGTGCTCCGAAAATAATCATCGGCCGTGTATAATGTTTATTAAGCGCGGCTTGCAAACTGGCACAAGGTTCGGCCGGGATAGCCGTGTTCGTTGACCTACATGGACGGAATTCTCTCGCGGTTTCCCGCCGCGGCCCGCGTAAATCCGCGTATCCCGCCCGCCGACGTTTAATATCGCGAACAAAATGAAGCCTGACCGGGGTCTCCGTGGCGCGCTGTTAATATCGTTCGAAATAAAGCCCCCGTTGATCTCCATTGGCCGCGGAGACGCGAATTGGTAGCGCGCCAGGAATTTTCCAAACGCGGATGGACGTGTCCGCGACCTGTCAGCCGCCGGGAAAAAGTGTTTCTCGTCTGCTGAAACGAGATCCCCGGTGTCTGGAACTGAATTTCAACTTCTGTTCGGTAGACACTGTATTGTTGTTAATGTCTGTGGCATTTTGACCCGTTAACTGTGCTCCACGAGTATACACCGTCATTTTAACACGTTGAACGCCGGCTGAATTTCAGCTACGAAAAACGCGAGCGTCGGTGATTATACTGATACGATTTTAAACATCGATTAAACCAAAATTTCTAAGTTACGGAAGAGAATAAGGAACTCGATTTTGTAAATTTTACTTTGGATTTGTGTTACATAATTAAACGATAGACTAAAAATCACGCATTATCGCGGGGCCGGCGTTCAATGTGTTAAAACGCAAAATGGTACTAATTTCTTGGATCAATTATTCATTTTTCCAGATAAACATGTAATTCTTCGTTTTGCTTTAATTTTGCGGTAGAATGTAGTATAGATCATTTGCTCTGCTTTTCACGAGTATACACTTTATTATTTGATTTCAATGCGTGTTCAATGAGTGATTTTTCAAACTAAATTCCACAGTTAACTGGTTGAAATAGTTCTAGCAGTTCTACTTGATTTTTATGCGTCAAATTTGTATAATTATCATGTATCTGTAGGTTTGATTAAGATTTCCGGTGCATCAAGGCAAGTTTCAACTTTTACCGAGCTATATACTTCACTTTTACTATTGTTTATATTAGTTCTGATAGTTCTGGTTGCTTTATATGCGTCAAAGTTATTAATTATTATATATTTGCCGGTTTAATCGAGATCTCCGTTGGCTAGACACGGATTCCAACTTCCTGCGGGCTATCCGTTTCGTTCCTGTACTTGTTCGCGTTCTTTCTGGATAGTTCCGGTGTGTTCTTTGTATATTAAATTCGTACAACTATTGTATTCCTTCGTTTAGCGGAAGTTCGGAGCAATCTTCGTTGATAGGTATGCCCGCTATAACGCTGCCCCGACTGTTTCTCACTTTAGGTCTGAAGAACTTCGGTTATATTGGACTCGGTTATTAGGTTATTAAGCTTAACTCTGAACTTCTGGTTATTAGACTGCGGCCGTTCGTGCATTTATAGCATCTCGTGAGACTTGATCAACGTCTAATGGTATTTGTATTTATCGACGCTGTACAAGTCTCCGTTGGTTACCGCGCGGATAAATAAACCACATAGCGCGTTGAATCGTGAAGTTTACAAGTAGAACAAGCTACGTACCCTTCTCGTCGAGAGTTTGAAATTTAGTATTGATATTGTTACACAACACGCGTTTTGGCGACTAAAATCTAATTTATTAAAACGAGTACTGCAACTTTTCACTTCGTCTTCCCTAAATTATTCGAAACTTATATAAATGATATATAAAATAGAAGTTTTGATATATAAATGATACATAAAATAGAAGTTTTGATATACAAATGATATATAAAATAGATCATCATCATTTCTATATCATTTGGAATCACTCGAGTTCGTCGTTAACAAATTCTTCTCTATTCTCATCGATTCACGGAATGCTTCTAACCCTTTTCGTCAATTTGATCCACAAAGTACGTACTATTCCTAGATCATCAAACCTCGTTCGAATCGCGCGACACAGCATCACGACGAATCGAAGAATCATTTTACAAACACAACGAGGCTTCCGCTTTTCGAAAAGTAGAACAATGCTCCCGGCACTCGAATGATAACAAATTCTGACGACTGCAGGTGTCGGAGACAACGATCGACCCAGTACCAGACAGAAGTGACTCCGAAGTCAGATTTTCTGACAAATCTCGCGAGCATTCGATTGTTCACTGTTTACAGTCTATTCGAGAAACCTCCTTAACGATTTCCGAGTAGACCGCTTCGTCGGAGTGAACGTTCGACTCGCAGCGTAAACTCGAAGTGACAGCGGTACAAAGATACAACACTGTCAATTCCGAAGCGTCGCTCGTCTAATAAATTTCTGAAGGAAAGACGCACTGTTTTTTTCCACGATGACGGCAGCGTTCAAGGTTCCATTGCGGTTTTTATCTTGCTCTACGTCGGTCTGACGCAACGTTATTCACGTTATTTTCACGTTATTCCCGTTGCTCGCCCCTCCTTTCATTCTTGCTCTCGGCAGGGGATCAGCGGACCTCGAGCCGTTTCTGTTCCGTTATTCAGCCAATTGATGCGAACGCCCTATCGTGTGTCTTACAGCCTTTATCTGCCACGTGGATTCGCATGCACTTGGTACACAAGTCTCTCTCTCTTTCTCTGTCTTGTATATTTCTTGCGTTCCTTTTACACGTACTTCTCTATTTCTTCCTTTCATTTCCGCTGTTATTACCCCTTTTTATCTCTCCCTCTCTCTATATATTTCCCTGAACATCCTTTCCACGTGTATCCCTTTATTATTTTCTATTTCTTTTCTATTTCTTCCTTATATATTTCCTTCTTTCTTTTCATACTTCTCTTTCTTTCATTTCCGCTCTTATCATCTCTTCCCATCTCCTCCTCTCTTATATTCTATTTCGTCCTTTCCATTGTATTAAGGAATACACGTGATAAAGGTATTATCTCTCTACCTTCCTCTTATCTCTCTCCCTCTGTCTTTTCTTAAAGGTATTATTTCTTTCTCTTGTATATTTCTCTATCTCTTCCTTGCTCTTTTCCTTTCTTGTTATCTCTTATATCTCTCCTCCGCGTGTTTCCCTATTTCTCTTCGCACGCATTCCCCTGTATCTCTTTCACTATAATTTCCACATATCTCTCTCTGTCTCTCTCTGTTTCTCTTTTCTTATATATTTCGTTCTTTCTTTTCATACTTCTCTTTCTTTCATTTCCGCCCTTATCGTCTCTTCCCATCTCTTCCTCTCTTATATTCTATTTCGTCCTTACCACTGCATTAAGTAATACACGCGATAAAGATATTATCCTCTCTACCTTCCTCTTATCTCTTTTCCTCTTCTTATCTCTTCTATCTGTCCTCCGCATGTTTCCCTATTTCTCGTCGCATACATTCCCTTGTATCTCTTTCACTATACTTCCACATCTCTCTCTCTCTCTCTCTCTCTCTCTCTCTCTGCAACCCACCTCTCCCCTTTCTATTTTCACCTCCCCATTTCCTCCCGTCAGGGAGTCAAAGAACGAACCTCTAAGTCAACGCCCCTTTCCAACACTCTTCGAATTTCGATAAGTATGTAAAATGTCCGATTACGCAACGAGACGCGCAGCTCGCAGAACTTTTCGCCGACCGTTATCGGAACGGCAATAGTGATATAACCGATTACCAGATGATAGATTGCTAATTGGCGCCGTTTACTGGCCCCCTTTCCCCACCCCGGCCGACGCGCGGTGCCGAACGCTGATGTCAACGATTTCGATAAGTAGTTGCTTATCGGGCCGGCCAGACTGATATAGTAGGAAGATACGCGTGTTACGGCTGTCCTGTTCGATGTGGTCTCCTCTGATTTGCCCCCTCTCACACGGCAGGGGCGTGGAACCGTTTGTGTGTACGCCGGAGATTGCGAGCACGCGGTGGCCGTTTCGACGGGGATTTAAACAGTCGAGTGGGAAAGATCAAGGTTCGCTCGTTCGCTCGTCCAATGACTTCTGGTTTCCTCTGGGATGATACACAAGCGGCGCGGGGAACGCAACTGTTTGTTGTTGGATTGTTTAATACTAGACTTACGATTTGTTTCGCAACTGTGATCGATACAATTTGTCATTAATAATGTATTGGAGAAAGAGGAAAATTGTATGCACATTCTATGTCCGTCAACGGAAACATGATATTTCATTTGCATTCACAAGACTCGAGTAATATTTATTTTTGCTCAATTCTATTTACAATCTTCGTCACGTGCTTCACACGTTATTGCCAAGTGGTTAATACTAGACTTACGGGCGTTTATTGTAGACTTTCTTCTATTGTTCCTAGAAAACTCGTTTGTTTATAGGAATCGCGAAAATTGTAGCTTCGAAGCTGGAGTGTTGCAATGTATATTCGATGAAAAATCGATTTGAACTGTTAAATGTTTGAAATATTCTATATCTGGGATTGATGGGTTCTGTGATTAAGTATAATATAGTATAAAATATAAGCATATCATTAATTTCTATGTGAATATCTTTTTATATTGTGACACGAGTGAAGAAAAGCTTCGATGTAATTATCTATGAATTCATTAGAAGGTATTAACCTAGTTTCCTTTTCCAAATAGAACAATCGTTCGTTTAAAACTGCCACAGAATGACGAAGTTTTAAATAAAAGATTTTCCACCGATATCCCCGCGGATCAACGAAATTCCAAGCTAACCGTAATTTCCAGATTACTTAAATTCCGTTGTTAGCGAACGCGCGAGATAAACAGAACAGAGCGGAACGAGCGCGGCGCGAATAAATTAAACGACATCGGCACGCCAGATAAATTGTCCATCGAGCCGGGCCCTTGCGAAATCGTCCATGAACATGGGAATCAGAGCGGACATCGTCCACCCTAACGATCGCAAACAAATCGATCGGAGTTACGTATGAAATCCGAAAAAGCCTCGTGTTTGTCGGTGCTACGGATTAACTGCGAAATCTCGCGAATGGTACGATACCCAGGAAGAAAACCGTCGTTCGTCCTTTAACCCCTTGTCGTACAATGACGAGTGAGACTCGTGACGAACATTTCTAGATTAATTTAACAACAATCGATGTCAATTATTATATTGTAGGGCAGTTTATTAGAATTTAACAAGCAAATGTTACTCAGTTCCTTTGAGCAAATTAAACTTTATTCTCCTGTTGTCAATTATTATATTTTAGGGTAGTTCATTAGAATTTAACAAACAAATATTACTCAGTTCCTTTGAGCAAATTAAATTTTATTCTCCTGTTGTCAATTATTATATTGTAGGGTAGTTCATTAGAATTTAACAAGCAAATATTACTCAGTTCCTTTGAGAAAATTAAATTTTATTCTCCTGTTGTCAATTATTATATTGTAGGGTAGTTTCTTAGAATTTAACAAACAAATATTACTCAGTTCCTTTGAGCAAGTGAAATTCTATTTAGAATGTTCACCACGAGTCACAGATCATTGTAGTGCAAAGAGTTAACAGTGAAAAGCAGCGTTGCTTATGGGATGACCTAATAATAACCCTTCCTCGGTTCTCGCCGCGCGCGATCGCTGGTAGCGTATTGTTCAGCGTGGTCTTCCCGACGCTGAAGGTCGCCCGATAATTTTCGGCTGTACCGATACCGATACGATTGTGTATCTCGCACTTCTGTAGATCCGCGCGGCGCCTGCTTACGTAATTAACCCCATCGGATCGGCCGTGTGGCTTCGAGAAGTCCTCAGCCGATACGCTCGCGACAATGGTTCGACTCCTGCGGCGGGATCGATTAGATAAACGACCGGTCGCGTCGGGGCGCGATTCCTTGGTAGACAAAGGTGACCCAGAATTACCTCCGTCCGCATTTCGACCGAGACTGCTCCCGTTTCTGATTAGGAATTATGTTTTCGTTCAGGAAAAACTGGAGATAGAATGGAAAATCTAGATTAATTCCCAATTGCGAATAAAACTGAAGGCAGTAGTAATGTTAATATATTATTTACACATTTAATATCTTGCTTGAACCATGCAAAGGCTAATTCTCAGAACATCACTTCAAATTTTCTATTTTTCTTCTGAATTTCTGAAGAGAGGACATTTTAACAAGATTCAAACGAACGGTCCAAGTATCTAATTTCTTATATCAAAGCTGCTACATTTGTATATTACTATTATTATTATTATAAAAGATAGTAGATGGAGTAGAGTTGCAATGAAAGGAAGATTTCAGAAGTATTAACTTAAAGTTACAGTTTTAATCGCGTTTTCTATGTCACAACTCTAGTCTCACAGTTTCTAAACTTCAATACTCTTCTGCAAGATTCGGCGCCTCCAATCGAGTCTGTCAATCAATGACCGCGGATATCACTACTAGCGTACTATTGATTATTACTGATTATTTACACGCCTCTGAATCCCGAGCCACTCGTCGAATCGACCGATAATCCCGGCCACTCATTGTCACCGACAACGATCTTTGTTAGTTGTATCTTCACTCGTCATATCGCTCGAAACAGCGATTCAAAGTTTCGGAACGAGAAAAGAGCTGTTTGATTACAATAAATTGTAATTCAGACACGTCGATTCCGTGTCTTTCCTCGGGGCCGTGGAAATTGGGCAGCGATCGACGAGGCAGCTGTGGATTTTTCAAAGTCGCGAACCACGATTGAAAATCGCGCGGGATTGTTCGCCGCAGGGCGAGCTTTGGGGACTTCGTATCTTTCGAGATTTCGCCCCGGTCGTTTTATTTTCCATCGGTGTATCGATTACTCGAGTGCAGTTTATTGATTTCGCGATAGAACGCGCCGCTGGCGTGTCCTTTCTGATAATACGTTGCCCTTTTGCACGCTGTCGTTAAATAAATGCGACTGAATCGATTTTAATCAGTTAGTAGTATTATGGTACTAATTAATCTTTTGTAGATGAGGATTTGTCGGATGTTTGGAAATTATTTTTATAGAAAATTAGGATAGATATTGAATGATATAATATATAGAGAAATTTGCAGTATCTTTTATTGCTTGTATAATCAAATTCTTCGAGTGCCACGTTTTATTTTAAATATGTAAACTTGATTTGGTCAGTAGAATGACACTTGTTCTGATAGAGAGTTAATAGCTGTTAGTGGTCTAGTGATATTTAGTAATCATTTATGGTGACAGTGTATAGTGATGTTTAACTGTAATAGTAATCATTTCTGGCAACAGTTAATGTATAATAATATCTAATTGTTACCAGAAATGATTACTATTACAGTTAAATATCATTATACACTACCTGTCACCAGAAATGATAACTACTAAATATCACTATTTTTTAGTGATATTTATTTCTTCAATTACCACGAGGTACCACTAGATTGCTAACTGCAATTTATTAGGTGAATCACTCTAATGGAATGATTTTTGGAGAATTCCTCGGAGATCTTATTAAATAATGAAGCGTTCAGTTAAGTCGAGCGTAATTCGTAATCCACGTCGCTTCGAGTGTCTTCCGCAAGGTTCACCCGTCCGCCGGCTGATCGAAAATCCCCAGATGTTATCTCCCCCGAAGGAATCGGTCTCCTTTACCTGCTACGACGCGTTATCTGTCGAACACCGTCAGATAGAACGACACTCTAGAAAGATGATCCGACCTAGCAATTCCGGGGTGGTCGTGAGTCGATCACGAGAAATCCAGTCGGGCGACCGGAATCGAGTTTTAGTTTATTTTTCCTAGCGACGATCGAAATTCGGAAGAGATACATCCGACCTGCCCGTAAATATTCCGACGTTTACAACTTTGAACAATGTGAAATGTGTAGACAATCTGAGGAATCTTTAACAATCGAGTTATATCGTGTTCTCTTTTTTATAAGAATATTAGTGATTGATATTAAATAGTGAAAGAACTCTATGAAAGAAGAGTCTGAGTCATTGACGTTGACAATAAACAAATGTTCTCATATATTACAATCTTACGTAAATATATTAATATTCTCAATTATCAGTCATTACTATTTACCTTCATTATTCACGTACGATAGTATTATTACCAAAAATACACTTATTTTATTATAAAAAAAGATTGTCCAAGAGTAACAGAATGTTTCAAACTTCACCTGAAACTCGCAGATAATCATAAACATTATCAAGTAAATATTATCATTGGAGATAGCTTCTCAGCGAAGAATTTTGTCTTCGCATATTATATACAGATATGTACACAAATGTTGTTTATCAATAATTTTGTACGAAGTGGTAGATTCCAGAACAATCTGCACTTTGCACTCGAGAGGTGACTCTCAGTCACCACGTGATTCGATACAACAGAGCTATGAAGTTGAATATTCAATATTTCAAATGAAAGTTTGCATTGCTACGTGAAATATATAAATATAACACCGTTGCTTAATTTATCTATGAATTATCGTTAAATTAGTGTCAAGCAACATCACCTATATCTCGTCAGAAAATGTTGAATATTTCCATTGAGAAACTTTCGAGTGCAGTTAATTCTTCGAAGGGGATTCGGACGGTTCTAGTCAGACGCAGAGTCGAGCGTCGCGAAATCTGTTTCTCGCGAATCGGATGACGTTCTCCCATGGAAACCGAGTTTCCCCCTCGATCCCTCGACCCCGTCGACCCTCGGACTCGATGTCTCTCTGTTTCAACTCCATAAAAATCGAATGGCGCCGACGTTCGTCTAGCCGCTGCACTCGGAAACGTCGGCAGCTCGAAAATGCGCAAGAATGTCGAGCTGCAGATTGATCGACGACGCGATATATCAGCGTCTCATCGATCTCGCCGTATCTCGCGGCAATATCGCGGCGATTTCGAGCACGCGGACGGAATTTCCAACCGCGCGAGCTCAATCCCGACTTATTTTTGGCTCGAAGGGGGCACGGATCTACGCGAGGCCGACGCTTTTCAAACGGAGCGGTTTTATTTTAGCGTTACGACGCCGCCTCCTGAAAATCATTCAGCCGATGGAGTTAACGCGTTGCCTTGAAGCGTTCGGTATATTTATCATTTGTGCTCGCGTTTATTCGAGATTTACTTCCTCTTTCGATCATCTTTCGATCATTTTATGTCGTATATTCCATGTTTATTGTATTATATTTGACTCTTCTTGTTCCGAGAATACTTGGAAAGTGAAATTTTGTATTCTAATACTTAGAATTGATTATTAAGAACTTATTTTATTGATAGTTCGCGGTGAGATTCTACTTGCGTTAAATCTAACTTCGTTTCGGCGATCTCAGTGCCGTCTGTGCATGAAACTCTGAAATTCAACTATTCGCATAACGGAAATAGAATGACTTTCATTAGAAAAATGCAAATTTTGAAATAATATATCTCTAAGTAGTACTATATACAAAATGACTCATTAGAAAAATACAAATTTTCAAATAAACTCCGTTTCTCCATTTATATAACGTTGGAATCGAGACGCGAAGTATCCATTGTAATCGAAAAACTACACAATATTCCGAATATTTGTAAACAAAACATAACCTCTATTTTTATCCGTATACCTTACAGCTTTCGTCCGAAGCATTTATCAGTAATACTTTCGAAGTAATCGCGTTTCGCCGAGAGATCGGTTCGGTCGCACCGTGCGCCGCGATGACGCGACATTTCCGAAATATTGTGTAAGCGCGAGACGGTATCACGATTGATCAGCGTCACTGTTTTCCAAGGGAAAGATACGCTGCGTAGCCGAGGGATAATTTCGGACCCGGCGCCGAATTACCTCCCGATAACGACAACGCCCGTCGTATCGGGCCGATCGTCCATTATTTCGCGTATCATCGATTAATCTCGGCCGCTCGTGTACCCGAGCTGCTCTCCTCATCGGTCAATCTGTCCGCAATTACCGGCGCTCGAACCGCATGATACATTTACCGCGTCCCACTTGATTCACAGATGCTTTTCTTGGCACGGCACTGAAAGAGCCTGCTTTATTCGCCACCGGCAGAAATTCACTCGAACCCGCGCCCACTGTTACCCGCCGTTCAATGTTTCTAACGTCTACGCCCGGCTAATTGATGGCTTCCGAACGTCAACAGATAAATATGCCTCCATGTGAAACGACAGGAACGGTGGACCAAGAAATTTAAAATTTTTGTATACCAGTTTCATCGTTCAGTCGAGAAACATTTAATGTTTCAATCAGCAGTTCAGAAGAGACGCAAAGAAATTGTCCACTGCACTTTACGTGCAAATTTTCTTTCAAGATAATATACTGATAATATCAAAACAGCTTTTTGCTTTGATCCATGCGCATTGAAGAATATTCATGTTTATTAAACTAATCCGGAAATCTTCACTGTTCATTGTACGGCAAGGGGTTAATTGCTTGCACATATGCAGCGAAGCGAGATGCACTGTCGCCATAGTTCCCATTCGTTCTTCCACACTGTTCATTCGCGATTGTATCGAATAAGAGACGGCCGCGTGTTCCTCTCGATTCCCAGATGCTTTTCTTGGCAGAGTACCGGAAGATCCTTTTTTATCTCTCTCCCGCGTTAAGCAGAATCTACTCCCGTCTGGTGTTCTTGGCACGGCGGACGCCGGTTTTTCCTGTTTAAGGGGGATTTTACGCTGACGGAGTCGGATAAACTGTTCCTAGACCCGCGTCCATTCGTCGCGCGCCGTAACGAGTATATTCATTTCTGTTCCATGATTTACCTTAATCGAGTTCACTTTGAAAAATTTCAGCTTTAGTAAGCAGTAAGCGAACGTTACTCGATGAATTTCCTTTCGACAGATTATTTGAATATTTTTCTTTCTGCAGAATTTGTAGTGATTAATTAACACTAGAACTACCGTACCCGTTAAAATGACTGGTTTCGATTCTTTTGTTTAACAATTATTGATATCTTCGATTGAATATTCGAAATGATTTTGAAAATAAAGAAACTGAAATTAATCTATTGTTACAATTTTGATAGGAATTGCATATTAATCTAGTGTTAATGTATAATTAATAGGAATATCGTCTTTTACATTGAACAATGCCAAAAGATATTTTTTTCATCGATTTCTACTAGAACATTCGAACATTTTCGTTCTTAAGTAATTTGTAACGTATCGCGTGCATCGATCCACTGATTTACGTGGTTTAATTATAGTTCGAACTTTCGTTTAAATGTATTATCGTCGAATATTTCAGCCCGCAACATTCTCGTACGGACGGCGCGTTTATTTCCGATGCGGTGAAACGAAACACGAAATTTCGAAACTTAATTGCTATATTTTCGAACGCGATTCGTGACACCGTGCGGTGGCGTGGTCTCCCGCGGCGTTTCACCATTGCGCGACGCGCGATATTTCGGGTTGCACCGCGGTCCACACTGTGATATTTTCGGAATCTAGGTGGACATAATTGAATTGACATTTTTCGGTGAATGCTTCCAGCTGTCACTTTTACGCCGGTTAAAACGTTATTCAATATCGGGGAGTTAACATATTAAAATCATCTATGGCGCCGGGAAATTCTATTCAATCAGTCTCCATTCTCTACACCGGAAACTCAAACACCTTTTTTACCATCGACAGACGTCGTAGACGTTTCCATTTTACCTGTAAATTTATTAATAAAATTCATTTCCCCATGCATTCGTCCATCAAACAGTCCAAAACCCAATCCACTATACACTTTACAATTTATTAAACAAGTATTATGTATCAATCATCGTATACAATTCATTACAAACTCTACAATTAACCAATAACCTACAATTAACACACTTCATCCAATAGTCCCAAAAGTACACATTCACAGAAACATCTTCATTACCAGGGAACCATAACATTCCACCTGCATCAATTAAAATCATGCTAATCTCTGAAACACACGCATCGAAAATTGCAGAATTCATTCTGAAACCGACGGTGCCCTAAGTCCCAAAAAAGTACACATTCACAGAAACATCTTCATTACCAGGAAACCATAACATTCCTCCTGCACCAATCAAAACCACGCTAAACTCTAAAAAACACGCATCGAAAATTGCAGAATTGATTCCGAAACCGACGGTGCCCCAAAGTTCCTCGTCACGCAGACACGAGCGTTGCCCACCTACACATTCGAAATGTCACATAGTTGGGCGATCGCGGCGGAGGGAAAGAAAGAGAAAAAGAGGACACGGAACACGAAGCCCACGCTTTCTGCCAACGTCGGAGAAGCTTCCGCGAGATTGACTTGGCAGAAAAGTGGGCGTCGCTGGCCAGACTCGCCCAAGGTTGCAGACGATCTCGTCTGTCAGGGTCCGTCGCGTATTTAGCGTCGCGGTCTCGCGCGGATATAAAAATACGCGCGCCGCTCTAGACGCTCGCCGCCTCGGGAAAACGCCGAGGAATATTTCCGGAGTGATCGCGCGATCGAGAAATATCCGCCCGACTTCCCTCGAAATTCGCGCCGCCTGTTTTCTTTCGAATTTTATTTTCGATCGGTTCATCTTCCTCTTATTCTTCTCATTCGATCGAGCCGCCGCCTTTCTCGCCGCAGCTATTAACCGCCGGCCGGTCTCTTTCGATCCGCTTGCCAGGAAAGGGAATGGAAAGATTTATCTAGACGGAATCGCATTCTGGTGCCAGCGTTGGAAGTTAGCGGTCATCGGATAGACTACGGTAGCTATTTTCATTATCGCCGTAGGATCATTCACTGGCTGCGTGCTGCGGTTCATGCGTAGAGTTAGACTGTTTGATTCCTTTACTAATTGATTAATACGTTCGCTGTCACGTAACACACGCATATAGACGATTCCCATCGGATCGATGGGGCGCGGTTTTGTTTTTGATGCGGTTTCAATCGAACTGGGGTTTTCGGTAATTTTGTATCGTTTAAGAAATAGATTTGTTGTCTCGAGATCGATTTACCTGTGAGTTAGCTTAATATCGATAGAATCAATATTTGATAGAATCAATTTACCTGTGATGTTCGCTTAATATCGATAGAATCAATATTTGATAGAATCGATTTATTACTGTTGAATGGAGTACGAGTTTACTTGTAAATTGCGACACGAGCAAACGGAAATATTTCCTAGTTAAGAACAGTATTCGTGAATTTCCAGTTAAAAACTCACTCGCGATATCAATACCCTGTTAATTGAACAAGAATCTCCACGCGATTCTCTAGAAAATTCTATTCTACCAAAAACTCGATCCAGTAACAAGTTAAACGATAATTATCGTGCAAAAGCAACTCCGTTCACCGATGACCTCCAACTAAATTAAATCACTATAGTTCTCTCAACTAAACGATGATCATTTGAAAACATTTCTATACTATAAATAATGCTACCTAATGCGGTGACATTCAGCTAGATGAACGTGCAGTAATAAAATTCAGTATTTTGTTCTATGAAATCGTGCGGCGTTCAACGCGTCAACCCTTTGTGTTTCGAAGTGCTCATCGTTTCTCACTTTGAGCTTCACGTCGACGATAGTTCATTCAGTTACACCTTAATATGACGCTCTATTTATTCAAGAATATTTTGGAGTCATTGAAATGTTACCTTTAAATGGTACAATTGTGATACCACAAATAAATATAGAAAAAGTTGTTAAAACAGGTAGAGGTTGCAATAAAATAGAATATAGGACTGCTAAGGGTTAAAAGTGTCGCCGCGTCGAGTTTCACGCGCGAGACGCATCGGATGCGTCGTCGAATAATCATCCAGTTTTTACGAGGCTCGCGTGTCGGACGAACAGCGGACTTAGGGGTTGATAGACGGAATTGGGAGCGAGTGTCGCTGCCAGATATCGAAGACCGTCGCCGGCCGTTCGCTGGGATCGAATTAACGTCTCATTCCGCTCGGTCGTCGGGAAAGTGTCGCGTAAAATCGTCCCCGCGATAAATCAGCTCCGTGAGCTGTGAATGAAGCCCGATTTTTCCCATCGCGGCGCGCGGCCGGGCCGGTTCAAGGCTCCGCCGGCGTCATCGCGCGGCGCAGAACTGTTTCGACCTGTCTAATAACAAGGAGGCTGACCGCGTAAACGGCCGCGATCGTTAAAACGGCCCCACTCGTAAATCAGACGGACGGCGACGTTGTTCCTGCGGTTTCTAGAACGGTTAATATTAGGATGCCGATCCGTTGATTCGATCGCCGGACGATTGACGCTGAATACTGTGCTGATTAGTCATGCTGGATTCTGGATTGTAGAGTTTGGAGCTTAGTATTCGTAATTGTTATTGACATTGTTCTTGATTTCTCGGTTTTTACTTGTTCTATATCTCGTTCTGAGCGATTCGAATAAGGAAGATTGGGATTTTTTTTTGAAGTGATTGGATGTAGTGATTAAATGAAGATGGAATGTAGAATGAGGAGAATGTGAACTAAGTGAATAGAACGCGAATGAGAAGGGGATATTGGATTATTTTTGTAACGTTGTTACGTGTGATTGAATAGAAAAGATAGTAGAGTAACTGGTAATTTGATTTGTTTCTATGGCTGCGGTTCGGAAAGTTGAAATTGGGCAGAACGAAAGGAGTAGACCGAAGTAAATTAAAGTACGGCAAACTGGGAGTAAAAGAAGCAGAAGTTTTCCTTACAATTAGGAACAGATGTTATTGAGTTATGATACAATCCGATATTTTGAAGCAAGGTCGAGGCACCTGAAGAGAAAATGAAGTTTGCAGTTTGCGGCGGTTATTTTCAGTCGGAAGTTGCTTGTATTGGATTCGGCGGGGCTCGCTTCAGGAGTCGGTCTAAGATATACAGTGTGAGGGAAAAGTATTCAACCGATGCTTACTTTTCACTTGGAGTGTTAACACCGTCTCCAGAGTAACATCCGGGTTAAATCTACACTGGGAAAGAAGCTGTTTTGCTCACTTTCGAAGTATACCTCAAGAATGTCAGTCACTTTAACCTGTAACCATCGTTGTTTCATTCTCGTATCATCGAACATTACGAATACTTCAAAGAAACATTCAAAATATCAATCGACGAGTACAATGAACTTGCACAATAAAAAAATTGAGAATATTAATAAACGTACACTTTAGTTCGCCGTAACTAGAGCATTATATGCTTGCTTCTTCAAGAAGCTCTAAATCTTAAGGTGTCACCCATATATAGGTTAAAATATCGAACGCTAAGATCAGCAATAACAAATCATGTTCTTCATAATCCCATATTTCATTTGCGAATCTTTTATCTCGCGTTGTTACCTCAACAACGATCAATAACCGAATCGAAAGAGAGCGCCCGGGCGAAGTGGCGCGCCATGAAAACAAACGTCAGCGATTCGAGCGACAAAATGGCGTCCAGGGCCCGGTCTCCTCCAGAAACCTGACGTCTCCGTTTCCCTCGCAACGACGAATCGTTCGAAACACTTTTACGTCCAGTTTCCAGGTCGGGAGGACAATTCGAAAGTAATACTTTACTGCGAATGCGTCGTTGGAAATCATTTAAAAGAGAGGACTGCGCCCGGATCAACTGGTGGAGGCAGGCGCTTGCCGGACGAAAGTTTCGTTCGCCCCTTTCCGACCGGGAAACCAGTTCGAACATTTATTACTCGTTACCCGGGCCGTCGAAATTCGGCCGGATAATATTTTTCGTCGTGTATGCAATTTATTACTAACAGCTCCATCGTTGTTCGCCGTGTTACTGTTCCACGCTTTCATTTGTATAACGCTCTCCGGACAGAAACGTTCACACGCGCACAACTTTGTACGGTTTGTCCGTTCCATTTATTCCGATAGTGCATAAAAATGTTCGGATCTTTACGTTCGAAGTTTCATTTCGTTACAGTTCATTGGTACAACCATTGATAACCGAGTCAAATTTCAATGGGCTTTTCTTGAAACTTTTCTAAAAATGTGAATTTACTCAACTGTCGCGAGTTATATAGACACTTATCAAATATTCCGTCATAGTAAAGATAAATAGTAACAATTGTTAATCATTCAGTATTACAATTCTTACGTTACACTGTTCTAATTACTTTTCTCCTTACTGTTCTCCTTCGACATCAATTTTCTTATATTCGACGTCGATTCGCAGACATCATCAGTCACCGTGACAATGTTCGAATTAAAATCAAAATTAACATAAGATTCTACTCATGGCTACTCTGAGAATAGCTGACAGCTTTGTTCCGAGGTTCATCCTGACCTCCGCGAGTCGCTTTTTCGCGGGACAGCGGCCGCGACCGGAGGCTAACAGAGAACTATGCCCGACGGTCGTTTTCAAATACAGTGGAAACGAATTTGTCGGGTTTAACGAACCTCTGAGCGGACCACAAAGCTGTTACGGACAATCTCTTTAATTATAACTAGCACGGCGCGCCGTAACAAAGTGGATCGCGAGAACTCCCGACCAGCCCTTCGGTATTATTCGTGCAGATCTCTTTTTTTCCGTCGTCCACTAACGTCCACCGATGGCTTCGTTTCTAATTAACCCGCCGCTGCAAATTGCGCGGCGATTGCGAAACTTTCGGCTCAGACTCGCGGCGAGTTTCCGCCGCCGCTAACAAGGGAGACACGAAATTCGTAAACATTTGCCTTTGCCGTCGTCGCGATCCTTTTTCGTGCGCTTCGTCCATTCGTTTTAGGTAATTGCAGGTAGAATTTACCGAAAACGTGAGTTTCTGATGACTCTCTTTCATTGAATCGCACACATAGTAAAGAGTAAACAGTCGCAAAGGAAATTGTACGCCAACAGGCTACTGTCGTCGACATTTAGGAGTTTTAAAGAAAATCTACGATTAAAAGGTCCTCGTATCAGATCCATTCGATTTTTCAATGTTCCTACGGTTAACGAGTACGCAATTAACCTTTCAACGCCACTCCAGCACGCGTGACGCAGAATGAATGTTTAATTTAGGACCCCTTATATCGCGATCTACCGTCAGATCAAGATAAGAGCCTCGTCGACGTATAAGCGATCCACAGTTCTGAAAATACTGCACTTGAAATCCAGAATTCAAACGAGTTCACTTCCCTCTTAACACTGGAACTACGTGCCAGTCAAAATGACTGGTTTCGATTTTGTTCAGCAATTATTGATATCTTCGATTGAATATTCGAAATGATTTTGAAAATAGTTTCATTTGAGTACTATAATGAACGTCTGAAGAAACTGAGAATAATTGTTACAATTTTTATATCGCGTCACACTTGTGACGATCTTTAATTAATGAGCGCAAATATTACAAATCCTTTTGAATTCTAGAACTATCCCCTTTTCCTTATGCTTCCTTTTATCCTGTTGTTCCTCTAAATATCATTTCCCAGCACAACGTGTACAAAAGAAAGAAACAGACCTACGAACACTGAACGTCAAGGACAGAGCGCGGCGCACAGAAACACTGACCGATCATGCGTCGCTCGATTCGCCGATCAAATTACCCCGGAACACGGGGCCCTAATCGAATCCCATCGACGCGGCGGGCGATCCGCGGCCGCGGTCCCGCAGCTGCGGATCGTCCGCGTCGGGATCGAAATTTATGCGGTCCGCAAAAGGATTATGCAACGGGCGCGAGGCGGGAACTCTGTCGGAAATTAGTTTCCGAGCTTAATGGAGTTCCGCGACTGCGAAAGGTGGTGCCGCGGCAAACGACGAAAGTCGACGGAACTTTCCGTGTAACTTTAGCAATTTTTCCCATTAGCCGCGATTTTTCAGCGCGCGCGCGCGCGCGCGCTCGCTCGCTGCCCCTGACGAAGTTACCCGCGAGAAAAGAAGAAACCGGCGTCTTGCCGGGGCGAGGGGAGCGCTGGATATCCGCGCGACAAGCGCGCGAATACATTAACGGCGCGAAAACTTCCCGCGGATTGTTTCCCGGGATGGATATTTGTTCGGGGAACGATGTCAGCTGGATTTCGAAATGATTGGCGCCTCGGGAACTTCGGCGGGGGTTGCGCTCGCTGGATGGATCCGAGGTGGAATTAACGGAAAGACAATTTTAGAATTTTCTCGTTTGCGGTTCTGGATGATTGAACTGCGGGATTGTTTGGATTATTTGACTCGGTGATTTATTGATTGTGGGGATGAGTATGTATTAAGGGAGGGTTAATGGGATAATAGGATTTCTTAATTGAAGCCGAGTTGGAATTAGGGGACGTTGAAAAGAATTTTAGAATTTTCTCGTTTGTGATTATAGGTGATTGAACTCTTTGGATTATTTGGATTATTTGACTTGGTGAATTATTGATTGTGGGGATGAATATGTATTAAGGGAGGGTTAGTGTGATAATTTATTAATGTCATTGGTGTGGTGGTTATTAATAGGTACTAACGAAACTCTGCACGGCTACTTTCTATAATGTGTTTCGTGTGTTAACTAGCGTAAAGATTGAAAATTAATGTTGTTATCAGCACACTGTTCATGAATTCGAATTTTTGAGGATATAAGTGAGAAAACAAAGTTATGATAGAAGTTTTTCTTAAGAAATTTCTCGAACTATGCTTCAGATATTACGTTCGCGTGCACTCTGCATCGATGCAATTTAGAGTTTCCTACACGCGCAGAGAAATCCGTGGTCTATTTATAAATTTACGTTGATAAACATTATGCTAATACCTCCGATTGTTTAATAACTCTATTATTAATACGAAATCGTGTGAATTTGAACGACTTCCACGATCTACTCGAGATTTCCGAGAATGCGTATCTCCGATAAGATTTCCTCGCGATTTTCGTTTCGGTTGTCCGTCAATCGTCGCGGATTCGTTATCTTAACAGCGCCTACTTAAACATTGACTAATGCCTCCCGGCTTCTATATTCGCCGAATGAGTCAGCGGTGTTATTGTGACTCGAACAAACAATACGAGCGTCACGATTGTTGAGAGCCGAGCGCCGAAAATGGAGGACCCGATTGAGAGAGGCAATTCGGGTCAGGTTTGCAAATTGACGCGGACTGCGATCTGCTCTTACGCAGTTATTTTCGGTGCACGCCGGGTACTCTTGTTTATGCGCGATGGCGGAGTGCATTCGCGCTGCGGGAAAGGTGTAATACGGGCGTGGCAGTAAGCAACGACCGTTTCTATGAACCATTGGTCAACATTTGGAAGAATGTTCAATGTACTACGTGTACGCGATGCGATACACAATGATGTAACAATGTTAAAGTTACAGGTAACATGTTCTTAAATGTACAATATCTGTGCAGTTCCTAATTGAGAATAAATTGGGATAATAGGTAGCAGTACCTTGCCAGATTACTTTTAATGAATATATTTTAATTAATAGAATCTGTGATAAAATGGAACACGTTTTCTTTCAAAAATGAAATCCTTCTGTCATGCATAATTCTTCATGATTAAATCGTACCAGAGAGGATTAATCAGTCGAGAGGCTTCTAGTCGCCATTTGATCCAATACTGATCCAATCCAATAAAATTGTCAAATTTAAAATTCAATATCAAATTTTGTGTAGGGCATCGACACGTGAAACATTAGAATAAGATAGCTTTGTTCTCAATGTATGTATTATTTCCCATAGATTGAGTTTCAGAGAATCGTCTTTGTCTCGCCAAAGAATGTTAAATATTTCTATCAAGAAACTTTCGATGTCGGCATTTTGCTGACTCTCAGTCACCACATGATTCGGTACAACACAACCATGAAGTCGAATATTTAATATTTCAAATTAAAGTTTCCATTGCTACGTGAAATATTTAAATTAGTTTCAAACAATGTGACCTATATCTCATCAGAAACTGTTGAATATTTCCATTGAAAAACTTTCGAGTGCAAAGGGTTAAGTATTCAGCTTAATTTAGCAGAATCTATGAATTTCTGTACTAAAAACAATCTTGCTCCGCAAAGGGTTAATCGAGATTCTAGTATACAATTTCTCACGTCCCAGGAGACAGTTCTCCGAGCTTTCCCCGGCGAGACGCGCGAGCGACGAAGTCTGCGGCGTAACAGGGCGCCGCCTCGACGAGGGGAAAAACCGAGCGCCAACCTTACGCGACCGCCGATAAATCGAGCCGGGGCTGACGTTTTGATTGCCGGCCGGCCGGCCTATATTTGTAGCGGTCAATATTTGTCGGGGCGATCCGTTGTACGCGTTCGATTCACTGCGGACACCTATTTCGTTGATCCGACGCGGGGCTGGGCCGGCGCGTGGGAGGCTTCGTGTTCGCGCAAACTGCAATTAGCAACGATAATCCACGGACAACAAACTCTATTTGCTTCGGTCATTATCCACTGTATCATACGTTTACAATACCGGATATCCAATCTAAGCGATGATTAGACACCGCGCTAATCCATGTTAATTAATCGATTGACCGGCGAAAGATCTATGGACGCATCTGCCGCGATCGCGCTCAACGGCGCTTCGAACTCGAAACGATGGTTTTTCGAATGGATCTCCATCGCGAATAGTTAGGTAACATATTCATTGAATTTTTAGAAACGCTCATAGTGAAGTGGTTCGAGCGGGTCAATAGAAATCGAGAGAAATTGGAGTATAGGGAATTCCGAGCGGAAATCTGGTTTTCTTGCCGATTCTAGTATAGTCTGACGCATTCGGTGTCGTTCGGCTTGGTTGTTTATATATTTCTACGTATTTCTACTAAATTTAACACTAGAACTACCGAGCATTTAATACGATTGATATGTAATCTCTATAAAAATTGTAACGATAGATTATTTTCAGTTTCTTTGATTATTCATCATAGTACTCAAGTAAAACTATTTCCAAAATCGTTTCAAATATTCAATGCTTTTAAGATATAACTGCGAAACTAGTGTTAAAGTTATTTGACATTCATATATTCAAAGTATTAATGAAATAATCGATATCTGAGTAACTTATCTTAGCTGCCATACCTGCGAAGCATCGATGCAAGGGGTTAACCTGTTGAACAGAGCACAAAATATTGGATTATTATAGGAAATTTGTAAATATAGACTTTCAGGTATTCCCTGAATTCTGAAGAATTGCAAAATTTGAAGTTCGACAGAATTCCTGGAACACTCGGTGTAATCGTAGCTCCGAGCGACGAGACGTGTTAACAGCTTCCGGCGCCAGTCCTCCGGCTTCGAAGGGAGCGCGCAGCCCCGTATTATGTATAATCACTTTTCAACCAACCTTTTACATCCAATTAATGCTCTAATTGTCGAACGAATGGAATAATGAGAACGACAAAGGGATATCGCGCCGGCGTGACAAACTGACTTCAGCGAGGGTGTTCGTTAGCCGGTCGGGCGTCGTCTTCTTTTGCCTTCTTCCCGAGCGGAAGACACTTTTAATTGTAAAAAGGAAGACCTCGGTTTTCTCGTTAGCCGTTCCTCGCGATGAATTGCTCGATTACTTATTTCCTGCGACTCGGTCACGTGGACAGGGTAATCTATAGATCTCCATGGCTTTAGAAGTTTCTGTAACATTCGTTGCATATTAACCCTTAGCACTTGAGGTTGTTTTGTAATTTATCAGCAACTGCAACTAATTTTTATAGTATCCCTAGAAAATGAGAAATATAACATTTATTCGATCTTTTATTTTCCTTCTTAGTACAAAATTTGGATGTTTGGACAATCGAATAATTTTAGGGTAGTTTCTTTAAGATTCATTGAAATATTTAATATTTCTTGTTGTTTGCTTGTTAAGCAATGGTGCAAATATGTTTATCGATAAAGTAACATTTGTTTATTTCAATTATATGGAAGATGTATCGTTGAAAATAATTGTTACTTAAGTGTTTGCTCTAATGATTGCCTATAAATCGTCGAGTGTAACGGTTAAATTAAATTCTTTCTCTATAATTCTTGTAATAATTACACGGTAGAATTGATAAATTACTTGGAAATATTTCATTCGGTCCAACGAGCCTCTTATTTCATTATATTCCGATTGACTTTTCCATAGGGGAGCGAAGCGTTCTTCTGCCGATCGTAATTCCTTCACTTTGATCTACGAGAATGTAAAGTTTCTTTTATAAATGAATCAGTTAATAATTTCCAAGGGGGTTGTTACAAAATAGAAGATTCTACCGTGGTCTTTTAAGGTCATTTTAATCCAGCCTTTGCGATGGAGAAAAGATTAAAATCACTGGACCGGAAATCCTTTATATTTTAGTGCACCGAGAAGAATACAGGCTTCCATTCTTCCTCCGTTTAACGCAAGATTTTCAATTCTCGGCTCCCATTAAATCATTCCTCCAACCTGAAACCGCGCTCCATTAATACGCGAAATTACAATTACCGCGACGGGATTGTTTAAACGACGAGACAATTGTATTTCTTCCGATAACCTCATCTCTCGGTCCGCTTTCGTTTTCCATCTTGAACGGTCATCGTGGTTCCAGCGCCACTTGAATTTTTCCCTTTCGCACGGTTCGTTTATTAATTCGCCGTGAAAAATGAAAGGCAACGCACGCCCGACTACAATTAACCCATTTCACTGGAGAGGCGACCCTTAGTCGCCACTCGGTTTGATGCGATAAATTGAATGGCGACTGCGAGACAGCTCCGCTCCAACGACAGAGATCCTTTTCGACTTCGAGTCGCTGCTTCACCGAGGCGAAAGCAACTTCACCTGCGAAGGACCAACCGGCTGAATAATTAAAAACATTTACACCGAGCTGCGAAGCTAACACAACTCCGGTTAGACGTTCACTTCGCTCGTTAGTGAAATTACATCCCCTCTACGATCGGCGTGTAATACAATTAACGCTGGATGCAAACAAAGAACGCTACGGGCAAACAAATACGTTAATCAACAAGTGAACATAATTCCATAGACGTCGATTCCATTGACACTAGATTCACAGACGTTTCTAGACTGTTCTATCGTTTCTAAAACTACTCTGTATAAATCGTGAAAATCGCAGCTTCGAAATCAGAGAATTTCCATGCTTATTCGCATTATATAATAATGTTTAAAAAATTCAATATCCGAATTCACGTGTTCCATGAATCTATCGTTAAATGTAATCGATCTCCGAATGTCCTTGAAAGAGCGCAAGGTCACCGCAAGATATAATAATCAATATTATCACCGACGAATAGAAAGGACAGATAATAATAAGAACAAATGGAAGGACGGAACTTCTATCGCGTCTCCAGTTCACGAATCGCCCGGTACAGAAGCGTCGAGGATTTAATTAACCGAATCACGCGCGATCTCTTAAAATAACGCCGAGGGTAACCCGCCCCCTCGTCTTTTTCCAACGGCGACAGAGGGCTCGGAATCCTTAATGAAGATCGAAAGCACTCTAAACGAGACTCCGTCGAGTAAATGAGAGAAAGCCAATAAAAAGCAGCCGCCCTTTTTATCCCTCGGCCCCGTATCTTTCATTACTTTTGCGCTTTGATCAGCCGTTCCTTTGTTATGGCGTCTCGTCTTTCATCAACGGACACACGGGGGGGCAGGCGAGATGATGACCGCTCGGGGGCGGAGGGGAAACGTTACCGCACCTTAAGTAACTAGAACCAACGACGCCACGCGTCCCCGTGCTCTTATTTCCCTTCGATCGTTCTTCGACTCCTTGCCGTATAATAACGGGGGTGGCTCGCGCGCTGATGATTCTCGGATCGATTCAACCCCTCGCCGTCGAATGTCGCTGTAATGACGACTTTAACCCTTAGCAGTTCTATTTTATTGCAACCTCTGGCAGTTTTAACAATTTTTTCTATATTTATTTGTAGTATCACAATTGTACCAACACGTTAAGCGTCATGAAAATCTTGGTTTCTCGTAGAGTTATTCTGATAATTATTAATTATCTCACGTTGCAATCCTTGCAGTATTATTATCAACTTCGTTACGTTATTATATCTTCATTGGATATCGATTATCATGTTACGATTGTTTCCAAGTAACTCAGAAGTCATCGGTGACTGACATGGCGCTTAACTTGTCAAGTGAAAATTGTTTTGGCGAATATTTTGTTGATTCAAGAAGTTATTTTTAATATGACACCGGTGTTTTGTTATTGATATAGCAACTGTGATTCATTTTTGACACGATGACTATATTATTAGTAGCTTGTGTTCTCTTTGCAAATTATTCAGTAAAATTAGACGAGTTTGGTTGCAAAGAATCACACGCTGAAGGATTAATACTAGAACTAGTCAAAACTAGTTAACATTCGTTAGAAAATCACATCTTGAATTTCATCTTTTGCAATTGTAAAAAGGTACAGATGCCTTTTGAAGAAGCTATTAAATTCATTGATTCAGATACAAGCAAATTGAAGCTTCGATCATATTGTTATAATTTTTATAAATAAAACAACAGTGAATTTCACTGTTCGCTGGCTCTAGTGTTAAGAGGAAGCTCCTTTCGTAGAACTTGAACTTTCCTACCGCGGAAACTCCTGTCCGCGGGCCGTGGGGAGAACGTCTGCCTGCCGTGTTCCACGATTGAGTTTCATTAACGAAAGTAGCCTAGGGATTTTTCAAGTTTAATTAGGTACCGCGGGGGTCGGATTCCTGCCTTAGCGGGCCGGACGAAAATTTATAATTGAATTTGCTCGCGCGAGGCTTCGGGGAGATCGGCTTTGGAAATTTCTCCGACGAGCGTGTTCTGTTTCCCTGCGAGCAGAATGTTCGCAAATTTTCTTTGGCGTATCCAAATTAGCCCTGTGATTAATACTCTCGATACTCGATCGATATTCTAGGAACTCTTCGTAAACGTTAAGAGAATATTTTACTTCGAAATTAACACTAGAACCATCTTACCGGTCAAAATTATTGTTTTTAACTTCCTCGTCGCAATCATTGATATCGAAATGATTTGAAATGATTTTGAAAATAATTGCACTTGAATACTGTAACGAATGTCCGAAGAAACTGGAAGGAATCTATTGTTACAATATTTATAGGGATTAACCCTTTGAACTCTGTAGGCTCCAATATTGCACCAGTTCAAATATTTTACCCAATCAAAGAAACTACCCTAAAACTATCAGATTTTCCACACATCCAAATTTTCTACTGAGAAGGAAAATAAAAGATCGAAAAAATATTATAGCATTTATCATTTTCATTGGAGATACCATAAAAATTAGTTCCAGTTGCTGATAAATGACAAAACCATTGAGTACTAAGGGTTAAATATCAATCGGTAGTTCTAGTGTTAATGAAATTAATTCTCATTATACCGATTCTCCGATTCACCTCCTTCGGTTCATTGGAGACGTCAGAAGATATCGTCCGTGTATTTACTAGGAACAAAGAATAATCAGCAGAGTATAAAGGTATTTATCCGTGATAACGAAAGAGTGTATCGATCAACAGGCATTCCCGCTGCAACGGCGGTTATAAAAACATTTATTTCGATTCCTCGAGGCTCCTCGGAGCCGACAGGAAGCGTAAAGAATGAAACAGTAAGTAGAAAGGACGGTTCTTTCATCAAGCACTTTCACGATTTCCAGATCGAAACGGAAGCCGCGGTGGGACAGGCCGTCGCGACGTCTACCAGTCGATTTGAAATTATCCTATTTCACGAGCCAGCTCTGCGATTTCATTTGTCTCGTTTCCAATAACCCGCCGCTACACGCCGAGCCAATTTTCCCTTCATTGGCCTCCCGGCGAGCAGTTTATAAAATTCCCCGTTCGTTACAATCGATGCGACAATAAATTGTCTCGGAAGTCGCGCGGATGGCTCTAGTGGCCGGGGGACATCTCGGTCCTCCGGTTTTTCCCGTGAATCGTAAATCATCGATGAGATCGCGGGACCGGAAGTCCGACTGAACGAGCAGACGACTCGATTAAGAAACACGCTCGCACCTTTCTGCCTTGCCCTGTTGTTTGTATTTCTTTATCTCCTTTCACGTGATCAGATTGTCGAAGCTTGAGCGTTCTTTTTACGCTAGACTTATTGGACAAGTCGGATTGGCTGATGTTGGATTTTATAAACATTATTTGGTAATTCTTTGCGTCGATTACTTTGAAACCTTTAATTGCCAAGGTCTAAATGAACGAGTATCAGTTTATAAGCAATGTAGTAAATCTAGTAAATCTAGTAAATCTAGTAAATCTAGTAAATCTAGTAAATTTAGTAAATCTAGTGTTAAGCACTTAGCGAATTATGAATGAATATAGAAAACTGAGAAAGATTGCAAATTAATCTACCGATTAATGTGATTAATATGTAATTTATAAAACTCGTGACAGTAGGAAAGTATTTCGGTTTGTTTATTGTAGTATTCAAGTGAAACTATTTATTTTTCGAGTCATCTAGAATATTTAAGACTTCCGAGATATCGGTAATTGTGAAACGAGGGAACCGAGACCCGCCATTTTGTCGGGCGCGGTAGTCCTAGCGTGAGAGTTCGGAGGTTTTATTAATAAGAATTCAATCGAGCAACGCGAAATACACAAGTCTATAATTGCTATTGTTTTATTCTGATTGCAGAGTTGTTAATTAAGAATGCGCAATGACACGGCGAATTTATCAGTGGACCGGAAACCCGCGCGAGAAGGCGCAGGGTATGGAAATGGAACCCCCCAAAACAAATTCTCATCGACAGGAAAAAATATTCTTGAAGTGTAAGTACATCTGTGATTCCCGGTTTCCTTTGCTTCTTTGTGTCGAGTAGTTGTTTGATACCGGAGCTGGGTCACCATTTAATTCCCATATGAATTATTATATCTATAATATACACAACATACACAATTCCATAATTTATTTGAATGCTCTCAAAACAAGCTCCAAGCACTAGAACACAACCTTTTGCGGACGAGAATTTTTAAACATTTGGAAACCTTTTTCATTAAAAAACCTTAACTAGGAAGAAACTACACATCAATATCTCGTTATCTAAATAATTAAACTATTCATCTACAGCCTTCGAATTTACATTTCAAAACTCAGTCTAAGGTAGCATTCGACCGCAAAGGGACAATGCAAATAACTTAGATTATCATATACTATTATACACATAACAATTCATAAAATGACAAAAACAAAGCAATAAGTATAAAGTAATAGTATCTATTCCCCAAACAAATGAAAACTCTCGCATCCACGCGTGACTACATACGCAAACAACACATTATATTCCAGAATGGGTCTGAAATGACCCAGCTCCACCTTGAATCAGACCAACAGGCAGTCCGCGCGTCGAAGCCCGCATCGATTCCCCTTTGCCCCGTGGTTTCATTAACTTCCCCGTGTTTAATGTCCCGGTGCCGTGTCAGGCGCCGCGTTTCGATCGCAGTGGCCCGTGTTTATCGGTGAATTTCGGTGAATTAATCCGCGCGGGCTTATCAAGAACGCGGCGCCCTACTTTTCAGCGAGCGAGCGAGCGGACGGCGCGGTTTATCCGTCGTCGATCGATCGCGGCGATGCTCGACGATCGATGGGCCGAAAAATTGCAACTCTCTTTCTTCCTTTCTCTTTCTCTTTCGTTTCGCTTCCTCCTCCGTCGACGTTCGAGCCGACTGTTCGCGTCTCGCCGGCACTCGATCGCCGGCGGGAGAGTCCGCGAATCGAACCTTTCGTCGCGCTGCGCTGGATTGTTTAATCGTCTGAGGAGGCCGGATTTCGACGTTTAATGTCGCGCGACCGAATATTTGACGACGACAACAGTGATGCATTGCGCTGATCTGCGCGGAATGTTTGCCCTCGATCCTAAGGGAGGCGTAGAACAGAATTCGGAATTCTTTGTTCTATGGAATGCGTTCTACTTGTGAGAGAAATTATCTGTAGAGAATTTGGTCTCGGTAGAAGACAAAGAAATGAAATAGTTTTCCATGGATTGTGAGGAAGGTAGCAGAATTTCGAATTATTTTCATCTGATGTGTCCTATTTGTGAGAGAGAAATTATCTGCAGAGAATTTGCTCTCGGTAGAAGACAAAAAAATGAAATAGTTTTCCATGGATTGTGAGGAAGGTAGCAGAATTTGGAATTCTTTCTCATCCAATGTGTTCTATTTGTCAGAAACTGTAATTAGAGACAAATTATCCGAAAGTCGTTCTTAACAGAAGACTAGGAACTAGTAAGAGGTTCTTCTCGTGAAGTTTGAAATAGAGGAAACTTGCTTCGAGGGATTCGACACTGACCTCAGCTTCTGATGGTCAATAACAGCAAGGAATAACGAATGTATTAGCGATCTCGTCAAATTTCTAGTTCTCATAGCTTTCCGAACGGCAGCTGCAATGGTGCAAAGGCATCGCTTTCGCAACCGTTTCGAGACATGTCCCAGAATAAACGTGGTAAATCACGAAGCCGCTATATTGGGCTTAATAACGCGCATGTGACCGTTTAAGCGATTTCTCGGAAACATCTCGAAGCGATCCCGGTTACTTAGTCTCGCGAAAATTCCGCGGGGAATGGCGCAACGGCTGATAGAGGCAACAGATCCCGGAGGATGCAAGCGATAATGACCGACGATGATTCCGATTAGGTTGACGCCGATTCAACGAACTTCGCGCGAGCTTCTCGCACGTGTAAATACCGTGGAGATGGGAATGGGCGGCACTAAATTTAACAATCGCGCGGCGTTGGGCAAACGTATAATTAGTGACGCAAATGAGGGGCACGAGTGTTTTCTCGGAAGGTTTTCATTGGCTGGCTGACTCAGGGGAAATGCACTGTCTTATGCAGATATATCGTAAGTTTCAGACAGTGGGTCAGTGTTCGAAGGGTCACAAAAGAGAAAGCGGCTCATGCAGACCATGCTCAAGGGTTGGTCAACTTTTTCCGAAGGATACGTAAGCGAGGATGATGAGTGCGTGGTGAGAGGGTGTGTTTGAGAATTTGCTGGAAATGTGAGTAAGAATGCTTGTGGGGGAGAGAATGGTTTTTAACACGTTGAATGTCACGGAGGTCAACGGTGACCCCCAACCAAATCGAATTAATGTAGTTCATTTCAATAACGACGATTATTTGACATTTCTCTATTGTAAACAATGCTTCCGAACGCGGTACATCGAGCAAGCTCAGCGTATAATAATAACGCGATTCAATCGAATGATTTAAGATTATATTTTTTCCATTTTGTGTATTTCGCTCTATGAAGTCGTGCGGCGTTCAACGTGTTAACACTAGAACTACCGATCATTTAATACGACTAATATGTCATCCCTATAAAAATTGTAATAATTGATTATTATCAATTTCTTCAGACATTCATTATAGCATTCAAGCGAGACTATTTACTTTCAAGATCATTTCGAATATTCAATGCTTTTAAGATATCAATAATTACGAAATAAAAACGTTGAAATCAGTCATTTTGACTGGTACAGTTCTAGTGTTAACACGTCGAGTGCCACGAGAATTTTTTCGTGTAACGTCACTTATTCTTTAACAAAGAATGAGAGTTAATTAGTTGATTTGGTATTATAGCTTTCAAATCAAGTGTTAATTGATAGCGAGAGTTTTTAGAGAGTTGCGTTGACTTGAGAAGAGAAAAGACCTGTACACTGCGAGCTACATCGTTTCTATTTATATTTTATTCAATTATCTACTCCTGTGTTTTTTTAAATAAAACATATTTAAAATACCATTAACCCCTTGCCCTACAACGAGTGAGACTCGTGGTGAAGATTTTCAACATGATTCAACAAATATATATATATATATTAGTCAGTGCATTCGAATTCGAAAGTAAATATTATTCCTCTATAATCAACTATTATACTTGAAAGGAAACATAGGCATAACATATGCTTGGAATTTTTCTCTTTTTCCAATAAATTATTAACGACAAAGTAGCCGTGTCGATCAGAGTTGAGAAAGAGATCGTAGTCCAAGGGGTTAATGCCACACAGATGACCGTCGTTTCTTCTTAGAAGCTAATTTTGTTTCATCTTGTGGGTACATTGGATTAGCGTTGAATATACAGTGTGAGGCACTTATCTCGATCTCAAATAATTAACGGTAGTTTACGAAGACGTTGAAACGTGGGATTTAAATGACATCGGAGAGCATCTTATGAGTGTGCTTTTTTCATGAGGGGAGGCGTTGCAGAGATTTCAATATCATCTTGATTTTTTTTAATGGAATGACCTACTTTTTTTACCATAGATCGATATAGTATCGAATTCTGAGTAAAGTGTTGGTCTTCATACGTCCTAATCCTGATGTTAATGAGATATTAGCAACAGTTTGAGCCACGTGGAGTTTTGTTAATGGTAATGGAACGGTATTGAACTATGGAAATTGTAAGTTACATCACAAAGTAAGAATACGTAACATGCTGATGAAAGTACATAAAATACTTTTTCGGGGTGTTTCGTGAAAACAAAAGTGTTTATTTGTTTATCAGCACGTTACGTATTCTTACTTTGTGGTGTAACCTACAATTTCCATAGTTCAATACCGTTTCATTGCCGCGGGAGACGTACTGTCGAAGGAAAACAGTTTAAAATGAAATATAGCAACAGTGACAAGGTTTTAGTTTACGTAACTAGGATTCGTAACAAAACTATTACGAAAGAGGCTAATTATCTCGTTATTTCTTTGCCTCAATGTTGGTAATTGGTCTGTCATCAATCTCTATTAGCCAATTACTCTGTTACAATGTTATTTTTATTGAGCATTAGTATCAGTACTTAATCAGACCTACTCGACCAATAACAAATACTTAAATAGTGTCTAGAATTGAACTAGCATTTCTACATTCAACGAACTTCGACTCAAGATCGAGCGCTTCGCTCTTCCACGATTTCCTAAAGACAAAGTACCTAGAGAACATCAAGCAATTCAACTAACTTTACGATTCAATTTCTATTTTAACGAACCAAAGAAATCTCCAGGCAATTCAAACAACACCTACCAACGGAAACTTCCACATTCGAGGAACTTCGACTTCGTTCTTTTACAAGGTCCTAAGGGCGGACGAGGCGCAGGGAGGGTTGAATTAATTCCCGAACACGGGTGTAATCCGTGCAGCTGGCAGCCTCGTATCCCCCGTATAAAACGTCGATCGTAGATTTGTCGCAGGAGTTCCGAACAGCAATTACGACGCTAATGGAGCCCCCGCGGGACAGGATCCCCGCCGACTTCCGTCGCAGTCGCGCTCCTCTCGCAGATTCCTTTGTCCTTCACGCGCCACCGGCGACGGCGACGATCCGCGCACGGTTCACGCGTTCGCCGGCGATCGGCGGACCGGCGATTTACGGAGTGTTCCGCGGTGATTTATGACGCGCCGCCTCGGATCCCCGCGGCCGAGATCGTTTATTACCGCCGCGGAATAATGGCCGATCGATTATCCATAGGAGATCGACCATCGGGAGATTCCAGCCGGATGAAAGGACCCTGCGAGCCTTCTCCCACGATTTTTGATCTCTGCGAATCCTCTGATTTACACAGAGTGTCCCTGCTGGAGGACACTTGGATGTATGCTTTCTACCTCGCGGAGAAGCTTTATGCTGATGGTAGAAATTTTTGTTGATTTTAAATGGAATAAGAAATATTCTTTTTGTGGCAGAGGTTTTGTAGTAATCTTGAAGTGAATGGAAAATGTGCTTGATAAGCTTCGAAATTTAAATTTAAGATTTTTCGTAACTTGAGGGATAATGGTTAGGTAGCTTTAGTTGGGATACTGCGCAGGTGAATATGTATTAGTTGATTTTATTGGAGGACACTTGAATATATGCTTTTTACCTCGCGGAGAAGCTTTGTACGGATGGTAGAAATTTTTGTTGATTTTAAATGGAATTAGAAATATTCTTTTTGTGGCAGAGGTTTTGTAGTAATTCTGGAGTGATTGGAAAATGTGTTTGATTAGCTTCGAAGTTTAAATTGATGATTTTTCGTAACTTGAGGGATGTTAGGTGGTTTACTTTAGTTGGGATACTGCGCAGGTGAATATGTATTGGTTGGTTTTATTGGTCGAGATGTTTTTAGGTCGCGATGTTCTTCTGATACGAATTTTTCAATTAGTAAGGGGATACGTGGGATCTGATTGCTTTCGGTGATCTGTATTGGGATCGTGGACGTTTTCTTGTTGCGTTCGCAATATTACATCTTTTAATTGGAAACTGTAGAATCGCTGGGAGATGGAAGAGGTTTTGATGGTATTGCAGCTTGCGTGTCGAATTTCGGGGAAATGAAACTTCGAGTTCCGATGTTTTTGAATGCGGCTGGGATTGGATTGTGGGGGCTGGTGAGTGTAAGTGAATTGATGACTCGTGTTTTGGTCGGTTTGAAAAATAGTAAGAATAAAGGATAGGGTGGAACGCAAAAATAGTACGTGAAACGTGTTCCACGCACAGCCGCATCCTATCTGGCACGTACTCAATCTGGCACAGTCAAATCCGGTCACACCATTCAAAGGGTTAATCGAACGAACCTGCGTCGATATTTGTGTCTTCTATTTTCATCTGTTTCTGCAACCATCGCTTTCCGCTGGTGTTATTGTTGTTACTAGCAATTTCTTTTTATTACTCTGTACCTATATAAATTTACATACGTAGATTTTATTTGAATTTCCACTGTTGTAAATTATCGTTGCTTGATATTCATCTATATGATTTTCATCCCTTCCAAATGTTATAATCATTATCATTATAAATTCCTTAATATTAATCTATACAAGTAGATCAATTTACATACATAGATTACTCTTCATTCTCTATTGCTATTATTATCATTACTATAAATTCCTTGATACTGATCTATATAGTTATATCAATTTTCATATGTAGATATCTCTTCAATTTCTATTGCTATTATTATCATTACTATAAATTCCTTGATATTGATCAATATAGTTATATCAATTTTCATATGTAGATTTCTCTTCAATTTCTATTCCTATCATCATCATCATCACAAAGTTTCTTTCATCTATCTATATACCAATCCACAACATAAATTTCACTTAATTCCTATTGTCACACTCATTACCACAACTCATCAGCTTGCACATTAATGTCTATCCATAATTTAGATTCCAGGGTTCAAATAAAATTACCCAACTGCCCTTATCTATAAGGGCGTACTCCACGCACTTTCGCGGAATAAGAACGGGTTAAACCCACTTCTAATTTTAATTTCTTATCAAATACGATCTCGCGATTGCGATATTATTATCATTCCCCCCCTCACTCGTCGAGACTGCTTATCTCCGAGCACAACAAACAATCGCTCGATAGTCGGCTCCGCGATCCGACGAGAATTTCCGTGACTCCCGATTTCAAAATTCTGCCCGTCGATTTCGTAAGACGAGAAATCGTTATCGAGGCACGACGTAGTTGTATAAATAAACCAGCCTCGTTAAATCCGCGAATTTACTCGTGCAACGCCTCTGCCAATGATTTCTGTCGGATTGATTTTAATGATCCAGCGACGCGCGAGAGAAAGGAGAGAAAGGAAGAGAATGGAGAGAAATTCGGATGATTTCTGGCTGATCGTACTCGTGCTCTCGCTTCAGAAAAACTCTCGATAATTTCAGAATATTTTGAGAATTTTTATGGACGTAATCGAAGATCAATGTTTCGACAGATATTCTTGTTGCAGCTGAAGCGTTAATAATGTTCATTGTTCTGTGTAACACGTAAAATACGAAGCTGTGCATTTAAAAACTTGGGGATTAGTATTCATTTCTCTTGAAATGAATGTTTTCTAATTATAATTTAATAGTAGAGTTTATCATTCATTAACACTAAAACTTGAATGATTTAATATTGTACTTTTTCCATTTTGTGTATTTTGCTCTATGAAATCGTGCGGCGTTCAGCGTGTTAAAGAAACATGGCTTCTCTTTTCCATTTGTCGATATTTGTTCGTTTAATTGATACATTCGATTACGTCCATTTGGATGCCTGAAATGTCGCGCAACGCGAAGTAAGGTGAGAAGGGTTTAATCTATATCTTTAAGGCACCCCTCGACGTATACGAAAGTATTGTTCCAGGATGTTCTGTGTACGGTACCATCTATATTTTATTTCAGACACGCTCCAAGACGCGGAGAAGGATAAAGAGGAAACTGAGTATATGCTACAAGAGAATGGCAAACCGATGTACGAATAAGATTCTTACAGATCAATGTGAAATAGAGATATATAAGAATGAACAGGGAATGCAAACCGAGTGCGAAATCAGGATTCTTGTAGGAAATATATGGGAATTAGAGAATAAATCTTCGTCCTAGGGAGCGGATCAATCGTATAAACTTATGATACAAGATTCTTCATTTTGTCAAATGTGTAGAGTGTATATGAACTGGGGACTCAAATAGGTAGTAAGTTATTCTATATGCTAAATAATGACATCGAGCTACTGACCTCCAGCATTGGTATCTGCGAGCAGTAGTCGTAGTAAGTCATGATCAGACACGGTAGTGATACGTGCATATATCTGAGAAGTTTGAAGGTAACAGTGTTTTGATGAAACTTCAAGTAATAAAAGAGTATTGTATTTCTGTGAATTATTTTTGCATATAGAATAGCTTCAAATAAACCCATTCTGATACATTCTATATGTTTCCTTGGGAGCACTTCTATATGGGTTCGTGATTCAATAGAGTTTTTGTTCATGATTCATATTACACACCTCTGATTTCTAAATATTCTAAGTATAAACATTTGAACATTAGAAATTTCGATTGTTCGAAGAATCAGAGATTACGAATTTCAATAGTACAAAAATTGAAACATTAAACACTTCAATAGTACAATGCTTCAAACATTAAACGTCTCAACAGTACAAAGCTTCAAACACTAACACAAACATTACAGAACTTAATCTATCAAACTCAAAACTCCAACACCACTAACATTCGAATACTCAAACAAACATCACAAAATTTAATCCATCAAACTCTCGAAACTCCAACACCACAAACATTCGAACTCTAAAACAAACATCACAGAACTTAATCTATCAAACTCTCAAAACTCCAACACCACAAACATTCGAACTCTAAAACAAACATCACAGAACTTAATCTATCAAACTCAAAACTCCAACACAAACATTCGAACACTCAAACATCACAAAATTTAATCTATCAAACTCTCAAAACTCCGACACAAACATTCAAACACTACAAATCCCAATTTCTCAGTCTTTAAAAACCCAGAAGTGCTCCGAGACAAAGCCCAAGATTTCTCCATAGATCTTTCCGCTCGGAACTGAGATTCGCGAACAGGAACGGAACGTTCCCAGCAACGAACGTTCGAGCAACATTGATCGAGCCCACGAAATTGTTTGTGTCCACAGTGAGTTCGTGCCACCGCAAACGAAGGAGGACGACAAACCGGCCGCGCCGGAGCAAACGTTGCCACCAGTGCCTTACTTCAAACTCGTAAGTCGTTTTCCGCGATCGGCGGCCATGTTCCCGCGTTCCCGTTCGCGGCACGAGGTTCCGCGTGACCGAGCGAGTCCCTTTGTCTTCGACAGACCCGCCGTAGCTCGTTCTCCGCGCGGATCGATCGAGGCCTGTTTTTGTTTCGGGGCCGGTCGGATCGGCGGCCATTAATCACCGGCCGGGTCGACATTAATTTCCCAGGTTAAATCTCCCGGAAAAGCGGAAGTACGCCCCCACTAAATCATCCGAGAATATGTTTCTGAAATTTTCGACTAGTTCGCGACAAATTACCGGGGGATCTCGCGGAATTCCTTGCCGGGGAGGAACGTATCGTTGGAATAATTAGCGCGGCGTCGATCCCGCGGCGCGATTAATTAACCCGTCAAACGGGAAAATGAGTTTAGTCTTTGACGTTGCTTCGCGTTGGGGTGCGAGGGTTTCTGGCGGAATTCGATGGTTTTGGATGACTGTTTAACTTGGAACAGTTTTTAATGCCACGGCCTTTCGTGACTGTTAGTTGAAATTTAACCCTTTGCACTCGAGAATATTTGTCTCAGTAAAGATTCATTGCTTTCTGACGAAATGTCAATGATATTTTTCGCATATTTAAAGAAATACCTTGCGTAAATTCAGTGGCAGAACTATTTTATTTCTACGTTCCATGTGTTCGTACATTATATAAAATTTAATATCGAATTATCAATTTCACAATGTTCTCGGGTCAAATCAAATGGCGCCTCTCGAGTGCAAAGGGTTAAATTAGTTTTGTTAGTTTACTTTGAACGATTTTTAAGTGAAATCTCTTATTGGAACTATTAGATAGAACGACTGTTTAACTTGGAACAGGAGTTTTTAATACGACGGTCTTTCGTGATAGTTGAAATTGAAATTAGTTTTGTTAGTTTACTTTGAATGATTTTTACGTGAAATCTCATATTGTTCCTGATTTCTTATGTATTTGTTGGAGATGCGATAGCTTTGATGGGAATTCTTAAGTCAAACTGAAGTAAAAGTTTCCACGGGGAATGAGAACCGATCGATTCGACTGATAATTCGAACGTTGAAGCAACGTCATATGTGTTAACGCCGTTATTCCCGACGAATTAATCGCGACTGTCAGATGTTACTCGAGCAAATCACTCGGTTGTTCACAGTTTCGATTTGCAACATGCGGGGAGCTGATGCTGATCGTCGGTGGCCTGATCATGGGAACCCTGACAGGCCTCTGCATCCCCGTCTCGACGATCCAGTACGGTGAATTCACCACTCTGCTAGTAGATCGTAACATGGAGAATATCACTAGTACACCAACCCTTATTATGAAGTGGTTCGGAGGAGGAAAGGTCTTGTAAGTCTTTTTATCATGCACAACTGCATCTACTGTGTTCAATAATAATAAAAAATATTGATAAACATAACATTCTTAACACATTGCATACTGGTAACGAGAAATCTCGTTTTTATATAAAGACACTTAGCACGCAACTTTGCTAGTTGCAGCATTGAAGGAAATATTAAATTTAATTTAATAACAATATATCTGAGTTTTCGTATCTATTTATAGTTTTCTATCAATTTTCTGAAAATTAGCCGATAGGCAATGTGTTAAGGGATCAAATTCTCAATAATTTCAGATCGGTCGAATCTCTTCCCAATAATCGATTGTTTAGCTTGTTCGATGATATTAAAGGCAGTAGTTTTAAGTGAATTCAGGATGTACGATGACTATAAACGATGACGATTGCAGGGGACCGAACTCCACCTACGAGGAACGAATGACTGCACTTTATGACGACTCGGTAGCGTTCGGCGTGTCCTCGGCGGCGCTGTCCTGCCTTCAATTCGTCTTCGCCGTGTTCACCGTAGATTTCCTGAACGTCGCGGCTTCCAGGCAGATTGTCAGGGTGAGGCAAATGTTCTTGCGCTCCGTTCTCAGACAGGACATGACATGGTACGACATCAACACGTCGACTAACTTCGCCAGCAGGATTACCGAGTGAGTATTAATTCACGGAGGGCTAGGTTGGACGACCTGGTAAACATTTGTTGAGTGGAAGTTCACTTAGAATAAGCTGAACGCTGTGAATAGAGGATGTCACTTTGATATATTAATGATAGTTGTACCGAGTACTCTTGGAACTTAGGGAGAATAGTCTTCCTTTTGGAAATCGTATAGATATGTCTAGTTAATACTGGAACTACTGAGTAGTTAAATCGACTTTTAGTGTTCTGGTGATTTAGTATTCTCGTATCCTAGTGCTCTAGTGTCCTAGTGGCCTAGTGTTTTAGTGGCTTAGTAGTCTAGTGCCCTAGTAAACTAGTAGTCTATCATTCTAGTGTCCTAGTGTCTTAGTATTCTAGTGTCCTGGAACCCTAGTGCCCTAGTAAATTGGTAGCCTAGCATCCTAGTGTTCTAATTTATGCCCTGGTATCTTAGTTTCCTAGTATTCTAGTGCCCTAGTATTCTGGCGCCCTAGTATTCTAGCGCCCTAGTATTCTAGTTCCCTAGTATTCTAGTGCCTTAGTATTCTAGCGCCCTAGTATTTTAGCGCCCTAGTATTCTAGCGCCCTATTATTCTAGTTCCCTAGTATTCTAGTGGCCTAGTATTCTAGTGCCCTAGAATTCTAGCATCTTAGTATTCCAGTTCCCTAGTATTTTAGTGCCCTAGAATTCTAGCGCCCTAGTATTCTAGTGCCCTACTATTCTAGTGCCCTAGTATCTTAGTATCCTATTATGCTAGTGTTCTTAGTATCCCAGTATCCCAGTATCCCAGTATATAATACTCTGATATTCTCTTATTCTACTATCATAACATTCTATTATTACTAAATCAATCCCTATAACTCAGAGAAGCATTCCCTTTTCAATAATCCTGAACGCACAATTCAGGTACATTCGACTGATTCGGTAGCTCTACCATTAACACTCTCGCGACAAGATCACCGACAGCCGAAGTGTCAGGTAGCCACATTTTGTCAGGTTGATCCTCTTCAAGAGGAGTATCGTGTGTTCAATCGCGAAGTCTGGCGAATGTAAACGCGCGGGGCCAGGGACCCGAGTAGCGGCGGGCAAAGTTCAGGAAACGGGATCCGCTCAACAGGTGGCCGCTCGCGAGCCACGTCCTCCTCGGCCCGATACAATGTCTCTCCTCCCGCGGCTGCGTCGCTGCCGCGTAATTATCGAAAAGTCAAGACACCGGATTCATAACCGGCTAATTAAGACGCGGCTGGGAACGTGCCACTTACATAACACGTTTATTCCGAGAGCCAACCGTTCTACAATGTATCTAACTGTTGCGCAAGGGTTAATAAATCCTAATTGCGAAACGACGATGAGAATTGAAGGGTCATCCGCGTGATGACTCGATACGTTTAAACGGTGGATCGATGATACTCGCAACTAGACGAGAGATTATAGTTAAAGAATGATCTTCTGGAATGAGAATGAAACAAGGTTCTATAGAATCTTAGTGCAGTTCGTAATTTTTCAAACGTGGAAATCTATCGTGAACAGGTATATAATTACATTATTAACGATTAATACTGAGATTTTCAAGTTCCAAATGACCCATTTCGGATCTCTTCCAAGATCCTATTCAGGTTTTCATGAGATTAGAAATAAAATGAAATAAAAAGAATTCTTAGAGTTTACTGTTCTGTTGTCAGTGATAACTCATTGTTATCGACTGTCTCTCCGTGCCGCGACGAGCGTGTAGAGGCAGCGTGGCCCGCGCCACCTTCGATCATCGCGAAGACCATAAAGCCAGCCGTAAATAGCATTGCGGAATATGTGTATCGCGTTGCTTGAAAGATCGCCTGGCATTAGGAACGCTTTGGCTCGGCACCGGCGGCCCGCGTTCATTTATAATGGCAATTACGTAAATTTTACTTGCGCCACCGCGGGCCACGGCAAAGTTTTATGAACCTGCGGCAACCGGAGCCTCGTTACACGCGTTAATGAACGTAACCGTGGGAGCAGCGATTGTTTAATCCAATTTCGATCGTCGCGTAATCGTTGGCCGCAGATGCGACGGAATGTTGTCGTTTGCCGCGCCGTTTTTATTGGATGTCAATGGAAGAAGCGAAGTTCAATAATTCGATTGACAGCTCAATCATACGATTCTTAATAAAGTCAAAGGTTTCTTCTGTAGACTAGCGATAATTTCCTTTATGCTCACCTATGGATCATTTCGTTATGCAACACGTCATTGTAACAGAATTTCGACGTTGTCACCTTGTTCCTCGATAGTAAAACTAATTCAATTAGTAATTACTTTACTAATTAATCTTTCATAATTATAAATAATAATTGTACGATTACCTTACATAATCTTAAAGAACAGAACATTAACCTTTTAAATCATATTATTCTAAACTATCAACTATCAAATATCAACATAAACTATCAACGAATGCAATGATTATAAAATAATTCCTCAGTACTCTCATTGACAATTTCGATCACCATAATTTCCCAGATGTCTATTTAATCCACCTATCAACCGACGTTCACAACAGTCCTAATTAAACGGCTCCGCAAAATCACCGAATAAATTCGTCGATTCGCAAACGCCGAGTGCGACACTGTGATTTTACGTTCGCGTTATCGGCCCGATAAGGGCAATAGTTTGTTAGTGCAAATAGTGTTTCCGCTCGACGCGCGCGTTGATTTAGCTCGTCATTATGCAACGGTAATCAACGGAAGACGAGAGCGGGACGGCTCTCCATCGAAGCTAAATCGAACGGCAACATCGAATTTCGGCTTCGGGGATCAAACACGGTTTCTAATTCGAGGAGCGCGTCGCGTGATTTCAAGGTGACCCGAGCGCGGCCCAGAAGATAACGGCGAACGTTAATTAATCCGCTGAATGGCTGCCCTCGGGCCGCGTTATTTTCGTCCGCGGCAACTTTCGATAGAACTGGCGTGGAACTTATATGAACGGTTCTAATTGCGTCCGTGGACGTTATATGAAGTCGCAGAAGGTCTGAACGAGGCCTCGGCGATTTTATATGTGCCGAGAAAAAATGGAACTGTCTGTTCTTTGTTTATTTTCGTTGCCTCTTCAGTTGATGACACCAGTTTTTCACTGTCTTCGGCAGTGCTGTTATTAACTCGCGCAGAAGACATTGAAATTCGAGAACCCTTTGAAAATCTGATTAATCAAAAATCGAGAATCAAAAATTATCTTTACTAGAAGCTGCTGAACTGTACAATATATAGAACTCATAGAAAATACTAGATACACGAAGACTGTATAGTCAACTGTTCGAATGAATTATCTCTAACTTCCTCTTACTCAAAGGGTTATCTCTGTTCAATCTGAGTACTTTCTGATAAAATCAGCTCTGACGAGATCTACTTTAGCAATGTCCTCAGTGATAGTTTGGAAAACTGGAGATCTCCATTTGAAGAATACCTAGTCGGAATAATTTCATATTTCTCCCTTGGACCTTATTTGATTAGCGAATTAAGTTTCTAGATACAGAGTACTCGGAGTAAAGGTTGAATGAATGAACGAATACGTTGATGGTAATGATGACACGCGATAGATCATGTGTTCTTCGTTCAACAGGGACTTGGACAAGATGAAGGACGGTATCGGCGAGAAGCTCGGGGTCTTCACGTACCTAATGGTCTCCTTCATTTCCTCCATCATTATATCGTTCGTTTACGGGTGGAAATTGACGCTGGTGGTGCTCAGTTGCGCGCCGATTATCGTGATAGCCACCGCGGTCGTGGCGAAGGTGCAGAGCTCCCTGACCGCGCAGGAATTGAACGCGTACGGCCAGGCCGGAAACGTCGCGGAGGAAGTGCTAGGCGCCATTAGGACAGTGATCGCCTTCAATGGCGAACAAAAGGAGGTGGACAGATACGCGGAGAAGCTGGTGCCCGCCGAGAGGACCGGTACCAGGCGTGGAATGTGGTCCGGCGTTGGCGGCGGTGTCATGTGGTTCATCATCTACATCAGCTACGCTATTGCCTTCTGGTGGGACACCTGCGAATATTAACCTTTGCACTCTTAGTCATCACTTGATTTGATATAGAAAAGCTACGAAGTTGAATATTTAGGATTCTAAATGAAACTTTGAGTTGCTATGTGAAACATTTAAATACAATGGCTTTGTAGCTTACTTTATCAGTCAATTATCATTAAATTAGCTAAAGCCAAGCTAAAAATGTAACAGTGCTAAATTGCGGCATGCATCTGCTAACTTATGTACGTAGGAATCGAGCCACGAGCCTCAGTTTATCCCAACAGTGCTTCTCGTTCTTCATGGTACCCTCGGGATCCTGCCTTTCAGTACTCATCAGTAACTGAAGTACCCTTCAGGGATGCTCCCGATAAATTAGTGAAAGTTACAGTATTTTTAAAGATTTTACGGGACGAGGATATACCTTGAGGACCTAGAATCGGATCAGTTAAATAAATTTTCATGTTGGAAAAATCCGTACCATAATTATGGTGACCGATATTTCACTCGTGATGCTTATATTTCCAAGAAAATTTTCGTCACGAGTCAAATTCGTTAAAGTACAAGGGGTTAACATGTTTCTCACGTGAAAACTAAGAGTTTAATTCTAACACTAATATCAGAAGCTAATTCTAATGGTAATTAACGATATCGACAATATTAATGATACGTGTACTTTTCACCTGATAATAGGTACGGTGTCCAGCTGATTCTGGAAGACAGACCCAAGGACGAGAAGGAATACACGCCCGCCGTGCTGGTGATCGTGTTCTTCGGCGTGTTGGCCGGTGCTCAGAACATGGGTCTGACGTCGCCGCATCTCGAAGCGTTCGCGGTCGCCAGGGGTTCGGCCGCGGCGATTTTCCAGGTGCTCGATCGCACGCCGGCGATCGACAGCCTCAGCAAGGATGGCCAGAGGCTGCCGTCCGTCACCGGCGAGATCGAGTTTAAGGGCGTGCATTTCCAGTACCCCGCCAGAAAGGACGTGAAGGTGCTGCAAGGCTTGAATCTCAAGATCAATCACGGTGAAACGGTGGCGTTGGTCGGCGGGTCGGGGTGCGGCAAGTCGACCTGTCTGCAGCTCATCCAACGTCTCTATGACCCCTTTAAAGGACAAGTGAGTATTAACTGGGTATTAATTGTATTAACGTGTCGAATATTATGTCAGTTAGGAAGCTTGAAGATTTTGATGTTTCAAGATTCGACAATTGGGAACTTTGAAATATTTGATAATGTGCAAGTGAGATTAGAGAAGTTTAGTTGTATTGACGTGTTGAGTATTATGTCAGTTAGGAAGCTTGAAAATCTGGATGTTTCTGGATGTCTCGGAGAAGCCATTTTTCCTAAATTAATAATTACACGAACGAAATTCTGCGGAAGATTCAGCCTCGCGCCTTCCAGAAACCAACTACAATCAACTAACTATAAACGCTAATGCCAGCAGTATCCTGTTCACAATCCGAGAGGCTTAAAACGCCAACTATTTATCCCCGTGAAAGTCTGTTATCCCGAAACTTCATGATACAATTCCAAGAGTTAGCCGAGCAGAAGCTATCGAAATTCAACTCGCGCCTCTCGTTAAGACTCCGGCAATCCCGTTGCCATTTAATTCGAATCATTCACAAAATGTCTTCTTCCTGCAATTATTAAGAATATAACACATGTTTCTCTAACAAACGATTAAAGAAATCTGAATTATCCACCGATCAAAGTCTCAACAGATGCACTCTTAGAGTTCCCAAAGGAATTTCAAAAAGTCTATTCAATTGCTCGCTAGTTTTAGTGTTAAATTGTTGAGTTTTGTTCAGAAACGCCAACACAGTTTTCCCGTCGCGTTCGCTCTCGATATTATTTATTAACTTATTTTATCGGGCCCGGCCGTTACAGTAAATTTACCGTCTTGCATTCGTCGTGCCGCGTTTCCCGGTTGTTTGTTTACCGGGGCCGGGTGATTTATTTGAACGCGCGGAACGCTCGGTATTTCTGCGCCGACATTACGCAACGAGGCGGGTTAATAACCGAGTCATGAATATCCGGCCGACGTTTTTGTCCCCGTCGAAATTATGGTGACGTCGAACGCGAGGCGCACGACGGAGCGGCCCGTGCTCCTCTGCGCGTCGCTCTTCAGCTTTTCACGATCTTCGTTCTCCGGTCTTTTTTTTCTCGCCGCTTTCAAAGCCGAGGATTTCGGACTCTTTGTTTTTCCCGGCCAATTATGCTACTTTCCCACGCGGAATAACCTTTGAGAGCAACTCGTGTCCACTTCGCGTGGACCTTTGCCCTCCGACAACTACAATTTCGACGAGGATCCCCGCGCGGTATGAAAATCTTTCGAAATTAACCCTTAGAACTTAGGCTGTTTTGTAACCTATTAGCAACTAATTTTTATAGCATTCCTAGCAAAAATTAGAAATGCTATAATATTCTTTCGATCTTTTATTTTCGTTCTAAGTAGAAAATTTGGATGGAAAATGGAATAATTTTAGGGTGGTTTCTTTAAGATTCATTGAAACGTTTAATATCAGAACTGGTGCAATATTGGAGCCTAGAGTTCAAAGGGTTAAACAAGTGAGAATTAAATAGGAATTCCTTTCTTTCTACTTAGACAAATCTCTCGAGAAATTCTATAATAACTTTCCCCAAATTAGTGTTCAGAATGATGAGTTTGAAATTATCTTCAATCCAGTTACAAGCTTCTTTACTAACTATAATTCCACTTAAAATCATCAAGAAACAGATGATCCTTCGTAATCATTTAAACCGAAGAGAATAATATACAAAATGGTCTCTATCAACTCAAGAAGTCCAAAAACATCCAACATTCTCCCACAAATTACCTAAAACAACTGTCCCAAAGCGTGCTCAGCTCAGTCACACTCTGCCAAGCGAGTCCTCATCTCTCACCTGCGATCTCACTGATAATTCCGCAGAAACAAGCAACCAGTTCCACTCCCAAAACATTCAACAGTTCGAATCCCAAAACGACCGCCGAAAATAACTTCCGTCTCGTCGAGTCCTCTCCCCGCTCGTCGCGCGCTTCTTTGTCTTCGCGGCGCGACAGTGTCCGCAAATATGGCCACGCTCTCGAACGCCATCGCGGAAGCGGCCAGAGGGAGACGCGAAGAGGGGTTTACGAGGCGGCGAACAAAGCGGACTTCATCCTCTTCCCCTCCGCGCCGCCGGTTTTCGTCCCCGTCGCGATTTTTCCGTCCGATTAAATTACGAGGAATTCGGGCTCGCCCCGTAAACCGTGAATTTATTTATTACGCCCGGGGCTTAACAATATCCCGGGCGTGAATATTCCATTATTACATCTGTACCGGGCGCGGGAATTTTACGGGAACAAGTTTGAAGCGTTTCTCGCTGGAATACACTGCCTCGAGGAGTTTTCCCAGCAGTAAAACTTTTACGATCCCCGCGCTCTGCATCCGCGGCAGTTTCCACCGTCGAAAATATTACCCGGCGCATTCGGCATACTGATTTCGACCGCGCCGCGTCGAACCGCGCTCGCGCGCTCGCGTTCGTATTTTCCGCGCGGTTGCTGCGCCGCCGTCGCCGAAGAGGGGACACCGACGGAAATTCGTTTGCTCGACGAGACACTCGGATTTTCTCGATACCCTCGCTACCTACTTGTCGATGCGCAGTTTCCAGGCAACGTTTCCGCGGAATCTGTCGTGTTTTCGCCGGGAGAATATGTCTCGGGGCTCGCGGATCGAGTGTTTAGCGGTTGAATTAAGTTACGACTGATGTCGAGTGAAATATGAATATTTCCTGCCGAATGAAATTTAAATGTTTCCCTTCCGCCTGAGTGGGAAGGTAAATATTTTATTTCAATGGAACGTAAATATCCTGCTTCCGTTGGATTGAAATATTGCGTTTTTATCTGAATGAGATAGAAGTATTTGTCTGACAGATGGAACGTTTAATAATTACGGAGTGATAGGTTAATTGTATTAGTATGAACCGGAGTTTCTATTACTTATCTGTAAGTTAGTCGAATGAATGAAAGTGATCTTTGGGAAAGATCGATATCTGGAAACTTTGACAGTGGTAATTTTAAGCAAATTTAGATTGCAAATGTATAGTGAACATAGTGATATAATTTCACGAGTCAGAAGGCAATATCGTTCAATCGATTTTCGATATTCTCTTGAATAAATAATATTCTTTTAAATTATTCAAGCATTTACTCGTTCTAGAGTCCTACAGCTTCCGAATACGTTGTATACTAATTTCATTACATCAACCTAAATTTTTCTTTCCCGAGCTTCCCCAAGCTTCTACGCGACATATACATACAGTTACATGAAAATCACCTCGTACGAATAGAATAACTTCGTCTATATCTACCCGAACGTCCCAAGATGGTCAGACCGTCAGAAAGGATTCTGAAGATTGCGAATTTTCTTTTGTTTGTGTCACGTAGGTTCTTCTGGACGGCGTGGAGATATCGAAGCTGAACGTCCAGTGGCTCCGCTCGCACATAGGCGTGGTCGGCCAGGAACCGGTGCTCTTTGACACGACGATACGAGAGAATATCCGGTACGGAAATGACAGCATTACCGAGGAGGAGATGATCAAAGCCGCGAAGGAAGCGAACGCTCACGACTTCATCAGCAAACTGCCCGAGGTGAGTGTCGGAACACCTTTTCCCCTATTCCGATCCCGTTCGTCGGTTCAGCGGAATTTTAGTTCGTCCCTATGCAGTTTTCCGCCGCGACAGCCATCGCGACTGATTCCTCGGTCACTCGGGGAATCGGAGCCTTTAGGCTTGACTCACAGGAGCTCTCGTGTCACGGACGTTACTCGCGTGTTGGTATTAACCCTTTACACTCGAGAATATTTTTCGCAACAAATATTACTTATTTTCTGATGAAATATCAATGGTCTTCTTTACAATTAATATAAAGGAATACCTTGCATAAAGTAAGTGACGGAACTATTTTATTTCGAAACCAGGAAGTACGTGCTGATCTCTTGCTGTTTGAATAATTAAATCATTTGTTGACGACTTAGTCTTCGAAACATCAACATTTCTTCCCGCCAAAATGTCGGCATTCGTCCGCAAAGGGTTGAATACCGAAGGAATTTTTTAACAGAGAAAATGTTATAGCGAAGAGAATAACGTGACTGTGGAATTTTTATAGATGAAATTGATTAGAAAGTTTCGGAACGTTGACTAAATTATTTCTGTATGTTTCATTTAAAATGCATTCGGTGGTGATAAGTTAATGATCTTAGGATATTACTGGCTGTTCCCATAGTAACATGTTAATATGATGGATGATATCGAGGAACTGTGAAATTCAGTAGTTACACTTTATAAACTGATGCGAGTGAACGTATAAAATTCGCTGTATGGTTGTCAGTAGGTTCATTATTCATCCTAGAACAATACCATGGCTCCGGCAACGATCCAAGGAAAGTTTGATTGTTTCTATAAACACTGATAAACGTTAGAATATCGAGCTCGCGTGTAATTCTAAAACTTGCTCAACAGTTTGGGGAGTTGGGGAAAGAATCAATTTTACGTTAGATCCGAATTCAACGTGTTAACTCAGCGCCACGTGTACCACATACGGTACACGCCAATTCCGGTAAAAAAATATCAAAGTGACATGGTCAAGAATAGAAAACACAAAGAAACAATACTAAAATATATAAAAATTATCAAGCACTTGAATATAATTTAATATCTTATTTCAAAAATCAACACAGTTCATAAGCAAAATATGACTCTCGATCATCACTTCATTTTACGATGGAGAAGTATTGCATTCATTATTCTCTACAGAATTTATATTCAAATTTTTAATATCCATATATTTATTATAAGCCACCAATAAAAAAATCACTTTGAATATATATTTACTTCCACTAGTTGGTACTAGTTACAAACCATCAATAGAAAAATCACTTTGAATGTATTTACTTTTAAAATTTATTTACTTTTTAATTCACTTCCACCAGTTGATACTGTCACGAGAAAACTGTGCCGATCGTAAAGGGTTAAAACAGTATCCACAGAACGCAGTCCTTGTTAACGAATTGAATCGCAAACGTATTTTCCATTACCGAAATACTGCCAGTCGTTTGGCACTAGTGCCGGTACATTCGCTCGCGTGTACACGTGGATCATCAACGCGGTTTGCAGCGTGTTAACAATAGTCTCAGGTGTGACCGTCGATCCGCGGAGCACACGCGCAAACAGACGATAAAACAGCCCGTTAAACCGCGCGCGAGCAAATAACAGTATCCGAGATTACGGTTGCGTCAACGATTAGGCGTTTATTACCGAATTATCGGCGGCCGGGCACGATATTAGCGATCCTCGCAATGGGCCCGCCGGCACACGCCGTCGCGTTCACCACCTGTCCCTGTCCAACGACGCGTTTAGGACTGTTACCGGCAACTGGACCGAACGGTTTCCAACGGCGATCGAAAATCGTCGTCGCAAACAATCTGATTGAGAAACCCGAGATTCGTTCATTAATGTTCGTTAACGTCTTAATCAGTTAACCCTTTGAACTCTGAAGTTTTTCGCTGGAAATATTCAACACTTTCCGATGAGATATAAACGACATCCGAAACTAGTCTAACGATAATTCACAGATAAATTAAGCAACGAAGCTATTATTAACTGGTTAGTTTCAGAATATAGAAAAAACTTGAAAGAAAGATAATTAACTCTTTGCAGTCCGTTTGTTGCAGCGACATCGTAAGGTAAATTGATAAATCGGTTTTCAGTGAAACTTTAATATATATATATGAGTTTGTTTAATGACGGACATTTAAAAATTATTCAGAGTTGCTGAAAGTTATTAACTCTTTGCACTCGAGTGGACTCTCTTGATTCGACGCAGTAAAATTATAAAATTTGGTATTCAATATTAAACTGTGTGTGTGTTAAGAAAGCTTTGTTTCTCAATTCGCTTGTGCTTTCTCTTTAAGTTAATTTAAACAACTATCGTCTTCGTCTAGTTAGAAAATGTTGAGTATTTCTAATACTTCCGAGTGCAAAGGGTTCAAACAATTGAAGGTTTCTGTTTTAATAAGAATGGCGAGTAATCGAACACGTTTCGTCCATTATTGGCAGCTACTGATGATAGAAAATTCTGGAGATACCGATTGGAGTAATTTAAGATTGGATATTGATTAAAATAGATATTAAAGGCCGGGAGGGGGCGGAGAAAGGAGTACAAAGGACAGAGTTTCCTTGGAATCTGTTAAGGGTAGTTGTTAACGAGTAGAAATATTACACTTATCGAATAATAATGGAACGTCACACTGGATGTAACTTGAAGAGATAACGGTCGTTAAGCAGCGTTACAGGGACGCGGCGCAAAGTGCTCTGCCTCGTAAATTTATTAAATCTCCGCGGCACGTTCGGAGGGCAGACGCGATACGTCGTTCCTCGGTTAATTACATAATCGTTATTTCAAACCGCAGGAACTTGGATAGCCGAGCAAATGGCCACGGTCGCGGTTCTGTCGATAACGATTAACAAATTCGAGGGTCCTGTGATCGCGTTCACCGAATTCGAGCTTGACTTCTAGTAGTGCTTCTCGTAGTTCAAACGTGATTAATTCCTGGTTCCCTCTATTAAGATATTAATCCGGGATACTGATTCAGTGACTTTGACACAATTTACGTGCTTAGCCTATCATCGACGAGAATATTATGGTCTGTAATTAACCCTTTTATGGTAAGGATTCTTTAAAATATACAACCTGCGTATTCTGCAAATTATACATCGAATGTTTATATAACAGAAGATAAAGAAATGACGTATTGATTTCTTGCTGTGTAATTAAATCACTTGTCTACTTAGTATTCCAAACATGGAAGTTTGATCTTAGCGAGGTGTCGAGATTCCTAATGAAAATTAGAAATGGTATAACATTTCTTCGATCTTTTATTTTCCTCGTTAGTACAGAATTTGGATATGTGGAAAATCGAATAATTTTAGGGTAGTTTATTTATGATTAAAATATTTAATATTATAACTGGTGCAATATTCGATCCTACAGAGTTCAAAGGGTTAATCCGCAGCTGATAGATCTAAAAGAGTCTACCACTAGAACTAATTAATCAGAGCGATTTCTAGGTTCTAAATTCTAAAAATTAGAAGAGTACGTTATCTCAAATTCAAAATTTCCCCTTATCAATATATCTGTACGAATATAGTATAATTTCTGACAAGATCATTTCATTTCCAACGTGAAACAGAAATGTTGAAAAGCGTATTTTATCAAGTGATTCTAGTGTCAAGCATTTGTTCCGTGCTTACGGGAAAAAGGCGGGTTTCCATCAGGACAAATTCTGTTGCAGGGTTACGACAGCCCCGTAGGAGAAAGGGGATCGCAACTTTCCGGCGGTCAGAAGCAGAGGATCGCCATTGCGCGTGCCTTGGTCAGAAGGCCAGCCATACTATTGCTGGACGAAGCCACTTCCGCGTTGGATCTTCACAGCGAGGCGACCGTGCAAAGAGCTTTGGACGCCGCGTCAAAGGGTAGGACGACCATTGTCGTCACTCACCGATTGTCCACGATCACAAACGCCGACAGGATAGTATTTATTAAGGAGGGACAAGTGGTCGAGCAAGGTACCCACGAAGAGCTGCTCGCGCTTGGGAAACACTACTACGGCCTGGTTTCCGCTGACGCCAGCGCCACTGCCAGAGGTGATTTCCAGCGACTTTGGAATTCTTACTTCTACCTTGTTCCTCGAGTACTAATAGATATCAGGAATACTAATAATATCTGGAGTATTAATAAATATCAGGAATACTAATGAATATCAGGAACAATCTTGAGGATTTTCTGTTATTAACACTAGATTTACGGAACCCGTCAATTTGACAGTTATTGAACTTTTTAAACATTATTTAGTAATAGTTTGAATCGATCTGGATTCGTGCAATTAGGCGAATACGCATTGCAATGCTCTAGTTTTGAAGCTACAGTTTTCTCCAGTTAAAGTGCCTGACAATTTCAAAGAATTAAGGCTATATAGAATTAAATGCGTAATAATATGACTTATTAGTGTTGAAATAAAGAGATTGTTACTAAACGTGCTGCGAATTTTGTTACACTAGCAAAAGCAACAGCATCAGCAGCGAAAACGGTCACGGCGGCCATACCGAAGCAGAAGCCGCCATTGAAGCGGCAATTCTCCACTCTGTCGATGCACTCTCATCGTCTTTCATTGGCTGGCGCGTCGGAAACCTCCGTCAATCAGTTGGAAGAGCACGAGAAACAATACGATGCGCCGATGATGAGGATATTCGGGCTGAACAAGCCGGAATGGCCTTTCAATATAATCGGTAACAAAATAATAACAGTTTTCATTGAAGATTAGAATACTCATCACTAGATAATATTATAATTCCCTGGAATTTAGTCTTATCTTCCAACAGAGGTCTCCAAGTTGAACACTCAAGCTTCCTAATCTAAATTTCTTAACCCTTTCACTACTGTTGACCTAAAGACGCTCAGAAAACTTGCGTTAATCATACTGTAGACGCTCAAAGGCGCTTGAAATATCATAGCATTATACACACTTAAACATATTACTTGCAAAATTTCGCCATTCCCGGCATCCGTCACGGCTTCCTACAAAGTGCAGCTGGGTGTCTCAAATGCCGCAGTCAAAGGTCCTAAAGATCCCGAGTTCTCACGCGAATCCACGTTCCAGGTTGTCTGGCAGCAGCGATGGTGGGAGCGTCTTTCCCAGCGTTCGCCGTGCTGTTCGGCGAGGTGTACGGCGTGCTGGGTCTGCTAGACGAGGACGAGGTGCGCCGGCAGACCGTGAAGTTCTCGATCCTCTTCCTGATAGTCGGCGTGGTGACCGGCGTGGGCACGTTCCTGCAAATGTACATGTTCGGTTTGGCCGGTGTCCGGATGACGACGAGGATCAGAAGGATGGCGTTCACCGCGATGCTGAAGCAGGAGATGGGCTGGTACGACGAGGACACCAACAGCGTGGGCGCGTTGTGCGCCAGACTGTCCTCGGACGCTGGCGCGGTGCAGGGAGCGACGGGCACGCGTATCGGCGCCATCTTGCAGGCGTTGTCCACGCTGGTCCTGGGCATCGGGCTGTCCATGTACTTCACTTGGAAGATGACGCTGGTCTCGGTGGTGTCCATCCCGCTGGTGCTGGGCGCGGTGTTCTTCGAGGCGAGAGTGATGAGCGGCCAGGGCCTGCAGGAGAAGAAGAAGATGGAGGCGGCCACGAGGATCGCCATCGAGGCCATCTCGAACATACGGACTGTGGCCAGCCTGGGGAAGGAGGAGGCGTTCCTGCAGCGATACTGCGTGGAACTGGACCACGTCGCTAAGGCGACCAGGATCAGGAACAGGCTCAGGGGACTGGTGTTCTCGTGCGGGCAGACTACCCCGTTCTTCGGGTACGCGCTGAGTCTGTACTACGGCGGCGCGCTGGTGGCCACCGAGGGCCTGAACTACGAGGACGTGATCAAGGTCTCCGAGGCGTTGATCTTCGGCTCGTGGATGCTGGGACAGGCTCTCGCCTTTGCGCCCAATTTCAACACCGCCAAGATATCCGCTGGGAGGATATTCCAGCTGCTCGACAGGGTGCCGGAGATCACCTCGCCGCCGGACTCGGAAGATAAAGATCTGGATTGGGTGAGTGCTGCCGTTGATTGGCGTCTTTGGGTTGGGTAACGGGAGTGTGGAGAGAATCCTTTGGTTACGGAATGTTAACGTGTTTCTGGAAAGAGATTGAAGGTGTCATGTTGAATTGACGTGATTAATGGAATCTGAAGTAATTAGGTTTTTGTAACTTGGGGTAACGGAAGATGGAATTGATTGGAATTCGATTGTGTCTGATCTATGCGAACTTCGCGATTGTCAGTAATGTTTTATGGGTGCTTATGGATTAACATATCGGAAAGAAATTTTTAAAGTGCCTTTGAGCGCCAACAGTAGCTAAGGGGTTAATAATAATGGTGACATTATTAATATTAATATTCACAGTGTTTATAACATAAGTTTGAAGTATCGAAAGAAGAGATAATACGAGAAATATCAAATTTATAATCATTTAGCATCCTATGTTTAGTTAATCGCGATAGCTAGCAATCACCGATCAAAAAAAATCAAATTCAGAGCTGTTACAGTATCGCGCGATCCAATTCCGAAGAATTTCTTTCCGCGAGACGCGGCAAACATCAAATGGAAATAACCGCGCCGCGAACCGCGCGTTCCGGTGCCATTATATTACGACTGTTTAGCGAACTATCGAATTTATGACGTTCAGACAGCAAAGCCTCCGGCAACACGTGTTAATTACACTCAAAATGGGGTGCCGTGTGTTTGATCGGGGTAGCAACCACCTACCGATCCCACCCCGAAGCACCAGAATTTCAAACCGTTTAATGAAGCGATACGAGTGAACGACATTTCCAGCTCGGCCGGAAATGCCGCGTGTTACGCGACCTCGCGGCTCGAAAATATCGTTCGTTCGATTAACGACGGGAACCCTCCGCGGGAACGATAAATTATTTTTCATCGAAAAGTCTCGCCGCATCCCCGCCGTGCCCGTGACACGTACCGGCGACATAATTAACAGCGAAACGGAGGATTGTTACAGAGGAACGAGGCCGACTGGTACTTAAGCGACAGACGCGCCATTAATCGGGCCGAATTTAATGACAGAGAAATAATATCGGCAGCTCGTTCGATAATTTCATTTCACTTTCGGCCACGCTGTGGACCGCGCGATAATTATCGCGATTGAAATGTACCGAGCGTTACGGTTAATCATTAACTGCGCCTCGTGCTCTGTGAAGTCGAACTGATTCCGAGTTATTTCACAAACGTTCGCGTTTAGCCGCTGCATTCGGACGGTCGATTGTACGCTTGTCACGCGATTCGCTGCGAAAAGCCGGGCGAAACCGATGTTGCGACACGATGCTCGCAATTTTTGGTTTTCGTGCTTCCTCGCGCATTGCGATTGCAACTTTGGGGCAAATGAGTTTTTAATATTTAATGTCGCTAGCTTTACGATTTTCATTCAAGTTGAAGCTTCGCATAGGAGGAAGATGTTTCTAATATTTCACGAAGTAATTTTACATTCATAATTCGTACGATCCTTGTAGTTTTTGATGTTTTTATGTTTCTTTAGAATTGGAACTTTGAATGGAATGAGTTTTTTATATTTAATATCACAAGTTTTACGATTTTCATTCAAGTTGAAGCTTCGTATAGATGTTTCTAATATTCAGTAAAACAACTTTCACGATCTCCAATGTTTAACAATTACATTACTCTGAATATTGAATTCGAAATTTTATAAAGAAACGAGGCGTCTAATATTCAATGTCCCAACTGCCACAATTTTCACAATTTTCGCTACGTGTACAACCCCGTAGAATTCTTACACCCTCCCAATTACCTCGAGCATTGAAAAAGAGCATTTCCATGGAGGAAAGAAGTCTCTAATAGCAAATACGAACCGTCGAAAATTTCAGAAAGCGGAAGGTCTGATCCAATTCTCGAAAGTGGAGTTCCACTATCCGACGCGGTCGGAGATGCCGATTCTGCAGGGGTTGAATTTGATCGTGAAGCCGGGTCAGATGGTCGCGTTGGTCGGTCAAAGTGGATGCGGCAAGTCGACCTGCATCCAGCTACTGCAACGGTTGTACGATCCGATCTCTGGCACGGTGACGATGGACCGCCGTGACATCTCGTCGGTCTCTTTGCGCAATCTGCGCTGCCAGCTCGGCGTTGTCGGCCAGGAACCGGTCCTCTTCGATAGGACGATCGCTGAGAACATCGCGTACGGCGACAACTCCCGTCATGTGCCGATGGAGGAGATCATGGAAGCCGCAAAGAAGTCGAACATCCACAGCTTCGTCAGCTCTCTACCACTAGTGAGTATAGATATCTAAGTTATCGGAATGATAAATCGTTATTTAGGTAATCAGATAGATCATCGTTTTATTGAAACCTCTGTCGTCTGCGAGCACGATTTACCGATTTGCTTATGTAATTCTTGAGTAATGTCAGAGTTTTACTTCTCTTTGTAATGAAATTATGTTTAGAGACATTTGTACTTAATGTAGATATATAGTTAGAATATTTAAGGGAATAATGTACGTAATAGATTTCTATTAATTCTATTAAAAATATTCTATTGATTTCTGTTTAATATAGATATGTAAAGTTATATATAATAATATGAAACGATAGTGATACATTTTTTTCATTCCACTATTAACATTCTATTAATTTAATAGAAACATGCACAGTTACATTATCTAAGATAATATAAATTAAATTCATTCTCTACTCCTGTTAAATTCATTCTATTGGATTTGCAAATTGGCGCAATGAAATTCGCGCAGTTTAAAGTCGATGGTTTCACCGGAATTTCGTATAATGAGAAGTAAGAAGTCCCCGCGGGTCTGAAAGTGATCTTCGGTTTGAAAGGAATTGCAAGAACGTCTGGTTTCTCTGGTTACAGGGGTACGATACTAGGTTAGGATCTAAAGGAACGCAGCTCTCCGGCGGGCAGAAGCAGCGTATAGCGATAGCTCGTGCACTGGTCAGGAATCCACGGATCCTGCTCCTGGACGAGGCCACTTCCGCGCTTGACACTCAAAGCGAGAAGGTAAGGAGCTCTCCATTTACCATTTACCGCCCTTCGAGTAATAACGAAGCACCTGTTACGCGGGGCGCAGTGTCCAGGATGATCGCTGTCGTTTCGAGATCCTTCCCGTGATTCATGGACTTCGTTCAGCCAAAAATTCTTTCATATATTATTTCTACAGAAAAGATGTGCGAATGTATCTATCGAACAGTCTACTTTTCTTTATAATATCTAATTTTCAAAATGTAGAATCCTCTACTAAAGGAAAACCGAAGAGACTAACAAAATCTAAATATGCACCGTTCTAGCATTGAGGTTTCGAAACCTTCAAAAAGTGTAGTTAACACTAAATTCAGGGACACTACAGTTTGTTCTATTGTTCTTACAACAATGGACATTCATCTATTCAGATCTCGCGAATTATAGGTTCAGAAGTATACTAGCCATTCGTCTAATAGCATCAATCAAAATTAACCACAACATTTACTAATCAATATTTAAAACCTCTGTCAAAATCAACTCTTAAATTTACTATTAAAAGAATACTTAAGAGTTACACAATTAGACTACCTATTCGCCTAACAGCGTCAATCAAAATCAACCACAACCCTTACCAAGTAATATCTACAAATCTACATAATAATGTCAAAATTTTGATCCGTGGGTAATGAACAACATCGATTGCTCTTAAATTGGTTTAGAAATCTTCATCGCACTCACTCGTAATTGTACAAGGGGTTAAACCTTCCGACGATTCGCATCTCCGAACGTGTGCAACGAACTCCGCTCGCGGGAAACCAAGCGTCTACCTCCCACGTTAACGCTGAAAATGGGTCGCGTAGCCGGTCTGCGGTAGACGGGAGCAGCTTTCAGTGATATAATGTGCGGGCGGTCGGGCGAAGACGGTTTTTTCCTGCGGCGAGATCGGCCGAAGAAACGAGCGCGGTCCTTGAGAGGCGTGAAACAGTAGACGGAATTCTCGCGGGGACAAAAGCGTCGCGTTCGAGCTTACCGCGGCATTGTGTTACACCTGCGACCAATTAACAACCCTCATAATGCCGGGCTTCTCCCCGCCTCGCGCGCGTTGGCGAGGCGAGGCGAGGCGGAGCGGCGATAACGTTGCAGCGGCTTAGCGCGCGCCGATCGCCGGAACAAGATTGGATTCAATTGAGAATCGGACCGAGGGCCGCGCTCGCTTTCTCGTTATCGCGGCCTCCCGAGACCTCTGCACGGTCAATCGAGTTAATGGCTCGCTGAAAATGCGATACCCACCGGTACCGTGTTTGCCTCGCGATCGCGATCGTGCAAGAATCTCTGCCCTCTTCGGCGATTTCCGTTTTCCTTATCGGTTTTTGAAGAGTCACCGCTGCGCCTGATCGATTCTAATGTTCGCGCTGAGATTCGCGGATAATCGCCGCAAGGAAAGCTCGAGAATTGATTCTAAGAGGAACTGAACTCTCTGGTTTTTGAACGGTTTCTTTGGATGCGTGGGTTTTTCGAAATTCATGGGTTATTATTCATGTTATTCATTATTGAATAGAAATGATAAGTTCTATTGAAGAAGTGATTATAGAATTTCTTTGGTAGATTCTCGAACGCCAATTTGATAAATGAAAATGAGAGATTTTTGTAGTCTGAAGAAACCACTGAATCATTGTTCAAGGAATTGAATATTTTGGTTTAATGCTTCTTTTTATAGATTGAGAATAGAATTCAACGTTATATACATTTTCCCTGCAAGTTTGACCTTGAATAACCTTGAGTCATATATTGAATTCGTCTTAAAATGCACTATTTAATAGTGGAAAAAAACGTATCATTCCATTTAAAAAAAGAAAGTTGACCTTCTCCTCACCTTGGAGTGTCCACCAGGAAAAATAAAAGTACCACATAATATCCCCCTCGGTACTGAACAACTTGTCTGAAACATTTTCGCGTACAATCAATATTTTCGGAGATATTCGACTGCAACCCTTTATAATTTCCATCCTGTAGAGAAACGGGATTGATTTGAAATTTTGATGTTCGAAGTAAGAATCATTTTGTATAGCAAGAGCTTATCAACGCATTGGTAATTTTTAATTTTCCTCACGCGAGTAGTTGAATTTTCGAGTTCTGTCCACTGTCTGTGTCGGAGGACGTTACGCGAAAATATTTTGTTGCTGTCGAGAGATGAATATTAGGACACTCAGTCCCGAATACACGCGCGCGCGCTTCAATGTAAACTAGCCCGCCGGCTGATGAATATTAATAGGGTCTGATGGATTTTAATGTACAATACCGACGGAAAACCGTGAACCGAAGCCGACGATAAAAGATATCGCCGCGAGTCTGTCCCGGCCGCGCATTACGTAATGGCGCGGGTATACTTTATATGATAATTCGTGCGGAATGAAAATTCATACGTTTACGCGGGCGAATCGAAATCCTCGCTCTGATTGGGTTGCGGGGGATTATGCCGTTTCGGTTCCTGTAAAAACGCCCGGGTAATTGTTGCATTTTTCAGGGCAATCTCGTTTAAATCATTCAACGGGGATTCGTTAATGACTGTCTTAATGAATTTGAAACTGGGGTAACGACTATTCATAACTAAATAATATTTCGATGCTGATATAAATATGTATGCTCTCCGAGAATATTTGAAATTAATTTAAATAAATAATTTCGATAACTGTTACTTTGATCGATCTTTTTTTATAAACGAGATTTTATTAACTAGATATTGTAATTATCTTTGTATATGGGAGTATTTGATGTTATTTTTATTTGTTTCGTGATTATAACAAAATTTATGCAGTACGAAATTAATAAATATCCACATATGAATACAAATTAACAGTGTACTCAATAGTTTCAACAATTTTATTGAAACGAATATATTTTGTAACTTTGAAATTTCAATGACTTAATCGAAATCAATGGTTAATTATTTAATGTCGTTTGTCGTTTTGCAATAAAAAATTAAGTACGTTAATTTAACTCGGTATATTGATGTGTGACTTCAAAGTCGCACGAGCCTATAGAGGGTTAATTGGCACAATAGAAGAGCAATACGTGTGCTCTAAAATGGCACGAATTATAAATTTAGAGGCGAAACTTTTCGGATCGGTAGCGAACGATTATTTGAACGGAAACGAGGGTCCGAAATCAGCGACAACCGGCGAGAAGCCTGCGCAATGGTATTATCTACGGTTGTAATCGGAAATCCTCGGCTTTGCCCGTATTCAATTGTTGTCCCCCGCTCGACCGGCGAGCGAATTTCACTGAAATTATTGTTTCCCGGTTGCTTACGACCCTCCTGCATGATTCAGTCTTTGTTGGCTGGACGCGCTCGCCCGTATTCCGTCGCATTGCGCGCGACGTCCATTTGCAGCCGATGGATTCGACGGAGACTCCTTTTTCTCTCGTAATCACGCTTGAAACATAATATTCATTGGAACGGTTCGCGGCCGGCGCGTTTGTAAATTATTCGGATCCGTAAAATTCCACTAAAACCCGGCTCGCCAATCTGATTACACACGGTGTCGGTGAGAATTCGTTTAAAAAATATACCGGAAATATCCTGTTTACCGCGCGAAGGTACAACGGACTCGCGATGCGGGGGATATTTATTAAAATACGACGGTTTCAATAAAATTCATCGTCATATCGGTGCACCGATAAACAATACATTAATTTAATCCCATAAAAGCACCGTCTGCATCATATTCGCACTCTTCGTAACTTCAAATTTCATGCGAAATAAATATTATCCCTTCGCGCCCGATTGTCCCCTCTAAAGTAATGATGTTGCCCGGTAATTACAGTTTATTGTGACAGCCTATTATGCAGTTAATTGTACAGTACTATGTTACTCTATTACGTCAGCTATCGCGGCATTAGTTAGTTTACTATAATAGCCGACAGATTGAAGTGCCATTCCAACTGAATCCCGTTTAAACAACCATTAGTATCAACAATAACCATTCAATTTCGAACTTGCTATTTTATGAATAAAAACAAAATAGTGCTTTCCCCATTACAATCGCCATAACTCCACTTTCTAAAACAGAATATCACGCAATTCCCACAAGTTACCAAAATACGCCACCTCATTGGTAATACTACAGTATTAGAGTAGTACAGTATTTGTCAATATTACAGAATTATCAATATTACAGTATTCTCAATATTACAGTATTCTCAATATTACAGTATTGTCAATATTACAGAATTATCAATATTACAGTCTTGTCAATATCACAGTATTCTCAATATTACAGTACTGTCAATATTACAGTATTAGAGTAGCACACTATTACATTAGTAAAGTCTGTTGCACCGAACCTGGCACTCTCGTCCAAGTGGTCAAACTCGAAGGCGCACACCTGATTGGCTAAGATACTCACGCCCACCAATCAAGTCGCGCGGAACGTCTCCGCCCTATGACGTCACGAGTGCCAAGTTCCCTGCAACTGACGGCACTCCCCGGCGAAGGAGCCATCGATGAGCCACACACGAGTTAATTTCCCGGTACGTGTTTGTTGCGCAGGTCGTGCAGGCCGCCTTGGACAAGGCGATGGAGGGCAGAACGTGCATCACCATTGCGCACCGTCTGGCCACAATAAGGAACGCGGACGTGATCTGCGTGCTGGAGAAGGGAACCGTCGCCGAGATGGGTACTCACGACGATCTAATAGCGGCGGACGGCCTCTACGCTCATCTCCACGCTCTCCAAGAGGCCGCGATGGAGTAAAGCCGCCGGGGGCGGACGAGGCCGCGTCCCCAGGACGTTTCTCGGACCGGCGGACACGCCGGAAACGAGCCAACGAGTCCGGCCGGCAGCCGCCGAACGGATCGAGAAGAGTGAAACGCGTATTACTCGGAAACAGTCGAACATCCAGCGAGAAAGTCGAAGCTGCGGGGGTCGAACATGTTCCTCGAGTGCTTATTCTCCGGCTCTCCTTTGACACTGTTCCGTCTCGCGGGCTGGACACGGCAGATCCTCGCGATTTTTCTTCGTCTGCTCGTTTCCACGAGGCTCCTTTGACGAACGCTTTCAGAAAGGAACAGTCGAGCTGCTGCGCAATAAAATGTAATTACCGGCGATCGAACGGATCTTTCTGGTCGGTTTCTACGAGCGGAGAGAGTTCGGAATTTCAGTTCGAAATTCGATACGAATATTCATTTTTACTTGTTTATCTAGGGACTGAAGTTTAATCATTTGCGGACGAAGACTCTTTGAAATATAGAAAACCGTCGGCAGATGAAGCTAAATTAGATATCGATTGCTTAGATAATTTGGGAAACTACACACTGATCTGCTATTTAGTAAATCACTTGTTTGCGACTTCGCAAATATGAACATCTCTCGCCAAAATGTCGACGTTCGTCCGCAAAGGGTTAGTCTCGATTCGTTAATACGGAAACATTTAAGAGATTCGAAGAGTTCGGTTTATCTTCGTTTTCTCGATTTTCGAGAAACGCAGGAACGATCCGCGATTCGCTTGTAATATTCACAGCAGTCACTGTATGAACTTCCTGTTGGATTTTATTGTGCAGCCTCAGACCTGCCGCGCAGCGAACTCGAATCCCATTAGCAGTCCCCGTTGTTTTCGTTCGTTTTGTAGACGTGGACGGAACTCACCTCCCCGCAGGCCAATTTCCGTTCCGAAACCGGAAACTGTTGGCTCGCCCGGCCATCGAAGCCGCAAATCCTGTCGGCGACACGTCGAATCGTTATCCGCTTCCCTCGCCCCCCCTTCCCGACAACTTTCACGCGGCCAATACGCGGCCCCGCTCGTCCCGAACGAGAAAACGCGTCGCTTTCTGCTCCGAACGGACACCGCCGCGCGTGTCTCGCTTGCACCGGGACCTCTGTCCGCGACGCCGGTTTTCACGGTTCGCAGTTTTACACGATCCCCGCGTTCCGCCGATCTTGTCGATTATTTTCGATCGACTCGCCGCCGAGAACACGGCGCTGTCGCGAGTGAATACCTCGGTGATGCTGGAGTGACGTCTCGCTGAAAGGGATATCAGTGCGCGGATATGCGACGGGTGAAACGCAACGATGGAAGATTTTCACGGATTTTCGAAGCATCTCTTAAGAATATTATTATATTCAAGATTGATATTTCATCGCAGAATTTCGCGTTGCAGAGCTCTCTAACACTAAAACTACCGAGCAGATAAATTGACATTTTGAAATTTGTGTATAGAAACTACGAGAGTGCGGCTATTGAAATTTTAAATGATTTAAAATTCAGTTATTACTAAAATAATTTCTCTAGTAATTTCTCAGAAAAACATTTATCTTTTTAATAATTGCAAGAGGAAGGAATCAGGGGTCATTTTGACCCGTCTGGTAGTTTTAGTGTTATACATTTCTCCATTATGCCGGATAAGAGTTTCAGAAATTTATCAAAGTGTCGATAGATAAAGAGAGCAATTCGAGCGACAGTATTCTAAACAGCAGCTTCATTCGCGAAACGCGGGTCTAAAAATCGAGAATCCCCGAATCGTGAAAGTGGCTAGTTCAAGATCGAAATCCCGGCCGTCTCAATTGCCGAAGGTGCAAGCGGATTATACTTCCGGCAGATGTCCATAACCTCTATATTCTACACCCGAGAAATCTACCGTTTCCCTGGTAACTGCCCTAACACTCGACAGACGTACAACCTTTGCCCTGTTCACCCCTAGCCTTCGACTTCTCGTTGCCACGAAGCTTCCGGATCCTAAGAAATCCGATGGATCCATCGCGTGGATCGTAAATCCCTCGTTGCTCGTGCCTTAACGATTTGCGTGCTTCGCGAACGAAGACGTGGGAGAAACGATCAAAATCAAGACGAGGAGAAAGATGAATATAATTAATCTCGAGGTCACCTTGAGATTAACGCGTTCCTCGCAAGCATGCGACGTTGCCAGCGAACGTGTTGCTATATTAGGAAGGCCAGGAAGTCTTGCACCTTTATATAATCTCTAAATAATCTTTAATATTCGAAGAACGATTTCGCTATATTGAATAATACCTCGGTAAATACATTACCTACTTCATTAGAGACTTCTCCATTATCGTTCGGTTTACTTATTCCCGATACTTACTCGTGCATCGCAATGCGAGCAGATCGAAGTACGAAAGAATAAGACTGTTTGGCCAGCCTAATGTATTGATTATATAATAAAAACGAGAACAAGCTGTAAGATAAACCGAGGAACGTTCGGGAGGTACGCGCGGCGACGTCGGACTCGGAATTTCAAATGATCGGATCCGAGCGCCGGCGATCCGTCGGGATCGAGAGCAGAGAATGTCGCTGGAGGACGGAGGCGCGTCGGCCGCGAGCGCGAAAACGTTCGCGGAACTGTTCCCGGGAAACTGATCCGCGGCCGGGGGCCGGATTTCCGTTTCCGAGCTCCGCGACAGATTCTTTCCCCGAACTTTGTGCCTTCACTTCGTACACTTTAGCCGTAAGATTGCCCGCGATGTGCTCGAGGCTTATCAGCTTGAACGGTGAGATGCTTGACAGTTTTAGCGTTTCGTAGAGCCTTTCTTCGACCTCCCTAACGGTTATTGTATCATGGTGTCCAATCGGCTCGCTGGTTTTTCTTGCGATTTTCCTCCCGATCTTGTCTTCTTTAGAAATGAATATTATCGTTTTATTTTATATGGGTTAATAAAGGCTTCTTGACATCCGAAAATGTTCGATTCGAAAATTGAGCTAAGACGAGAGATCACATGGAGAATCCGTGGGAAACCAGTGGAACTTATTGGACTACCTTCATTCTGGAATCCTATTGCACTCCGAGGATTCTGTTTTAAATATTTTCTATTTCGACAGATTTCCATTGCCCCTTAGATCGAGAATGATCGTTAGTATCGTTGATGGACTGCGGGTTTCGTGTATTCGTTTTGGTTTATTAGCACTAGAACTACCGGGTGCATCAATTCTTAGCTTCTTCTTTTAGAATTACTGAAAAACTACAGATACTCCTTTCAGAAATCATTAGAAACTGGTTTAAGTGCTCGGATAAAATTGGAAAGAAGGTAAAATCATGCTTTGTAGCTCTTGAATGACTCCAGAGAGTCACTTCTAATATTTCAGAATATCAACACTAAAACTACCGAGCAATTAGAGTGACTCATTTCTAAGTTTCTATAAAAATCAACAATATTTTACAATTCTTCACAAAAGCCTCATAATTTCAATACTTACTAAACATTCTAAAATAAATCCATTTGATCCGTCTGGTAGCGTTAGTGTGAAATTCTAAGTTTCTATACAATTCTCTACAAATCAACACGCAAAAGCGTACACAAAGATCCGCAGTCCAGTCATCGAGGATCGCTTGCAAGCACGAGCGTCTTTCTTTCACTGTACTTAAACCGCCTCGAGACGCGATCCCGGAGAAGGCCTCGATCGTCTCCGGCTCGATCGTCGATCGAGCCGTGAATCCATTTAGCGCTTTGTACCGCCGACGACAATACAATGTAGCCGTAGACCCCCCTTGATCCAGGAACAAGCGTTCGCGACCGGTAGCGTTTTACCGTTTGCTAATCGTAGAATTAAGTGCCCAGAAGACGGTCGACCGTGTCGCTCCCGTTCACCCGGTAGATCACGGTCGCCGTCCGTTTTTCTTGCGTACTTATCGCGACACCCGGAGCGACTCAAACACAGAGAAAAAGAGAACGAACAAGTACAATCGTCACCCGCGACGAACAAACGCTGCGCCGACACTAGAACTACCGAGTATTTAATATAATTAACATGTAACTCTTATACAGATTATAAAAGTCTATTTTTTCTTAACTTCTGCTGATATTCATTGCCAGGCTGCGGATCTTCATGCATCCATGGGAGACTCGAAGCTAAAATTCTGTATTACAATTCTATGTTTCTCGCGAGAAATCATTGCCCAGTGGAACCTCGTTCCTCTAATTAATTGAAGCTTGAATTTGCGTGAAGATCTGCAATCTATTCGTTACACTAGGTAAGTGAAATTATTCTCCAAATAATCTCGTGCGATCGCGGATTAGGAAGATCGAGATTCGTCTTGAACCGGCACGGTAGTTCCAGTGTTGAACGCGCGTCGCTCCTCTGTTGGTTCCATCATCTTCTTCCCTCCTGTTCCCGTGAACGGTGAACTCGCGATTTTCCAACGGAGCGTCCCCCCACTTGCTTGCGATTTTCCTAGCGTCGCGTGACTCGGCCCGCGTAGATCGGCCCGAGTCGCTTCGGATCCATTACTTACATTGCGTACCGTAGATGTTAATCGCTCGAGCCGGAAATTGTACTCGCGACTTAGTCGAGCGGAAGAGGAAACGCGCCGCGACTCGTCGGACGCGAGGAGTTTCGAATCGGACGCGTCCTTCTTCTTTTATTTTCCTTTCTTTTTTTTTTCTTTTGGTGAACAAGTAGCGGTTAAAAGAATAGTTTTCGAGACACGGTTACTTAAACTGTAAGGCTGCGGCCACGGTAACTTAAGGGCAGAGATCTTAAGCCGATCGCTCGGCTCGGTCGTTCGTGACTGAACGCATCGCGTACCGGGAACGGGGAGCCTCGTTTTCATGTAGATACATGACCAAGTGACTTCGGAGTAAATAGGTAACATTTAAGTGGTACGTTTTAAGCATTCGGTTTAGATGATAGTGTAAAGCAATGACGAGTGTACGCGTCGAACGTAGAGCGAATGCAGCTGATAGAACATTGAAATAAAAAGGATAAAGCAAAATCAAGGAGGCATGTTTATTTGAGAGAGTAGCGAATAATCATTGAGAATATTAGTATTATCTTGGGTGTCGAGGTGACGGGTATACTCGTGAAATGGTCAACTGATTCAGATCAAAACAGAATCCACTGTTTAGAATCTATCGAACGATAGGTGTTCGACTTTCACGTGCAACGATAGAATTCTGCATCGAGAATCGCAGTTTTCCGAGGAACAGCCGGTACGCTATGCGTCGCAACCGATCGAGAACGACGAAGCGCTGCGTTCAACTTGATTCATCCGTTTCTTCTGTTCTTCGAACATTATCGTGTCGAGTTGTAATTGTGCAGCGATACTAGGCGAGTATCACGACAAAGATCAAGTATTAATTTCTTTTTCGTTTTTCCCTTGTTGCGAGAGAGAGAGAGAGAGAGTGAGTGATTGCGAGAGAGTGAGAGGAAGAGAGGAAGAGAGAGAGGGAGAGAGAGACCGAGCAGACCGTACTGCTGTCATATACAAAATAAATGGAAACATAGTGGAGAACAAAAAAAAAGAGGAATAATAGAGAGACAAATGCGTGAACCGAGAGTGTTGCCACCCTGGTTTCCGATCCATCCCGCCGAAAAATTGCGAAACGCACCCGGTTCCGTCCATCTGTTCCCGTTCGACCTTATATTTCCTCGGTGACGTGGGAGCTTAGCCGCGACGTGGAATTTGTTTGGTGTCGCGGTAAGTAAACCACTGTTTTTACTATCGAACGATACGCGACGCGCCGTGGCGAAACTTTTAGAGCTGTTTTCTTGTTGGAGCGCTGTGGGTTTTCGTAGGATGATTGTAGGATTTCGATAATGCGGAAGCAGAAAAGGAACGTAGCGAAACGTAGGCGATTAATCATCGGCGATGCTTAATGTTTCTGTTTGTGCCCGGTCCTTAACCCCGGGGAAGACTTTAGAGAGTTTGTTATTTGAAGATGTGTTGTTTACGGCATCTAGAGTGCTTCAGTATATTGTAGACTCATTTTTACTTTAGTAAAGACATTATTTCTGAAATCATCGGAAATGAATATTCTTCTGCGCATGTTAGTGCTCTCACTCTTCGTGGGTATTTGTAGAGATTGGTAGATCTAATGCTCTGTGAAGTACCACGAATCGTTGCAGATTACATCTAAGTAATGATTCTAATGCAATTATCGCAGAATGTAGTTGCATGAGATTATCTGTTTATATTCACTCACTATTTCGTTGTTATCTATATATACTTATATACATACCCTACATTGGAAACTCGATCAATATGCAAAGTGTTAACCCTTTGCACTCGAGAGGCGTCAGTCACTTGGTTTGACCGAAGAGAATTATTTAAAATTCAATATTAAATCTTATATAATGTATAACACATGGAACGTCGAAACAAAATAGTTCTGTCGCTTAATTTACACAAGCTTTTTCTGTAAGTTATATAAGAAATCATGAATATTTCATCAGAAAATAATGATTACTCGTCAAAAATATTTTTGAAATAATTTCTCAAGTGCAAAAGGTTAATCTAGATCCAAAAGTAACCCATTATCAGAAAGCCTTCTAATCTTATCCACGATGATTCGTAACCAAAGAATTCCGCGTAAAATCAGCAACACGCGAAACTTTCCGTCACACGTGCACAGCGAACAGCCCCAACCCGGCGTGCATCGTCTAGAAGCGAGACGGGGTGGGATTGACAGGCGGCCGGGGGGCAAAGTGAATGCTAAGTTCGATGAACGGGGCCACACGCTCGGGCCGAGTCGGCGAAAGTTCGCGCGGCAGTTTCCGAAGAAACTTTCCGTACGCGCTAAAGCAACGTAAATACGTGGGCCGAGGGGTGGTTCGACAAAGGCCGGCCGCGGATGTTTCCATCGGGCGCGGGGGCGGCGGCGGCGGATAAATGGAGCCGGCCGCGCGGAGCAGAAAGAAGTTCGCGGCGCGAGGAAAGCTGATTTATTACTGCCGGGCGAACGGTCGCGAAGGAAAATCGGCGTTGCCGGAAGAGCGCGCGCTGCCGGCCGTGCAACGCGCCGGAACTTGCGAAATTATTCCATCGAGTTACGGCCGCGAGCGGGACTTCCTGCCGCGGCGTCAAACGCGTGAGTCTATGCACGCGATCCCGCTGCGACGCCGTAACTGTTAACGCGTTGAATGCCGCGCGATTTCATAGAGCAAACTACGCGAAACGGGAAAAATGTAATGTTGAATCGTTCGATTGAATTGTTATTATTCGTTTATCTAGCTGAATGTCAGAGCATTAGGTACAAGAGCAAACTACATAAAATGGGAAAAATGTAATGTTGAATCGTTCGATTGAATTATATTATTATTTGTTCATGTATTCACTTAGTTACATTGCTATGTATTCAATGTTAATACCCTATATTTCGAGCGATTCGAAAGCTCTGGTCTCAATCGCAACGAAAGTCAACGAGCTAAACAATAATGTAAGAAACCTATATTACTTTTCTCAATTACTTTCAAAGCTAAGCATTTCCCAAATAATACTATGATGAATGAACCACTGACGATAGAATCATCGCAGAAATTCTTGAAGCAGTAATTTCCGTTGAACCATAAGGGAACACCATTGGAACGAACGATATCTATATTGTAATCCGGAACACGTTTAAAACGTCAGACGAAGAAACGTCTGAACTGGTTGAAAGACGGTAATTAGAGGAGACGCGGGTCGTTATTAGCGCCTTGTAAATCCGATTAGCTTCCATGGCCGCTAAAACGGCGCTTTCGCCCTTTTATCGCGTTGCCCGGCTCGCGCCGCGTACGCGAACGGCCCACTGGGAATAATTCATGCCCTTTGACGGCGCGAGTGCACGCCCGGTACGGCGGGCTTAATTTAATCCCGCGTCGCTCGATGTAAACGCCGCTCAACCAAGTGGCGAACGACTCCTGTTCGACGAGGCGATTAACGGGAAATATTCTGGGCTCTCTTTGTGCCCGGTCGCGCGATGGAAATTGTAAAAATTCCATCGAACGCGTGCGACTCCCCATAGGGTTCGAATCCGTAACCCCGTTTCGCCGGCGCACGCTCCGACGTTCTCTCCAGGAACCGAAGTCCGCTGAAAGCTTAAACCCATTAAACCGACATATTTTCGTACGGAAGCTTGAGAATTTTCCTATACCATAAACATTGCAACAGTAATATTTATGATAAATCTGCAATAACAATCGCGCAGCTCAATTCAATTCGATATATTCTCTGCGTTTCGTGTGTTAATCAAGTTTCTACCTGAAATACTACGTTGTATTTTATTATTCATGGAAGAATGTTGTATACAGAACCAAGAATTCCTTTATTAATCGTAACTTGGAAGGGAAATTAATAGGTTCGCCGTTGAGCGCCGACATCAAAGAGCCTATTACGAAACTCCGGGCCGGCCTGCGAGAGAAAAGTGTTAAGCCCCTTGTCTAGGTGCACTGTATCAAAGTTCGCGACATGTTCTCGTGCGCGTCTACCCTGCAGCCTTCCGGTAACATCCCCTGAATAGATAAAATCCCGAACGCGGGCGCGGGGCCACGGTTTAGCTCGTTATCGTGTCAAAACTGTTCCGCCTAATGTACGAGCTATCGAGCGGCGGACGCGACGGACGCCATTTTGTCGGTATCAGCGCGACGGAAGCCTCCGGGGAGCCCGGCGAGCGGTTTTTCTCGCTCCCCGGTACATCTATTTACAAGCTCGCCGTTATCCTAACCTGGTTTGCGTCTCCGTTTCGCCGGGAACTTCGAGTCTGCAGTATAGTTACCCAGTTGGCACGATCCCGCGATTCCGGGTCCAGGCTGACTGCCGGTACAACAAAGACCAAGCACCCTCTGTGAATGCTAATCGCCCAGGACTCGACGGATTAAAGTGACTCCCGTGGATCCTGCGACGTCTTTTTGTCGCCCGGCGGAACGTGCTTGGTTCTTAGGACACGCAACCGACGGTACGACGCTGGATCCACTTCTGCTTCTTTCCTTCGCGACGGGTAGCTTCTAATCTACTCTTGTTACAAGCGACGCTCTCAGCGGGATATATAGGTTATGTTTCTTTATCGCTGTGCCTTTTGGTTATGGTTTTAATATCGAGTAGATTTTATTTGCCCTCTCGCGCTGGGAATTAGAGATTCGAAGTCTTGAATTCTGTTTTTATTTTAAGTGTATACTGGTTTTGTTTATTGATAATCTTGTATAGGGTGGTACGTTTCAAAACTCTGATGTGTGTAATGGAACGAGACTGTCGATGAGTGTAAGCAATTTTGGAACAAACGTTTCGATGTGAGTGTCTTTCCAGCGCGAGAGGTTAATGTGTAACGTAGATCTAGTTTAAGTTCTAATTAGGTTTAAGTGTATTTTAAGTGTACTGCAGTGATGCGATAGTGAAGGTTATACCTTGAATTATATGTATGATTAGTTGTAATTTTGAACGTTTTCAGTGGCAATATTAAACACCTTTTCTTTCCTGTATCTGGCTCGTTTTGTTTTCCTAACGCTTGAGTATGTTACGTAAATGTTAATTCTAGTGGAAATACATGCACCGAAGTATGCGGAGATACTACCAATTCCTTCAAATGCATTTTGCATTCAAACATTATCTTCGTTCCTCCACAGGACGCGTAAGACTCCAGTAGCCGGAGGAGCATTCCCGACTGTTTACGAGCGCGCAAACTCGCGACCGCCTACTTATTCTGTATTCCACTGTGAATTCTTAACATTCAACGAGAATTATTCTTACTGCCCTTTTCAGACGTCATAAAATTCCGCGAATCCCGGAGCGCGTCCTCATCTCCTAACGAGTTTCGCCGTGCGAGCGACACATTCCCATTTCGCCGTGCGAGCGACACATTCCCATTTCGACTCGCACGCGACTTCGAGCTGCTACACTTTTAAACATTACGATTCCTAATATATTCTCTTCCCGATTCCACAAAAACTCCACAAACAAACTCTCTCCTAAACCGAAACGAATAAAATCGAATGTAACCCGTTGCCTTCATCGATTCCAACCTTACGAACCTTAATTAAACGAATTCCGCTAACACGCTCCAACAAGTGGCTCCAATAGACTCCACCGAACTTCCTTACAGAAACAAAAACCACAGTCACCCCCATAAAAGAACGATTTCTGTATTTACAAACTATCGCGCAGGGTAACGAGAAGAACGATGGTATAAACGGCGAGATTTACACGGGGCAGAGCAAATAATTCGCAGCGCGGTGCAACCTTTCGTGTTCTCGCTGGAGCATGTCCTCGGCGTTCGACGAGCCGCGTCTGTGCGCGTGTTCGCACGAAATAAAAAAAATACAGCGAGAACACCGAGGGAAAAATGAAACCGCGGCGAGGTGAGGGGCCGAGGGGAGGGTTGTGTATGTGCGAGGCGGCGCGCGCGGCCCGCGAGGCGCATATAAATCAGCATAAATTGTAATGCAGAATTCCGTAGTCGGTATGCGTCGTAGGTTCGCGTTTAGTCAACATGTCCGCGCTCGCCTGTGTGCACACCCCCGCCGCGTTTCACGTGCGTCCCCCGTCAAACGAGAGACTCCGGCTACAGTTCGCTCGGAATTCACTTTGTCCTCTGATGTTTTCCAGCTTTTCTTTCCCCTTTCTCGGGGAAAAAGGCGGCGAAGATTTCCGACGAGCCCAAACGAACCTGTCGCTTAATAATTCCCTTTGGTTGTGTTCTTCTCTGCGGGAAACGCGACAATCGGGTTGCTTCGCGGCGGCCTCGTTATGCTCAGAATTGACGTTGATTTGAATTCTTCGCCGATTCCTCGTGATCATCGACTCAATTTGCAGGGAAGGTTGTGAGTGGTGACAGAATTTTGGGGAAGGTTTTGTTGAGAATAAGTTGAACTTTGTCAAAATGTCTTTTTTTAGGGTTATCGGTATGGATGAATGCTTGATAGAATAAAATTGCACGATTGTATGCTACAGGATAATGTAGATTGATCATGCAGTTTTGTTTTGCTGAAGTTAACACTAGAACTACCGAACATTTGATACGATTAATGTGCGATTCCCATAATAATTGTAACAATAGATTATTCTCAGTTTCTTTAGACATTCTTTATAGTACTCTAGTGAATCTATTTTCAAAATCATTTCGAATATTCTAAAATTCTAAAATTTTCCACTCTACTCGAAGTGGAAATTTCGTTTGTAATAAATTGATAATATCAAAATAATCGAAACAGAAAAACAGAAACCAGTCATTTCAACTGATAGTTGTAGTGTCAAGCAAATCAAACGTTACATAGTTATGAATCTTCCATAGAATCTTCGAAACACGGAGAGATATTTTAGGTTAAGTCTCTTGATCAGACAGCTTGGAAGATTAGCTCCGCATTTATGTTTGAAAGAGTCCTTTGTTGCCACGGTAGATCGTCTAGAAAAGTAATGAAAAGCCTTCTAAGTAGATGTTTAGATTCCCAAGCGTCACGGGGAGCCATCAATAAATGTCAAAGGTTAGCATTGAACCATGAATCGCGGGGGCCGATCCACAACATGGAATCCATAGTCTAGCGATGACGCGAAACGCCGCCGCTCCCCGGCAAAAAACGTATTCAATGGCAGGGGAGTTCTATTATTGGCTCTGAATGGTAGGAGATTTCGCCTTAACGGTATTGAACGCGTGCTCCGGCTTCTTCAGCGGTGGATTCTAAGTACGGGTGCTTCGGCTCTTGGATTTCCCGCTCCTGATTCGTGATTGATCCTTCGGGCGGGATCCCCGGGCATTGAGGACGTCATACGTGACTTCTAGTACCCACTGCAGTTCCGTTCGTTGCATACGATTCCCGCGGAGTCCCCTCATTTCCGCGAATGGTAAAAACGGAGCGCCAGTCCTTAAAAAGATTCGACTCGCGGGAGAGGAAACGCCGTCCGCGTTATTAAAGATTCGGCTCTCGTAACAGGAAACTGTTAGGATCGCCGTGTGAATTATTCTTCCGCCAATGCGACGCCCGGCATTATCCCCCCGTTCGTTTACCAATTTGCGCTGACCGTAAACGTGAATTATCGCCGCGATACCGCTGCTCGGGACATAAGTGTCGAACCATCAAATTTCTCGAAACGTATTCGTTGTTTCGCCCCTGGCGCAGTAAAGGATCGCCTAACGATAAATCCGACGTTTACTCGGCTGTTTATCACAACTGGAAATAGAAAAATCCGTAGCTGCAGTGCTCCGCGTTTATCGGACAAACGAAAACAGAGACTTTTCAGCGAGTTTTACCGCTCGAACGGTCTCTCTTAAAAGTGTCGAATTACACCGACGCGGCGGCGGTATATTATAGAGAATCACGCGGAAATTTACAAAGTCTGTTGATCGAATTTTTGCGACGATTCGAAATGTCAACGGGGGTCGCGATAAAACGCGCTAAACGAAATTCCACTTAATTCCACGGTGAAACAGTGAAATTTTACATGAAAATCCGCCGACGCCGCGTATTCGGGAATCATATCACGGATCATAAAAGCGCGTTATGAACGAGATAAAATTAAACGTCGACTTCAACGCGAGGGCCTGAAACAGTTAAAATTCCATTAAAAAATTCCGCTTCACCCCGGGTTCCCCGCGAAAGGCCGAAAATTCGCGAAAAATCCGCGGCCAAATATTTTCGGACCACGGTGTACGAGCGATCGCATTTCCGGTAACGTATTCGCCGATCTAGAACGAGCCCGTCGCCGGTAAAAAATTTATCCCGGCGCAGGGGAGCGGAGATGGCCGCGAAGGGAGCGTCTAACGATAAATCCGCCGCTCCGTCGGCTGTTTATCACTCGTCGAGATAGAAAAATCTGCGAGTGTCGATTACACGCGTCACGTCGCGGACACGAGATTCATTGAATTCGCGTCTGGTGCACGCCAAGGAGACGAATTTGATGGAAATCGCGGCCCGACCGTCCCGCGCCGCGCCGTCGTCGGATTTATGAGGCGCGGCCTCGATCCAGAAGCGGCCTCGTAATTCTTGGGATTTGTTTCGAGGATCCTGCCGCGTCTCGATTCGAAATCGACGCGATACGAAATATAGAACGACTTCGAGTATTTACCTGCGACCGGGGAAACGCATTTTTCGTGTGTTCTCTTGGTTTGTGGGTGAAACTTCCTTTGTCTTAGGTCTCAGATCATTAGATTGACACTAGATTTACGGATATTTACGAGTTGCATCGTTCTTAGAGACATTGATGGTAGTTCGTTTAACTCGTGAGCGAAGATTTGGTAGGAATAATGAGCAGGTGAGGAAATAATGAGTTAATGTAGATTGATTTCTGCAGTGAAATTGCTTCGTTCTATCAGTTGAGGAAAATGAGATTTCGCTGTTGGTATTAGCACGAGAACATCGATGTTTTTTTGAAGTAGTGAATGTGTAGTTGTATGCAGCTGATTATTAATTACACAATCGTTTTACGTGCATCGTTCTATGCATTCTCTAACGCATACATACGACACGCACTTCACCTGCTAGATGTTTTTAACATTTATCGAAGACGTTCCCGGCGACGAAACTTCGTAAAGTACTTCTCCCGAAAATTTATGTAAAATTCCCGTGTATTATCGATCGACTGTTTTCACGGCGCGGCCTGGTAAAAGTTCGGAATGAAGAATGACACGCGTCGATGCGCGTAAATGTTAAGCGGACGGTTCAAAGAAGTTTAAAGTATCGGCGGGAAGATCGACAGGGGGGAAAGCGTACGCGCGATGCGCGCTAATTACCATTAATCTCGCCGAAGACAGGGAGATAATCGATATTATCGGTGGAATATCGACTTCCAATCACGAGGCCCCCGAAGCGTGATCCGGCCTACATACCATGTCGACAGGAACAAAGGTGCTCATAATTTATGCGATGGCGGATGAAATGCGTCGTTCAATGGAAAATCTTCTCTAAAACTATACCGTCCTATACTTCCACGAGTTCCCATGGAAATGAAATTCCCTTAGTAAAAAACACTGGGGACAACAGATACCTTGATTCTCTGCGGTCAGACGAGATTCGATGGAACAATTCGGAATATTAAAGCTTCTGTATAAAAGATAATAAATAAGATGGCATGATGTTCCAGAAAAATAATCCCAACAACTGAAACTTAATTGAAATCTCTCAATCTCGAAAATACGGGCTGAAGATAACGAAGCAATTGTTGCATTCTATAGAGAAATTACGTGGCAACGAATAAGAACCATAAATAATCGTCCCAAGATCTACATTAAACAAACGCACCATCGATCAAAGAAGCTTCAATTCACGAGTCTCGGCTAAGCAGAATATCGCAAAATTTCCATCAGAAGGGCGCGGAATCAAGCGAGCACGTGGAACTCCTTTAATTCACGAGGCGGATAGAGACTAGGGCAGGTCAAATGAAGTTCCAATCAGCGTAACCATTGCGCTCGTTGAATATCTAAATTACGAAGGTGGCGCGTGCTCGAAGCGTGCTCGAGAGCGGGAAGAATAACATGGGAAAGAATGTCATTAACGGTCACATGGGCACGGGAATTACGAATTCCGCCCACGAATCCGTAGGGCGGACGTCTATGCTGATGTCCAAGTGTCCTCGTTCCGCGGGATCCACGCGAAACGAAAGAAATCGCGGGGAACGATAAGAATTCGCTGGTGTATACGCCCGACGTAATGGCGCGAGACGACGCAAGATGGCGGATTCGAGTGGCGCGCGCGGCCGTCCATTAAAATTAAAACGCCATTAGGCGAACGCATCAGGTAATCCCTTCGCGGAACACTTTGCTCGGTATTTCGGAGAGGAATAGAATGCAGGAACGAAGTCAGCGGGGTGCTACTGCGTGCACGCTTTCGACGGAAATTAAATTTCATCCGCCGCGCCATTGTGCGTATCGATCGAATAAATAACAGCTGCCCGGTCGAATTTCTTCGACTAAGTCTTCATCATCTTTGGTATTGAACGTCTACCTTTCGATTGGAACATCAATATCGAGGATTCCTTGACTCTCCTTTAACGATTTTTCGAGTTGTATTGGTATGCTATTCATTATACTAGATTTGTACTTGTACTAATTGATGTGAGGAATTTCTAGCTTCAAATATCTTTGAATCCTTTCTAAGTTCGTAAGAGTTGATTCGTTGAAAGGTTATTTCCATGATATTAATATTTGGAACGAGTTACTGATCCACATTTAATCTACGTATTATTTTCCACTTGAATTTCACGTTCTAAATGCGACCGTCGTCCTACATATATCATTTAAAACAATTCCTCGGACACGCATCACAACCGAGAATTTGTCCAATACATCACGGAGAATCCGGTTGCCAGAAACTCGCTCGACAATCGAGCCGGGCGGCGAGAGCAAAAGAACCGCGCACAGTTTTAATGCGAAACGTCGCAGCTGGAGAACGCGAGTTCCCAACTTTGCCGAGCCTCAATTTGTCCCGAGCCGTTCGCGATTGTCGTTCACGGCCGCGCCGGAACCGTTGCGATCCGAGGGTCCTTGATTTTTCTCGCCTGAATATTTGTCCGTCGCCCGCCGCGGCCCGGGGCGTTCTGAAATATTAAATTCCGCGCGGAATTAGGGCGAGCGGCCCGGAACGACCGCCATTTCCCGCGAAGAACACGCTCGGGGCTCGTGGCGGCCGGCCCACGGGGAAGGCGGCGTGTACTTGTAATTGCCGTGGCTCGTTCCGTCCGGAATACACCGCGCCCGAGCGATAATAACGATAACGATGACGATAATGACGATGACGTCGGCTCCGGCGAACGAGAAAATGCCGTTCCACGGCGAAAAATTGCTTTTTTCCCGCGGGCCGCGCGTTTCAATTACGGGCACATTCAATTATCCGCGTTTCCGATCCGCTTCGGGAATCGGGGAGCCTGCGCCGATCGGTCACGCGACTAATTAACGGCTGTTAGTCTAATCCCTTTGCATTCAGCTCGATTGTTCGCTGTGGTCTCCAGAATATGTAGAATATTTGAATTAATGGATGTTTGGATGTTTGAATGTTTGAATGTTTGAATGTTTAAATGTCTGAATGTTTGAATGTTTGAATGTTTGAATGTTTGAATGTTTGAATGTTTGAATGTTTGAATGTTTAAACGTTTGAACGTTTGAACGTTTGAACGTTTGAATGTTTAAACGTTTGAACGTTTGAACGTTTGAACGTTTGAATTTTTGAATATTTTAATGTTTGAACGTTTGAATATTTGAATATTTGAATATTTGAATATTTGAATGTTTGAATATTTGAATGTTTGAACGTTTGAATGCTTGAATGTTTACTCAATTCCGGATACAATAACTTGATGGTTTTCGCATGAATTTACATTTTCATCATATTCCAGTGATATGTGTTGGAACGTGCAATGAGTTATCAAGTATATTAAACTGGCAATACACATTAAATTAAGATTTCATTTAAATTCTATTAAACAGTTCATTTGAGAAGATACTTTTCGATTGATCGCAGTTTGCGTACAGTACGCGATGATTGTCCCTGTTTGAACATTTAAATTCAATTCCATTTATAATCGCAGGGAAGATTGACACGAATAATAATGCTTATCGTTCGCTGGAAATGTGACACAGAGATATTACCTACCGAACTTCGGTATATGTTACGCGGAATTCGTTCGCGGCTTCACGCGTCATTTAATTATACCCATAAATTCTCGTTACCGTTCTAATTTGCTAGTTTTGCCGATGCTGTTCAATCCGTTCTACGATTCGCAAACACCCCCGATCAGTCGCGCGCTCTCGAATAAACATCCGCTAACAGCTATTGAAAATCATTTAACAAACACTCCCCCCACGGTAAATGAATGTAAATTCAAATTCCAAACTGATTCCCGCGGAGGGTCACGCGATTGCGACACGATAATCCTTCGTTTGGACATCATTTATCTCGGGCCGCGCTCGTTATTTTTATTGCTTCTTTCAACGAAACATTGATATATCGATCGAGTTCGCGACAATTAAACTGACAGAGTCAATTACATGATTTATTTCGTCTGCCGGCCAACGGACGTTATCCAAGCATTAAATATCGCGCCAATTATTTCAATGCTAACGAGCTCTGCGTTCTGTATTCATATTTAATACCCTCCCTTCGAAATTCATGAAAAGCAAACATTAGAAGATATTATTTAATCAACTCGAATAAACATTCTCGTACAATCCACTTGGTTTCGGATAAAACCGTAAAACCTCCAACGGAAACAAGGGAACGCCCTTCGGAATCACTTAATTCCTCTTCCAGTCTCCCCAAATCCGCAAATACCTGCCTCCCCGCCGCGAAGAACAGTGGATCGCGTTCATTATCCCCAGAAGTAACCGCGCGGCGCGTTAACGAGCAACACCGTCTCCATTAAAACGGACAAATTCGAGTTCCGCCGTGAAACAGCGCGAAAAATCCCCGAGGTAAGGCTGGCTTCGTTCGCGACGATTATCGCGAACGCTCGTCTCCCCGCTCTCCCCACCGCCAGCCGCAATTAAACTTACGAAAATTCTGACACGCTCGCCTTGGATGAAGCGGACTCGTTTCACCGGAAATCTCGGTTCGTCGCGAAAGGATTTAGGGTACGTTTACAGCGGAGCCGCGATGGAGGCCGGGAGGGCTGTGCGTCGAACGGAGCGGCCGTAAAAGATCTTTCTTCGGTGCGTTTATAGCGGAGCTGCTGGAGCTGAACAGGGATTATCATTATCTCCACGCTCCAGGAAGTAATGCGCCACGAATAAAGTGCATCCTACTGCAACGCTACGTGCTGCATTCTTTGAAGCGTTCGGAGACAGTAATTAATTCAATTCTATGGATCTCTTCCGTATTTTAGTAACCAATTAACCTATAGAATTCTTCTACTGTTCATTTCGCGTAGCTGTATTTGTATTTTTATGTAAATGGTCAATAAGTGACTACAATTGAACTAAATTGTGTATCTTAACCCTTTGCGATCCGAAATGCTCTTGGTTTCTCACTTTAAAGTTCACGTCGACGTTACTTCATTCAATTACAGCTTAATACGACGCTCTATTTATTCAAGAATATTTGGGAGTCACTGAAATGTTACCTTTAAGTGGTACAATTGTGATACTACAAATAAACATAGAAAAAATTGTTAAAACAGGTAGAGGTTGCAATAAAATAGAATGTCGGGTCAACTGCCCTCAACTCGAAACTACACTCAAAAAGACCTTACAATCACCTTAAACACTAACCCCGTCAACACGGAGCATGATTCTGCATGCCATCACCACAATCATCATTGCACCATCTTACAATATTTCCTCCCCTGCTTTCATCATTCCCATCCAGCGTCTCCACCCGTTGCAAACGTGCCCTTAGCCGGCCGGCTGCACAATGCTCGCGAATCCGGTGATAATTGTCGCGAGCCTGACAGGTGGAGATCCAGTTCGCCTTGCGAAAGGGTCGAAGGGCGAGGCAGGGGACGCAACACACGGGGCCCGGCCGCGCGCGGCGCAGTATTAACTGTCCAAGTTGTCAAAGGCGCCGCCGCGGCCAACTTTCGTGGCTTCGCGGCCATTGTTTCCAGCGGCCGCGGTCTGCGCTTCCTCGGCTCCTGGAAGTTCCGTCGCGATGGCGGCTTCCGGTTATCGACTCGCCGAGATTGAAATTCTCCGCTGTCCCTCCCGCCTCGCCGTCCACCTGCAACCCCCTCCCCGCCATCTTCCCGTCGCCCTCGCGGCCCGGATCCAAATATCTTCGTCCGCGGCAGACGTAAACGACGAAGATCACCGGCGGAAAGTTTCCGATCCAGCCTGATTCGATTCCCGATCCGCGGACCCTTCCCCTCCCCTCGCCACCCGGCGCTCCGAAATTGAATTCTTTTCTAATGTTATCTTATGGGGAAGTTCGCGGAGTTTTCGGCGGACCCGGCGAACGCTTAAAGGACAACGGAACCAGCGAAGGGTGAACGTTGTAGACGGTGGATAGCGTTTTGCTCGTTTCACTCGGAATTTCCTGTTTTCGGTGGGATGGCGCGGTTGTTTTTAAAGTCCGGTTGGAATGTAGATTTTCTTTTATATTTTCTGGAAGTGTTCCGCTGCTTGTGGAGCTCGATGTGGAGGGATCTCGTTTCTTCGATGAGGAACTGCGAGGTATACGTGGTTCGATCGATTACAAAGTTCGAGTCTTTCGAACTTTGCTGCTTCTTTTAGGGAACAAGATTCTTCTGATTTCATATTAGTATCGCACGTTAGATCATCGTGTAGATATAATTCCTTCGCGGACGAAGATTGTATTTAGTACACAAAACCTTTTGCAACTTCTGCTAAATTGAACACTGAATGCTTAAATCATAGAGAATAAGGAAACTGGTTAACACTAGAACTACCGAGCATTTAATACGATTAATATGCAATTTCTATAAAAATTGTAACAATACATTATTTTCAATTTCTTCAGACATTCATCATAGTACTCTAGTGAGACTATTTATTTTTAAAATCATTTCGAATATTCAATGCTTTGAATATATCAATAATTGGTAAACAAAAAAATCAAAACCAGTCATTTTAACTGCTACGGTAGTTCTACTGCTAATAACCTCTCTCTCAATTCTAACTCCTAGTCGAAATTACTTCGCAGTTAGTTTCCCATTAGATACTTCCAACATTTTCATAGTTGACGTTCCCTAACGGTCAACCCGTTAACATCCGATAGACGATTGAAATCGAGAAATAATTAATAACTCGTACATGTAATTCCCGCGATCGCCTAACACAATACAAAGGGACCAGAGCCCTGCCAAACACAGAGCTCGCTGAAACAATAAAAGCAGCAGATGGGTTCGGTTAGCCGTGGAATTTCACGGGGCGGCAATCGGTGTTCTTACTAGATAATATACTCGGCCGTAATTATCCGTAAAACGGGCAGCGAGGGTTCTGGCCGGCGGAGCGGTAGGTGGAAGCTGTCCCCGATGCGGAGGATCCCTAAAAATTCTGGAGACGCGCCAGCGGAACGAGCGGCTCGGGGGCGAGACGCAGTTTTGCGGGTTGCCTCTGTCCGACTGCTAATGGAAACGTTCCCCGCCTTCCGCGGCGGAATCTTGCGGATTATCCGGGGCTTTTTAATATGCCAGGATGTACGCTAATTTTAATAGAAACGCCCGCCGGCGCGGGACTCGATTAAACCGAGAACTTTTACCCCTACCGGGCTGAATTTTTGCAACCTCGATTCCCGCTCCTCCGTGTCTTCGCCGCTGTTTCATCTACGCTGTAGTAATTTTCAGGTTTGTATCAGAGGTGTAGTGCGCGGAAACAGTAAAATTGCTATAGGAAAATAAAGAGTACGTTTATTGAGATGTGGTTTAGAATACGAGATCTATTCTATGCGATGGTTCGGCTGTGACAGTGCAGCCAGCGATGGGACACTTAACACTATGGGCCGAACTTTTGTTGATGGTTATAACAAAATCTATGCAGTACAAAATTAATAAATACCGAATCGAATCTCCTATTACAAATTTGGAGATATCGCCTTCTACACACACACTGTGAACCTGCAGAATTTATTTGTAAGCAGAATAAATTGTTTTTTCGATGTGAATGTTATAATTCATTGTGAACGTGGTATATTATAGGAATAAAATTGTAAAGGGGAACTGTTGGATTGTGAACTGGAATACTTTAATTATTAGATTTTTGTATTAATTTTATGATAGGGATTGCGAGAAATCTAGGTATTACGAAATATGCACGGTGAATGTAGGGTTAGAACAGTGCAGGGTTTTTAAAAAGGAGAATTAAGGTGGAAGAAGGAGGTAGGAAGAAAGGATAACTCACGTAAGAGGATTTCCTCGCTTCCAACGCGTCCATTTTCAAAATTGCGTTAAGTAGTCTGAGAAGATAACCGTACAAGGGAGATAACGGTATGACGTTGAAATTAATGTTATTTAATCCTCGGAGATTACGGTTTCCGGACGTGAAAGTGATTAGATTCGTTCGTACCTTGAGAAACTGATGCTAATGTTCTTAAACTGGAGTCCTATTATGTCTATCGATATCTAGGAAAGTTTATTATGTGTTTACATTGGAGAAGTTATGAACTATAAATACTTCTGAGTTAATATACCGAGAGCATAACTGAAGAGGATAAGCAAATATCTATCCAAGAAGCTTAAATCCAATTAATATAAAGTATTTTAATATAAAACTACAGAATATCATTTTCTTTTTGCCTTGATCATAGATATAGTTCCAAATAACCAATCTTTCAATCAGCTTAATGATTTCATAAATGATTGTATTTTAATATAAAGCTACAGAATATCATATTCCTCTTGCCTCGATCATAGATATACTTCCAAATAACCGATACAATCAGGCCAACAATTCAACGGGGTTTATGATTACACGATCGTTCCACCGAGTATCTGTCTTCAACTCGCACTCTCCGTGAATACAATTACCGTAACGCCAGCCTCAAAGCTCGGCTTCGGTTACCGCTCACCGAGATCCACCATTGACCACGAAAAACCCTCCGATCCCGCGGCCAACCAGGAAACACCTCCAACAGGTACAATTGCAGCTGGATGCAACTACCCTCTGAAATCCGGAGATATCCCGAACCCACGTAGCCTCTCGCGAGCGTTTCGAGACTCTTGATGCAATCTGCAGTTCCCCTCTCGCGTTTTTCACCCGTGCAGCGTTGATTTTTTCGGGGAAGATCCCTACTCGAAGGAATGATCTTAATGAAAATTCCCTTTTCACACGATAAAACAGCTCGAGACGATTGACAACTGCTAGAACTCAATAAAAATACAATCCAATAACAAACTCAAACATTAAAAACGTTGACTCAACTTTATCAACATGAACGATGAAAATCTAGTAACAATAAACACAGAATAGCTCACTGTAAATAAGAAATAAGTGAAAACAGTATGATAATGCATTCGAATAATCTAAATTATGACAAGATAGTATAGATTATTTGAATGCATTATCTATAACGTTACAATTACTCATTAATTACAACAAGATAGTAACATAATAGTAACAATACATTCGTAACAACAGAAGTTACACGGAAATAACGTAATGATCTAATAATACAGTACGAATGAAGTAGAAATACACGCACAGAAAGACGATGCGTTAACCATACTCAAAACCGACGTAAAGCTGCGTCGCAGTCGCTCGATGCGTTAATTGGCCGGATCGATCGTTTCACTTTTCGCGAGGCGGAACGACACTTTGGGCCGAGTGGCAGTTGCTTCGATCAAGCAATCAGAGGCAATTGTCCATAATTGGGATTTTGTTCGCGGCGCTTTTCACGGGGTCGACGCGACCGGGGCATCAATCGAGGAACCGGCTACCGGAAACGCTTCCCAGACCTGCCTAGTTGCCGGCTCGTTAACTTGTCATTGATTAATTAAATTGTCCGTGGACCGTTAAGTGCAGTTTGCCGCGATATGCTCTTGTTTCCGGGTTGCAGCCGGAGTCGGAGCTGCTCCACGGGCCGGGGGGATTATTCGTCTCATTTCGAATTCCGCGAGGGTTATATAATTCCGGACGGTATCTTTCGTGTTTCCCATGAACTGAAGGGGAAAAGGAGGCAAGGGTGGCAAGGGAACATGGAGCACGGGTTTGACGAAGATGGGAATTGAGTAGAATTGAGGAAAAAGATCGAGGCGAGATTTGCAATAAAGGAATTATCAATTTCGTTAATTTCGATCTTCCTCTAATGAAGTGCTGGTGGATTGTTGAGACTGTTGTGATTAAAATAAAACACGAAATCGGACTGGTTTTACCGACTTAATGTAACTAATAGAATTAAAGGTTCGTATCCCTAAAATCGATTAAATTAGTGCAATAAAGGAAATATCAATTTAGTTAATTTCGACCCTACTTTCTCTAGCGAAGTACCAGTGAATTGTTGAAACTGTTGTGATTAAAATAAGTCCGAAGACGAAATCGAACTACTTTCACCGACCTAATATAACAAAATCTATACTTCAATCACAACAATCTCAACAATCACTGGCTCTACATACAAAAAGTAAGATCTAAATTAACAAACTTGATACGTCCTTTACAACATGTTTATATTTACCACGCGCGGCATCGCTTCGAAGTCCCGCGCCCCGGTCCCGACGCTCTAAGAGCTGTCTGTCTCGCTCCTTCTCATTCTACTGATTCTCCGACTTCGCCGAAGTCTCCGTGTCTCTTTGCCGCGCTCGCTGCTTCAGTTCGCAGGAGAGGCGAGCGGATATCGTCTGTGGACGTACAAATCGACACGGTCCCGCGCGGGAATGGAGCTTAAACTTGCGTCCTCGCGCTAGTCACGTCTCGATTTCCCTTTTGTGAATACTAGCCGCGGTTCGAGATCCTATTGCCGCGGTAAGCGGATTCGAGCTGCAACGAAGAGTCCTCGATTCTTAATCCGTTGACGCTCCGCCTATTGGCGGCTGTTTAACAGGCTTCTGGGAATTAGCGATCCGATGTCGGCGATTTATTTAGCAGCCTATTGAGCAACGGGTAATTTATATTCTTGCGAGATCGGAACTCGATCGTTGATCTGTTGACGTTGTGTTTATTCATCGTGTAATAAGCTTCTGAGGATTAGTGAATTATTCACACTATTTCCACTATTTTAGAATTATTTTCTCACTTTCACACTTTGACTGCCACGTTAGCTGACTTCGGGTGACATTATTTTTTACAGAAACGTGGACATAATTTTTTTCATGACGTCTCGAACGAACCGAATTTTGTTGGATATACGAGACATAAGGAAGATAGTGGAGCAATTATTAAGAAGACTCTTGATTTCCCAGTTTCTGGTTATGGAAGTTTTGATGAGTGTTTACGTGGCAGTGAAAGTGTTAATAATCCTTCCTCGATGAAATTTTCGACATTTCCTATAGTTGATTTTATAATCGTTATTGGAAAAGTCGTCAATTTTGAGTATACGACTAAATTTGGGAAATTTTAACTGAAAATTTCGGAAAGTGTTTGTTGACAACTCGGTAGAAGTTGTTAAGGACTTTAGCAGATTTCCGACAGGAATAAATACTGACTGTGAGTCAAGATACTGTTTCGAGTTACGATTGAATCGTTTCTTCCAGGATTTTATGATTCGAGTTTTTGAACATTTGCTTAATGTGTTAAGACGTTGATTGCGAGGATTGCTCCTAGTCGGAGATCCATTTACAGAATCAAGGATTTTCACGATGTTCCTCGGGCATCTTCGAATGAACGACTCCTCGAAGAGAAATTATACCCCGACCATCAGCGAGCAATGTTCCCTGCATAAAACAGTCTCGAATTCGCCCCAAAGAAAGAGGGAAACTGCGAAATCAGCGTGAGACCAGGCGCCACGGACAGTCGACTCGTTGATTTATCTGTTTACCTAGCCGCGGCTCGTTCTTTCTCGCGAGAAGAATTTCGTGGATGAGCTACGGTCGTCTCGCGACCGGAATTCCTCGAGATATCAAGGACAAGTTTTTAAAGGTCCGCGAAGTTACACAGAATAACGAGCTGCAGTGCATCGTTCTTTAAAGAGACATTGATGTTCTAGAATAAATCAACGATTACCTCCTACAGTGACAAAATTTATTCCAATGCTTCTTAAATTTCATCAAATTTATCAACAAATTTACTAGCACCCATAGAAGTTCCACGAAATAAGGAAATCTACTCGAGTAGACAATAATGTATTAAATTCTATGAAAATCAACTCTATCAAAACTTTAATCTCTTATTTTCCCAAATTCTATCATTAAATCTTTATTCTCTTATTTCCTCAAATTCTATCATCAAATCTTTATTCTCTTATTTCATCAAATATTAACTCCAGGTTAACAGACACTTATCGTTCAATTTATTCTCCTATTTTCAAAAAAATTGACATCCTTTCATTTAGATCTTGGAGATCACTTAACAAAATCAGTTAATAAATTGAAGAGTCGATTGACACATAGACGACCACCTAAAGAAAACTATAACTATAACCTCCTCCATTATCTTCAATAGAACTCATTCAATTAATTCGATTAGAAACTGTGTTTTATAAAAACAAGAACCATATTCGATGAATTGCAAATAATCCCACGTCAAGACTCACTAAACAACAAAAAGAAAAGGCACACAGAATAGAATTCAACACGTTGCTAAGTGAAAAGTGGTAGATCTCCGCATTCGGTTGAAGCGTTAAGACGTCCCTGGGTTCGAAAATTCCTCGTCGGATCAGGGCGCGCGTCATTCCGTCCTGCGAGAGCCGAGATTTATTAGCCGTTGGTTCGCGATCGTAACCCAGTTCCGGCCGCTTGTCTTTCCCGGGTGAATTCCCGTGCGCCGCGTTCGCACAGCCTCGCTGAATATCTGTAATGGATCGTATCCGGAACTTCCATTAAGTACTCCGCCGTTTCCCCCGCCGCGGCGTTCCCAGCGAAACAAAACTACGCCCTGAGAGAGAGAGAGAGAGAGAGAGAGAGACGGAAAGAGAGAAAGAGAGAAAGAGAGGGGAACGTTCGAAACTTCGCTCTCCACGCTCCTAACAGGCGCAACTTCCGAATCCCTTATTCTTTCGCTGATAAGGCACGTTCTTCCGCGGGCAGCGAGCTGCTCAGGGATATTCCGAACTTGAGATAAGACGTGCGCGCCCCGACGAGCGCTATTTATTTGAAATGCGGAAGTCGGCGCTGGGATCGACGGAACGAGCCTCGTTAAAAGGGGAATTACATTGCGACTCGAGCTGCTGTTAACGACTATAGATACTTGGCCTTTAAGTGCGGACGTGAATTTCAGTTTAACCGTGGACATCTGGAAATTATCAATGGTAAACATTCTCGTTTCCAGATCATCGAACAATATTGTATGTTTTTATTGATTTCAATGTATGTGTATAGTAGCATCGTGAACAATAGAATAAATGGAATAGCAATACGAATAGGAAAAATAGGATAAATATAATTCGTAATGGTTATTCTTTAATTTTGCTGCAATATTATTTTTTAAATGGATGCTCGCTGCTTCCAATCATCGAACAATATTGTATATATTTGTTGTTACTGATTGTCACTGATCGTGAACAGTAGAATAAATAGAATAGCAATACGAATAGGAAAATAGGATAAATATAATTCATAATGGTTACTCTTTAATTTTGCTGCAATATTATTTCTTAAATGGAATCCTCGCTTCTAATAACGTTCCGTTAGAACCGAAGTTTAGCGCGGTTAAATATTTGACGACTCGAATCAACTTTCAATCAAAATCCTGGGAAGCTTTTAACTTTAAGAGCTCGCGCGTTCGTGCCCTAATTTATTTTCAAGAAACGCGGAACGGTTAGACGCGGCTGAGGGAACGTTTAAAACGAAGATCACCGAACACTTGGACCGTTTCTGAAACATCGGGGGATAAAAATCTGGTCGCAGGCCAGAATCGCGTTCCAAAGGGATCAAACGAGGGATTAAAAAGTTTGAAGAACAGCGGCCCGCGAAGAGGGACGATCTTCGTACCATCTGCCGGCTGTTGTCTGTTGGCGCAAGCTGTTCTAACTTTTTTAATACAATCATCGAATCGTCCGTAATCCATTACACCCGCACAGCGCGGCGCGAGTGAGACAGCTCTCGGCTACGGAAATTGCAGAAACTAAAACGTGAAGAACGAGCGAATTTAGGAGGACATCTTTGTATTCGTGGAATATCGGGAAACTTAGAAATTTCGCAAACAAAAGAAAATTGTTGATACGGGATCTCACTAGAAATTCCATTTTCTATCGTTGCATCTAATTTCGTTTTGCACATTGTTTCCAAACTGAAGCATCGCTGTTGCTACAGCTTCTACAGCTATCCATTAACACTAGAACTACCCAGCCGAATGAACTATACTCAGTTTCCTCGCAGAAACTCTAAGAGTGCATTTATCAAAACTTCGAATCATTAGTAACTGCGTCCGCACATTGCAGAATCAATTTCTTCAACTTTCAGAGAAGCATTGCTTACCTCCTAACAAATTTACGATTAACAAAATCATAAAGTCTTCTAAGTAATATGACATTCCATATACATCAACACGTGAAACATCGAAACAGAATATCTCTTACTAACTTATTCAAATCTCATTACTCGGTTTCAAAGAATATCGACTGCATCTCATCGCAAACTATTAAACACGTCCAATTAAAAACCTTCAACCCCAAAGGGTTAATCCTCCTCACCCTCGTATCCCAATCGATCAAACTTCCATCGACGAACAATACACAAACTTTTTCTCAATTACCAATAAGAAAACCCGCGTAAAAACCGAGGCTCCTTAACGAAGAAGTTGCAGCCGCGATGTTAATCCTCCGGAAACAATGGCAGCGAAGGAGCGGCGCGCAAGCGGCCAGCGAGAGAGGCGAGCGCGAAGCGAGGAGCGCAAGAAGAAGGGAATAAAAAGGCCGGAAAAACGGACAGGTGTAAAGGGATTTGAAATCATTGCGGTTGCCGGGGACGCCGCGGCCGGCCGCAGGATCGGCCGAGCGCGTTCTTTTACTGCTGTCCGAGCAACGCGGCCCATTTCCAACGGAGGTCCCTTTACTGCCGCGCCGGGCGGCGGCCAGGCGAGGAGAAGAACAGGGGAAGAAAAGGAAACCGGGCCAGAACCGGGACGCCCTCGTCCAGGATAATCCCGCGGATTTATTCGAGCACTACTTTTTCGCCTAAGCCAGCTGGCCGAGAGAGGAGCGACGGGTAACGGAGGAGGAACACACCGAGCGGAACGAGGACAACGGATCGAGGCCTTAAAGGGAGAACGCACAGTGGACTCGTGGGAGCCACATTTTTGCCACTTCACGCTCGGAACTGGCTGCGCCGAGGCCCCCGATGCACACACCTGGAATTGGTTTTCAGATTTGCGAAGGCGCGCTCGTATATTATTCCCCGGTAGTTCCGAAACCACGCCGACGCCGGGAAATAAGACGTAAAACGGTCGTGCAGCGGAAGTCTGCCGCGGGACGCGTGCGTTTCTTGCAGCTACCCGGCTGATCGATGGGGATTCCTCGGCTTGGGGATGCGGCGCGTGACTCGATTTGGGACGCGGCTGTAAAGAGCGTGTGTTACGGGTGTCTAATATGTGGGTTTGCCGGGTTTTCAGGGTTTCGCTTGTGAGAGGCGTTGTTTTTGATTGAGAATCTCGTGTTTTGGATGATGTTCTCGCACTGGTGGTGGAATCTTGGAATTTGAGTGTTTGGGGGACGAATGTTGTTGCCAGTGGGTTAATACAAATAAAAAATTAAATTTATTAAATTTTACATAAATTAAATATTGAAATTAATAAATACTAATAAAAAAATTAACATTAAAAATTAATACGTAAAATAATTATATTAAATAGATATAGCCCCTCCTAAAAAGGCAATGGTGTACGGAATGACTTTTATTGGGAAATAATGACTGGAATGACAACTGGAATTTCGGATACTTGAGTAAAACTTCGTTTCTCAATAAATGGGAATTCCAATTATCTAACGCTTTACACATGAATTAAAAATTTCCTAATACTTCATATCTCGACAAAAGCAGTTCGAAATTTATGCTCCACTCTTACGAACTCTCACTGACTCTCAAATTCCCGCTCAACAATTCCGTCAACACTCAACTATTTCACTCGTAAGGATCTAACAACTATCTCGCCATATTAACACAAGAACTACCGAGCATTTAATACGATTGACATTAAGTCTTGAGTAATCTGTCGATAGATGAAATGGGGAGATAAAATACCATTTCTCCCCTTATTTTGTGAATAGATTCTTCGTTAAGTTGAAAAAAATGTCTATATCTCATAAAAATAAATTGAATATTTCCAGTGACAAATTTTCCGAGTGCAAAGGGATAAATCGACCTCATAACCTCTCTGCACTTATTAATAACCGTCGGCTCTCATTATAAACGATAAAACTGCAGGAAGATCAATCGGAACCGGAACTAGCCTCCTTCCAGGGCCGGAAGTCGTCTCCGAAAGAGGAAGCGAAGGAGACCGGTGGATATAGGTCAGTGGGCCGTTCCGATAGAGTTCGGACAGCCCTCGCGCCGGATCCGGCCGTTCGACTCTTATTTTTACATCGACCGAGTCCGAGGGGCTTTCCGAAATCCTGGCAGCCGGCCAACGAGGAAAATAAAATTGCGGTCGTCTAATCGGAGAAGAAGAAAAAAGCGTCCCTCCTCGAAGGGGCATTCTTCCGGCGTCGCTGCCGCGCGCGGGCTTCGACAATAAATTTCGCGGCTGCGGCCTCTCAATTAATTACCGTGATCCCGTTTTATCGTTCGACGCGGCACGGGGAAAACGGCGCGAAATCCTCGTTCCACTAATTAATCGCCGTGATCCGGCACGGTCTTCGTGGCCGGGAAAAACGGCGCGACCTCGCGGATGAACGCGATCGCCAGAACTCCCCCGGCGAATTCGAACGATCGCGCGGCGAACCGCCGCGGAATTAGCTATTTAAATCGGATCTTCTTGCTGGCCGGGATCCCGCGACGCTCAGTGAAAATAACAGTTCTTGTTCGGCGGAATTTAGACCGGGTTACGTCTCCTTTCGCGTGCGGACACCGATTCCCTGCCGCTTGCAGCGAATTCGGAAACTCGGCAGGATCTCGCAGGAAGAATTTTGTCTTTGTATTAGTAATTTTGTACAAAGTAGATTTTAAAACAACCTGGAATATGTAACCCACTAAGGATATCGATGTGTACAATATGTCGGCAAATTTGGAACAAACACATCACGACGTGCGTGGCACGTCTTTCCAGCGCAAGTGGTTAACCGGTTAACTGTGGAATTTAGTTGGGAAAACCTCTCGTTCTGAGCGATAAAATCGAAAAATGTAGCGTGTACTGGTCGAACACAGGACGAATGCATAGAGTATATTTTAATGAAAGATCGGAGCGAAATGAAGAATTACATGTTTATGTGAAAAAATAAAGAATTAGTATTGTGTCAAGCTTTACGATGACGTGTATACTCATTAAACACAGTTAACCGGTTAAGTTCCTCGGATATTCGTTACAAGAGACCCTCAGGATTCTCGAAAGTTCCTTCGGAAGGTACTTTCAAGGAACGAAAGCCCTTTAGGATTCTGCCTGGTCGGAATTAAGAATTGTAGGAATTTCCGGCAACTTCGCAGGATCTTGACTGAAGAGACACTCGTCCCCGAGTCTTTAACTAGATTCGAAGATCCATTTTGGAGGACCTTTTAGAAACGTCCCTAAATGCTTCATAGACCTTAGCAATTTCCTAGATAGATAAATCTCGTAGATCTTCGGATGGAACCTCGAAAAATCCGAGAGACCTACGGAAAAGCGCTTCAGAGTCCGATCCTCTAAACCTTGAAGGCTAAGCCAGGACTTGCATTTGAGGAAGATACGTTTGGATTTTAGTACTTAGGATCTTTACGAAGTACCCAAAGATGTTTATAACCTTGGCGTACTATTTTCGTTACCAAGCTCGTGTAATATTTTACTATCGACAATTTGTAAGAAATGCAACAAAATTGTCCATTCTACTTCAGGTGGAAGTTTCATTCGAAGATGATACATTGATAATAAAATGGTTGTTTGCTTTGATCTTGTAATGAACAACATTGATTCTTGTTGACTCGGAAAAGAGGTTACATCCGAAAGACCTGATACCGTCGAGCATATTGGAAGGATATCGATGTCGATTCGACTGACGTCGCGAGAACTTCAGTTAAGCCATAGCCATGAAGAGCTGGAATTTATGAGGACGCCATCTTCTTCGGCAGTGTTCGCGCGCAATTTGACCTGCTGCCAGTACATAGGAACATCACGTCGAAGCGTCCACTGACTATTGCTAATAAACATTTCCTTGCTGCCAGTGCATCTCGTTGCTTCCTTCTAATATGGATTCCACGTCTTTCTCTTTCTCTCTTTCTCTCTCTTTCTCTTCGTGTTCATTCGTTTCTCCACCCTTTCCCCGTGTTTACCAGCAGATAGGATATCCCAGTCCCCACTTCTTTTAGGAACCATTTACTTTAGGCGAACGTTCCGCGAGTTTTTCGCGAATTTTATGACTCTCATTGAGTGCTCGTCGGGGACGGCGAGTTATTCCATGAGCTTTTCGGCACAGTACATTTACCCGCCACCATTGTCCCGGAATAGTTCGAGCGTGCTCGTCGTAATGAAAGGAATAACCGCTGTTCGCCTCTATCGCCGTGTCGGATGGCGGTATCGATTCTGCATTGAGACGTCTCCTCGCGTCTTCGCCGTGGGACACTGTTTTCTGCTTGGACGTCGACAATCGTCGTAACGATTATCGGCCGAGTTTCTATTATTTACTATGGCCGTCGATGCTTTTTTCTGGTAGATGGATTTTTAAGTATGTTGGTAAGGAACAGTTGACTATTGTGGTTCGCGAAGGTTTTTGTATTTGATAGATGAAGAAGTGGATGTTTGGCCAGACTTTGGTTTGTCTTATTAGCAATCAAAGTATCTCCAGGAATTAACCCTTTGCACTCGACAATATTTTTCATTGAAAATATTCATTACTTTCTGACGAAATATTAACAATATTTCTCGCAACTGACACAACTGATTATCTTCTATAAATTAAGATATATACACTTATATTTAACAAACTTTTACTCTATTTTACCAGCATCATCTAAAACACTTACACACAGTTCAAAACCATACGCAATCAATCCCTGTTTACAACCTCTCCAAAAGCAGCTTTACCTCCCAAAAAGCAACTGCACAATTCGATCCGATTTCAATAACTACCAGTCGACCGACAAAAGGCGAATGACTAAGCCCGTTGGCCAATACGCTTGAGACTCGTGTCCCATTGTGCTCCTCAGGCCATAGACACAACAGAGTATCCATACACCGCGCAGTAAGTAGGTACAAGCAGCTCGTTCACGATGCCCCGATTTAACGTGCAGCCGGAAGAAGGCAAATAGAAAAACGTGGGGGGCGGAGGGGAGAAAGGAAGCACCCGGCGACCTTTGTCTTCCGTTGAAGAAGGGGATCATTGTTTCCGTCGCGACGAATGGCCCGCATTGTCTAGCTTTCAGCGGCCGCGGATGGATTCCTCAATACAAACTCGACCAGCGACTCCTTCGCGTCGAACGCGATCCTTGACTCTGCGCTCTGAATGCGCGGCGACCGGTTTTTGTTTCGTCTGCGTGCACGGCGGGGGGCAACGTTCGGCATAGGCGGGCGGTTTAAAAAGTGAAAACGAACGCTGACCCGTTCCCACGGGCGTTAACTTCGCGCCTCGATGGCCGATAATTGCTTCGCGACCGGTGCCGCGGACGACTGCCGCTGCGCTGAACTGCGTTGCGCCTAGAATGTGCTTTTCTAGGCGAATTATCTGTTTATTTTTATTAGGATCGGAGTGGGAATTCAAGGTTTCGATAATGTAAGGGGAAATAGATGTGATGTAAGGAATACTTTCTCGTGTTGGCTGTGCACTGCAGTTTTGAATTTCGTATAGATATATAAATCTGTAGTTTAATGATCATTGATGTAACCTGTTCGAATGTGGTTTAACTTCTTGTTACATTCCCCTCCGTTTGAATTAAATGTTATTCTATCGTTAATTGTTCATTTTTGGAATGAGGTGGCGTGAAAATGGTACCGTTTCTCTGTTTACTCGTGGGAAATCTGTGCAAAGACAATTATTTGTACCAAGAAAGATTCGGAGTTCCTGAAAGGTTATATTAAAAATTGTGTGCAAAGGGTTAATGGTTCAGCTTCCGAAACGATTCTACACATCCAGAAACAAAAAGAGCGTTCTGCCCCAGAAAACTCGAAGAACCGAGTAAATCCTTGAACAACTAAAATACTATTTATCCCACTAAAAACAAAAATCAAGAAATATACGGCTCAAATAATGTTCATAAAATTCAGTACGACTCGAATCGTTTCATTCAACTGCAGCGTAAAGACATAACTTTTCAAACGTCAAATCTTTCTCCAATCGCGAGGATCGTCCGCGTCAGAAGCGATTAAATCATACAGGAAGCCAGGTCGCTCTTGATACGTCGTGAATATTCATCATCGTCGGATTTTCCGGCCGAATGGCTCTTCGATGATTCCTCTCGAGCTGTTATTGCCTGTAATACCGGCAAATTACGGGCGCCGCGCCGCTCCCCATGTAAATTCTTTTAATATCCTCCGCGACTGTTTTACGAGGCATAACCTTGCGGAATATCGCCAGCCCCGTTCGACCTGTATAAATCGGGGAGCGGAATCTTGGCCAGGGCAGATAAGACCGAGCCGCAGGGTCAAGTGGTCTTCTAGTTTAGCCGGGTGAACGGCCATTTTTGGCCTCCGACGTAAGCACGTACCGGTTGTGTGCGCAACCTGGACCGCTCGCACGGTTTACGACGCGGCTATTTATACTGCCGGTACGTGGCCTGGTCGGCTGGCTACGCTAATCGACGCTTCCGAATTATTTCAATCAATAGCCCTCGGTCAGCAGGTTTGATGACTTGATCTACTTTGCAGACCTGTCTTATCTTGTCTATCAAACTGCTACCGAAGGAATATGTATCAATATTATTAACTCTGTAATTGAGAAAATATAATTAACGCTAACTCAGTCGATCCACATATCGAAACGTATTTTACATTCTAATTAGTATTTCTCACATTGTTATCTTTTATTCTACTTTGTAGATTTATGTCATCTTGTGTATCAAACTGCTACCGAAGAAATAATATGTATGAATATTATTAACTCTCTAATTGAGAAAATATAATTAACGCTAACTCGGTCGATCCAAACATCGAAACGTATTTTACAGTCTAATTAGTATTTCTCACATTGTTATCTTTTATTCTACTTTGTAAATTTATGTCATCTTGTGTATCAAACTGCTACCGAAGGAATATGTATCAATATTATTAACTCTGTAATTGAGAAAATATAATTAACGCTAACTCAGTCGATCCAAACATCGAAACGTATTTTACACTCCAATTAGTATTTCTCTCATTGTTATCTTTCATTCTACTTTGTAGACTTGTTATCTCGTGTATCAAACTGCTACGTATGTAAATTCGAAGAATTTTGAATCTGGTTATTGAACCGTTTCGGTCAGTGTTAATGAACTTTGACGAGCGATCTCGATGTGAAATTTGTAAGCCATTAGCCGAGTATTAATTCTATAGCTCCTATTTGGTCGAGTTAATCGGTTCGGCCGAGCTATTTAACTCTGCACGGTTACAGAGTACCTTGAAACATCGTTTCAGTTAACGCATCGTCGTGAATCGCGCACGCATTGATTATTTCATCGAAATTACTCGGAACAATAGCGGAACCGGAATAAATCCTCAAGTTCCCGTTCTACGAACGATCCGCCCGGCAATTCCACAGGGAACATCTCCGCCGATTAACATCAGTAGAACCAGCGATCAACGGTCAGACACGTTCGCCAGCCCCGAGCTCCCCAATCCGATATCCAATTCCACTGGAACGGTGAATCGCGTACAAGCAGCAAATTCTATCAATTTCACTTGTACACTAGACTAATTTCCAAGAAGGAATTCCAGCGTAAAATAAACCGCGCCAATCGAGACGGCGAGTTTTCCCTTTACGAGACCTTTTCCCTGGTAAACCTATAAAACAACGATCAAACCTGCTGGACGAGGGCTACCGATTGAAATAATTCGGAAGCGTGGATTAACGTAGAAAGCTGACCAGGCCACGTACCGGCAGTATAAATAGCCGCGTCGTAAACCGTGCGAGCGGCCCAGGTTGCGCACACAACTAATTAGAGTGTTCTTAAATACGTTTATCGCAAAGCAAGTCTTCTAACTTCAGCCTGGAGTTTCGAACATTTACAAAAATTGACCGCGAATAATTCTACATCAATCTTTACTCCAAAGTACAATGATCAATAACAGAAGAATATTTCCTTTAAATTCAAATAATCGAATAATCTTCATGCTCCTCAATTTCGTTAAAAATTTACACTACGTTATCGCAAAGCAAGAGTCTTCCAACTTCATCCTGAAGCTCTGAACAATTATAAAAATTGAGCGCAAATAATTCTACATCAATCTTTACTCCAAAGTATAATAACCAATAACAGAAAAATATTTCCCTTGAATTCAAATAATCGAACAACCTCACGCTCCTTCAATTCCCTTTAAAATCTACGCTACGTTACCGCGAAGCAAGAGTCTTCCAACTTCATCCCGGAGTTTCGAGCAATTACAAAAATTGTACGCGAGAGGAACGGAACGGCGGCAGCGAATCCGCCGGGAGTAATCGTCGCAGGTTCAACGCCTCCGGAAGTCGGGACAGTTGACCGCGGCCGTCGCGCCCGAAAAGTTCGAGCCGGCGGTCGCTCCGTCATGGAGGTCTGCTTGCCGTAGACGTTTTAAAGTTTCATAAATCGCGACGGCCGCAGCGGAGCGTCGCGTCGCGCCGCGCACGGACAAACGGAACAGAACGGCTCGCGAAGGTGCCACTGGATCGTCACGGGATCCCCGGCACTTTTGGTTTCCGTGGCTCGCGTATTTCCCGGCGAGCATATTTATGCGTTTCCACGCGACTGCATAAACCATGGCCGGCCGGTGCGCCGCCGGCGCCCGAGACCCATAAAGCATTTCACGCCCGCCGCGTTTTTACGTCCATCGACGCCGAATATGGACCGGCTCTTTCGCGGCCGCCTCAGCGCGCATAGTTTAGCTGCGGAGGAAGAAGAACGATGCTCTAACTCTTTCGGATTCTGAACCCGCGCGACTCTAACCTCTTGCTCTATGATATACAGTTTATTCCGACCTGTTTTCTGCGGTCCTTCTCTGTGCGGTTTATTTTGCGCGATTTTTTTATGCGCTATACGAATTCCAACGGTGTCGTTGTTTTTCAAGCGAACGGAGCGACTTTGAATCGGTTCGGCGCAAGAAGATGCGCGTTTTGGAGTAGCTGTGAATTATGTGCATTGTGAACATTTCTCTATGTATGAGGAATTACATTTTTTTAGAATGATTCCATCTGTGATTTAATTATTTATTTTGTTTGCAGGTAGTTTCTCACTGTTTTATAAATTTCTGAAGATTTTCTTTTGTGCGGTTTCTTTTATGTCGCCCCTATCTGCCGCAAAACCAGGTTTGACTGTATATCATAACCATGATCGATACTACTTTGTCAGTAATTTATTGGAGAGAGAAACATTCGAGGTATTCTGTCTATGTTTGCTCTGAAGTATAATAAATGATGATAGAATAATATTTCATTGGGAAAGAATTGAGTAATTACGCTTGTTAAATTCTGTTAATATTTGCTACGTGTCTGACGGGATATTGTCAGTTTTATGTTTATACGATAAACAAATATTTTGCTGATTGAACCAATTTTCCACTTTTACGAATGATGAGAACGGGCTAATCAAGCTTAAATAAGAAAGCTTGGTTCAGCGAAGTAAAGATTTGATTTTTGAGACTTGGAGCTTGTTTGGAACAGCTGAGCAATATGGCGTTCTGCGAAATATGGGGGAACTCTAATAGTTAACTATAAATTCCACTATAATAAAGAAGCAAAGATAAAGAGCAGTGAAAAACAAAGAAAACCCCAATCACACGAAGTACCAGAAACACATGCTAACAGAATCACAAACGAAGCGACTTTCTCCATCGAAAAATCCAGCGGTATCCCAAGTTTCCATTTCACCGCTAGATTCCGAAGCGTAACGAAATACCAAAGCACAGAAAAACCTGCCAAACATTTCCCAGGGAATACCGAATGTCTCAGATTCCGGCGAAACGGCACGAACACATTGAATAACGGAATATTCTAATGCGCCGGATATTCGTGACGACGGAACGCCGCGAGGAGACGCGGACGTAAGCCGCGGGATCGAGTCGGTATCGATAAATTCGAAATTCGTTTCGTCACGCAACTCCGGGCCCGTTCAATTTAAAGCCAATTACCAATTCCAACGCGATTTATGGCCGGCGCGGCCGGGCCGGGAGGAAAAAAAGCCGCGAGGTCGCGCGGTCCTGTCCTATAATCGGGCCCCGGCAGAACGTCTCTGTCTCCCCGCAATATTTTATTTTTCACGGAGATTGCAATTCGACTCGTAACCGGCGGAAATGGATTTATGATACGGGCCATAACGAATCCGGCGCGCGGCGGTATAACGACGCGGTAGGAACGACAGAATAGAGCGGCGATTTCCCTCGTTTCGCTCCCCGTTTCTCGCGTATTAATTATCGGAATGGAAATCTATTTTAATGGGACCCGCCGCTGCCGCGCGCCCCGTTCCGGAATATTCGGCGTTTCCGAAAACAACCGCGGCCGAAGGGCGTACTGGTCGGCTCAAAGTTGGGCGAGCAGGTTTTTGGAGATTCTTTGGAATATGTGGAACCTTCAGATGAAGATAAATTGTGTATCAGTTGTTCAACACTGAACCTACCAGATGGGTAGAATCACGTTGATTCTTGATTCTTTTGCAGTTATAAAATATTCTTGATTCTTTTGCAATTATAAAATATTCTCGATTCTTTTGCAATTATAAAATATTCTTGATTCTTTTGAAATTATTGAAAGGATATTTCTCTGAGAAATTATTCGAGAAATCGATTTAGTAATACGGAAATTGAATTGTAAGTTAATCGAAGTTTATAGATGCACTCTTGGAATTTGTGTAGAGGAATTTCAGATAGTAGATTTAACTGCTGGATTTAGTGTGAAATAATAGGGGAAAGTATGTACTGATTAGTTATTGTTCGAGTAATTGAATCATTTGTGACTCAGTCTTTTTAATATTAACATTTCATCTTGTGGAATGTCGAGAGTCGTTTGTAAATGGTTAACTGGAACAGAATATTAATCTACTCTTTATTATTGCAAGAAATGTAAGTGCATTATTGTTACAAGGCAATGTATTCTAACAAAAGAAGCAGTTGATGTTAATACCTTCTAAATACTGTCCATTTACTAATGATCCCATTTACCGACGATAAACACTCAGAACACACCACTGAATTCTAGAAAATTCGAAACGTCTAACCGAACAATTAACACGAAGCCTCGACCACTCATTTATTTCTCACGATCATAAAGAAGACAACGTTACCACCGTTACGAGGGAGCGCGCAACAACGGCGGCAGCTGAAGTTAAATAATCCTTGTAAATATTTTCCATCTACTAATCATTTTAACTGCGAGCGACCGTGCCAGCTAAAATGGACACAATTAACGCGAACTCCTGCTTTAAAAATGTCCCTCTTTCGCCGTTCGGGCAACAGCCCGTTGGATTACGTTGATATAATACTCCGTTGTGCGGAAAATATGAGAGCGGCTTCTATTTGTGAATATTCATAACCGGCGGGGGGGGGGGGGGGGGGGAGGGATGGGCGGGAGGCGTCGATTTTGGAGCAACCGGTGCAGAAAAACTGCAAGGAACGTCGAAATGTATGCGCGGCCGGGACAGTTATGCGAAACCACGAAATTAAATTATCAGCCGCGAGCCGAGATAACGCGCGTTTAATTTTGATGCAAAATCTCCCAATCGTCCCCGGTAATGTTTGATGGAAATGAGCCCCGGCGCTCGCGCTGTTGATTTATACGGCCGATCGCAAATTATATTAACGAGGCGGTTTTTATCGTTTCGCGTTTTCCCCGCCCCGACCGCGCCGCTCCGTTTAATTGCTTCCGGCGTCGCCTACAAAAATGCCGTCCTGTTACCGCGCGGAATCACACGGAAAATTGGCGATTCGGAAGTTTTCATTAAACACGATCTATCCGGCGGCGAACGGTGGATCAGCTTACTGGGATCGACCGTTATGGATTAATTCGCGAAACTGACGTTGACACGGGGGGAATTGTCGCGTTTCGCGATAAACTTCGCGATCCTGAGACTCGCGCGATCGGGTACACAATGAACGGCCGACGCGCGGAATTTAGTTATAAAATTGTTTGGAAATTCGACGGTGAAAAGAGCGGCGCGGAATACGTTCTAAAAAAGGATTACAGCGCGGATAAATTCGGTCTATTGTTTGCGCCGCGTTGTTGTACATCAATACGACGAATCGTTCTACCGATGGATTGCAAACAAATTGCCCGCGGAATTGCTGTAGGATTCTACCGTTTCTGAGTGGGAAGAGTTACGTGCTGTCTGGTTGCAGGTTTTCATTATGGGTGACGCATGGAGTCACCGTTTATGTGGGATTTAACGCTTTGGCTGATGTGTTAGGTTACTGAATTGTCAAGTATGGAAATCATTGGCTTCTTTTGAGTTTAAATTAAATTTTATGTGTGATCGATTGTCGTGATTTAAAGTTTGCTCATAGAATTAGCTCAGAATTCTCTTCTAGATTTAGTAAATTGTTAATCAAAATCCGATGTAGATTGAAAATATTCAGCAACCCAATTGGACAATAGTGTAACCTAAGAACTGATAACGGAATCATTAATAATTGAGTCGCTTAGAATGACTCCACGACTATTCATCTGTGCCACGTGCAAGTAAATAACATCGAAACGCTAAAAATTCACGTGGCGAACATTAATATCTCGAAAATGGTACAATTCCTACAACCACTCTCTGTTTTCCCGTCCCCAAGTAATCCCAGGAACCCGCAGTGCATTCTTCAAGATAAGGACAAACGGCAAGCTGTTCCCACGGAAACGTTCCTAAAAGATCGCCATGATTCGCCGGCCCCCAAAACAATATCAGTCCACGGAAGTGACCATTTTCCATTGTCGCAATCCCATAAGCACCTACCTTTCTCCTACGGGAGGACGCTAACATCCAGCTTATGTCCTCGATTTACCATCGACCTGCCAGCAAGAGCTTTCTAAACCAGCCGGCGGTCTCACAAATATCACCACTGGACAGCGATGCACAGTGCGGCCGCCATTTCGACGACACTCGAAAATCCGACTATTCCCATAAAAAAAACTAAATATTAGCAACATGTTCCTAACTAATTCTTGCTATACAAAATGATTCTAATTTCGAAAACAAACATTTTATCCAAATAACTTCCATCTCTATTTATATAACGTCGGATTTCACACGGAAAGTATCCATTGTCACCGAAGAGACTTCACAATATCCCCATAATGCAAACAAAAACGGCACCACCATATTCTCAGCTCTATACCTTACAATTTTCATCTCAAGCATTTCTTCATATTACTCATACTTTTCAAGTTTTGTCCAGAAAACCTCCGTTTCGTCGCGCTTCGCGTCCATCGAATGAAGCGAATGGTCCCCGCGTTTCGCGGACCGTAATAAGGCAAACGGAATAGAGTAGAAAGTGCAACCGACACTTAATTCGCGGGCTTGCCTTTCGTTTTTTCCGCGGGAGCGACGACCGGCTTCCATCCATCGCGCCTCGTTATTAAGTAATATCGGGAGATTTCGTCTGCCGGGCCGATGCGCCGATAAAATTTTCATTTCGCGGTTCGCTGGCCACGTCCGACCGGTTAGAAAACCTTTCTCCCTTCCCGGCCCACCCTTTCGCTGGGTATCTAACGCGGCACCTGGCCCGCCGTATAAAGGATAGTCCAGACTGACTGACTTTGCGGATCGTCCACATCAGCGGAGTCCAACGTTTCGGCTTTCTGGAACGAATTGGATGTAAGCTAATAGTATGTTTAATTTATATTTGTAGCATTGTTAACACTGGAACTACCCAGCATTTAAACCATTTTTGTAAAATTTCTTTGTGAATTTTTTGAGATTTCAATTGGATTATGCTTCGGTTTAAGTATTACTAGATCACTTTTGTAATCATTTCTTAAAGTATCAGTAAGTTAAAATATATACGCATTTGTTTAATGACGAAACTGGAGCTTCAATCTTTCACAGAGGCGCGCTGAAAGTTGAAAGGTCATATTAAAAATTGTAATTGTAAACTGTAATTCCTCACAGTGACAATGCATGGACTCATCTGTTTGTCATTAGCTCAAGTGATTAAGTCTAAACCAGAAACAATCTGATTAAGTTACAGTCGCGAGAATGTTAACTCCAGAGAACAGAAATTGAACTAATGTTTCAGCTCCCAAAGTTATCAAACAATATTATCCATTTACAAAATTTTACACAAAATTTACAACAGCCAGAAAACATCCAAAAATCGACTTAACCGATCAGCTTCCAAGCGATTTTTTGAGAAAGATATTCTCGAGTGCAAAGGGTTAAGCGTTGCAGCAGTGCGATTCGAGAACATTCATAAATGGGCGTCAGCTACTTGAACCAATGAACGAGCGAGTTGTCTCTCAATCTGGAGTAGCCTTTACTTCCCCGCGGCAAAACGCTACTCGACCGAATTTTCTATGTCGCCGTTGCCCCCCTTCCCGGCTGTCAGCCTCCGCGATCATGAATGCAGGCCCGCTTTTCACCCGGGAACGCTCCAATTAATTGCCGGGGATATCCTCCGCGATCCGCTCGGATTTTTGTCGATGATCGAGGAACGACTCGCCGGAGAACCGATCCCAGTGCTCCAGCTCGCGCTCCTCGCTCTAACCGGGATCTTCGAAAGGCGATTCAAGGAATTCCAGCGGAAGTTCTTGGTTGTTCCATATCCTCTATTTGATGGGGCTCTTTTTCTCTTACGATCGCTTTTATTATGATCGTTATTCGGAGACTGAGCTCGTGAGTTACGTCTCGATCTAGTTTGAAGTTTCAGGTGGATCGAGATGGAACATTCTGTGTTTGCGAGCTGTTTGTGTCAGATCCGGGGTAACTGTGGTTGAGTTAGGACTGGGTTGACAGTATTTAACAATAAATCTATCAGACGGTCAAAATGACTCCTGATTTCTTTTAGCAATTAACTAGTTAAGTGTGGAATTTAGTTTGAAAAATCTCATTGCGCGCAGTGAAATCAAATAATGAAGTGTATACTCGTTAAAGGCAGGAAATGCACTTAAAATATATCCTAACGAGAAACTAAAGCGAATAAAATGATTCAATGATCAATCTTTGAAAAAGGAAATGATCCATCGTTGAGATAGAGAGGGAAACTACATGCTGATGTCTTGCTGTTTGACTAATTAAATCATTCGTTCGCTCAGTCTTCAAAATGTCTGTCAAAGTGTCTTCAAAGTGTTCAAAATTCTTCGAAATGTCGACATTCTTCTGCAAAGGTTTAACGATGTTTTAATTAGATCTGGAATAGCGAATATATTTTTGATAGATAGTAACTCTGAATCACTCGCGTTCGAAATGAACTTTTGAGATGCAGCGACAGATTTTAGTAGCTAACGAACACTTTTTTAATGATCAAAGTGGCAGTTCGTGGATTCGCAGATTTTATGGAAGCTGCTTGAGAAGATAGTAACCCTTCCAGAATCTGAAGCAACGAGAAACAACGACGCAGCGTCGGGCACGTATTTTCATAGGGTTTCGAAAGTTTTTCGAGGCACAGGGAATCTGGAACACGCGTCCCGCTTGTTAGCCACAATAACTCAGAGAGAGAGAGAGAGGTCCAGGGATGAAACTACGTTTAAAGTTTACTTCGAAACTACTCAACGCGGGACAAGATTCCCGAACAAATTTTCTGAAGCTGTTGGTCTTTACTATCATCATTAACGTTCTATATATTTTACGTATAAACTTTCAGTTTATTCTAATTCATTCGAAACGTATTTCACACTCTAATTAGAATTTTTTACATTGTTATCTTTTATTCTACTTTGTAGACTTATATTATCTTGTGTATCAAACTACCGAAGAAGTAATATGTATCAATATTCTATCAACTCTCTAATTGAGAAAATATAATTAACACTAACTCAGTCGATCCAAACATCGAAACGTGTTTACTATCTAGCAAGGTATCTAACAGGAAACTGTCTGTTCTACGGGCGAGCCAAACTATCTCGTTACCGATACAAGTTTCATCGAGTCGAGGCTCCCGTATCGATTCCGATAATAGGATCTTATACGTTAAGGTAACAGATGCGAGATAATGCTGTCAAAGGATCGTCGAACTCAGACTTGCACTCGAAAGTCATCGACGCAGCTCGGAATCCGAAATCTCGCTGTAATTCTGCCCAACGTAATCAGCACGCAACGCACGACGTTCACGTTAGTTCTATTGATATTGCGTCGGCTGTACATTACGTGCGGATCATTAGCGAGACCGGCTCAATCAGGTGCATTACCAACCGTATTAAACGTGGAACAAGACGAATGTACTGTTGACAATGATCGTGCATCGTGTAGTTTCTTCTTATCGAGGTGAAAGTGAATCCATGATCCAATCTTTCTCGATGAAACTTATCAGTCTCTTTCGTTTAACCCTTGTTCATTGTCTAAGTATGTTTGACCTAATCATTTCTGGATTCCTATAGCTTTATTTCGTTTGTTCAGCTTATTTCAAGTATATGCATGAAATGGACATTTCCATTTCATTCTAGATGACTGGATTTTGGGAATATTAATACTTTCTTCAAAGTGAAATTTGAGAATATTACTTATTGTCCAAGACAATTCGAATTTGAGAAGATTATTATTATTTCGTCTCACATAATTTGGATCTGAGAATATTATTGTCTTCTCCAAAACTATTTGAACTTGTTGAAATAGATAGGAATAGGTGGATCAGTAACAAGCTTTCACGTTAGTATCACTCTCAACTTTCAAATTCCTTTCACCCAATTTTCCCATCACTCAATTTCAATTCCTTCCATCCAATTTTCCCATCACTCAATTTCATCTCACCCAATTGTCGCACCATTCAATTTAAATTCCCTCCATCCAATTTTTTCACCATTCACTTTCAATTCCCTCCATTCCACTTGAATTCCATTATCAATACCCCGAACGCATAAATCAAACACCGCGCAAACTTCGAAACACCCATCGAAGCACACTCGAGACTCTTCCAAACGTGAATCTCTCCAGCAGGCAAAATTACCGTCATTAGGCCACCGCTACGAACTCATCAGGAAATAAGTGTCACCTGGAATATCTTATTTCACGATCGGAGGACGGCCAGGGGGAGGAAAGTTCCTCGCCGCAGAATTTCACGAGCGTCGCCGGCCGAAAGTTTTCGCAAGGTTTCGCGCGTCGCACGGAGCGTATCGAAAGCTTATAAAGCTTTCAGCTTGCCCGGAAGTTTCCCCGCTAAGCCACGACCCATTCCCGCCGGGGCAACACGTTTTTCCGACGAAATCCCACCGGCGCCGGCCCTGTTCGCCGAGCAAATTTGATTGATAAGGATTACCGTCGCCGCGCGCCCGGGCCACGTTTGAAATTCCGAGCAGGTCGCCGCCTCGTAACGAATTGGGGAGGGCTTAACTTGATTACGCGATCCTGTACAGGCCCTCGTCTTACGTTATCCCCTGCCGCCGTGTCTTTTCATCCGCGGCTTGGCCTTTCTTCCCCCGGCATATTGGCCCTTCTATCGGCGAGACGGTAAGGATGATAGAAGCGTCGAGTGGAATAAAGCAACAGCCAGCTTGTCGATCAAAAATATTTCGTCGCTTGCCGTGTACCTGGTTTACAGGGGGATCGAGAGTGAAATGTTATCCTGTGACCGATTTTGTATTGTTGGTTGCGCGTTTTAAATCACTGTAGAATGATTTAGGTGTTTGAGTTATTTTCTTAGAAATTACCAGATCGAAGGGATTCGAGTTTAAAAATGTTTATTTTGCGATTAAAAACTGGGGAGATGCTTTTGGGGAAGCCTAAGTGGTATGTGCGAGGAGAACAGTTGAAAAGTTGGAAAGTTCGAGAGAAGGGAAGATCCCTGTGTTTAAATGACAATTTAACAATCGGTAGATGATACCGCAACAAGGATTTTCTTAACGCTAAAATTACCAGATCGAAAGAATTCCAATTTAGAAATGTTTATTTTGCGATTATTGGAACTGAGATGCTTTGGGGAAGCTTAAGTGGTATGCGAGAGGAAAACAGTTCAAAAGTTGGAAAGTTCAATTTAACAATCAGTAGATGATACCGCAACAAGAACGATGAATTCAGGTCCCAACGTTGCGGAATTCTCTATACGAGAACGATTCATGGAGTCCTCGAGCATTTCGCGTTTCATCGGTTGGCGGTATTGTTTGCCCTGCGGGTCGCGCATCACAATTAACGTTTTCAAATTTTAATTAATATCGGATCGCGTCGTCGACGTAAATTTCCCGGTGCGTCGAGGACGGACAACGAGCATCGCCGTGTCGGCCATTCGAAGGCTAACGCGCGCGGTTGTAATTAATAAAAATCCCGGAGTTACCGCGTGAACATGACATCTGCGCCGGTATCGGGGAATAATGTTTTTAATGTTTGTTTGGTGTGACCGTACGTGCGCCTGGGAAAACTTCTGTTGGCTAGGATGAGTTGGGTTTTGTGCGATTGCATTGTAATCTTCGTGCCGTTTGTGATGGGATATTTATGGTAATGTAGCGTAGCATATATAATGTAATATAATGTAATGTAATGGAATATGATGTAATGTAACGTAATGGAATATGATGTAATGTAATGTAATGTAATGTAATGTAATGTAATGTAATGTAATGTAATGTAATGTAATGTAATGTAATGTAATGTAATGTAATGTAATGTAATGTAATGTAATGTAATGTAATGTAATGTAATGTAATGTAATGTAATGTAATGTAATGTAATGTAATGTAATGTAATGTAATGTAATGTAATGTAATGTAATGTAATGTAATGTAATGTAATGTAATGTAATGTAATGTAATGTAATGTAATGTAATGTAATGTAATGTAATGTAATGTAATGTAATGTAATGTAACGTAATGTAATGTAATACAATATAATATATAGAATAATGAAATAGTACTAATTACTACTTAAGTTATCATTAACATTGACAACTCTCCTACAACAGGCTGTGAAGTAATTACTTCCAAGAAAATTCTCAAGATAAATTTCCACAATTCCTTCGTCTTATTACAGTTACCTTTCCATTCCACCCAGTTCGATCCAATTTTATTTAATCATATATGGTTTGCTATCAGTCAATATCATGACTGCAAACGCCATTTCATTTCATTAATTACGCGATCCGAAAGAACGTACGCGAAATCGAAAGCCTCGTTAATACCCGTTGGAATTTCTATTCCGTCCATTTGCATATTAATATTAATTCCATTGAACGGAAAGAGTTTTCTCCGCGTGCTAGAGTAATGGGCGAAATAATCAATTTAACGTTTATTATCCTATTAAAATAATGTTTGTCGGGACCTGATGTGCTCCGCCGAGCAAGGACACTATGATTAACCTTTGAACTTCGCTGATCAAATTCCCTTACGAATCTTCCTGTCCGCGTGCATCGTGTTTTCCCGGGGAAATTTATTTAGTTAGACGACCCCGAGGCAACTCCATTAGGGTGGCAAAGGGATGCCGCAGTAAAGGGTCGGTTAATACAGCGGAACAATAAGGCTTGATTCACACTGACGGTCCACGATCGAGGCAGACCCCGATTATTCTTGGTCAATGATTTTACCTTTGAGTTCAACGATCAGGAACAATCAAGTCCTACAAATATTAATCAGAACAATAGCAGCTTACGAGTTCTCGAGAGAGAAGCTTTCGAGAAATATTCTTGGACTAATTAATGATTGGACTAATAATGATAACGCGACTGAAACAATTCAATATTATATCCTATATATTATATTTTATATATTATATATTATATCATAAGGTATTTGTTGAGTACGCGTTTTCTTTTCAAAATTTTAATAGTGAAACGCGTACGACTTAACTTCGTGCGATTAATTCGAAGTGGACTGTATTAGTATTTACGTCTTTTCCCTCTTAAAACGATTTCGCGACGCGATAGTATTAGCAACGATGATTAGTTGCGACGCAACTGTATCCGACGGTATCGTCCGCCAGTGTGAACGAGGTCTAATTCCGAAGGAGGCAGTCGCATTGGCGGACAGCTGACCAAACAAGCTCGTCGCCGTTGACACGAGTCTTATGGTAATTTTATAGAAAATCAATGCCGCCGCACCCCGCGAAACGAATATTCGAAAACATTCGCGCGCGTGTTGTTTCTCGTGGGAAAAATACAGCGCCGGTTCGCGTCGTCTGTCCAGATTCTCTTGTTTTCGCTCCGTTGTTGTACAAACCGCACCGCGGTGCGGAACACGGCCGCGGAAAAATCTGTTTCCCAAATTGATCGCGGGCCGGTCGTCGCTTCGTTCGCCGTTGCCAATCGGCGCGACGAGTATTAAATTCGATCGTCAACTTTCCTCGTGCCTCCACCCTCTGTCTCTCTTTCTATTTTTTTTTTTTGTGGTGCTGGTAATCCGCGTGATACGGAAAACCGAGGTACGCAACTTTGAACTCGAATCAGGGGCGCGCGGCTGCGATATATTTCAACTACGTGAGCTCGTTTCGCACGTTGGTTCCGGCTGTTATTGCTATACTTCGCGCGGTGGTTTGGCCAATTTGTATATTGGCGAGCGTGACGAAAATACTGTTGGTTCTAAGTTGTTTCGGGTGTTTTTTTTGTTTTGGTGGTTGAGAATTGAGGTTGAGAATGGAGGTGTCTCTGGTAATTAATGGTGTTGTGGTGGTGTTTGGGTGGTAGGGGAGGAGTGAGTTTGGAAATTGTGGTGTTGTGTGATGGGAACTTGTTGTGATGGTATGATGGTGTGTTGATTCTATGTTAACGTGATGATGGGATGATGTGGTCATTCTATGATTCTACGATTCTATGATTCTATGATTCTATAATTCTATAATTCTATAATTCTATGATTCTATAATTCTATAATTCTATAATTCTATAATTCTATAATTCTATAATTCTATAATTCTATAACTCTATAATTCTATAATTCTATAATTCTATAATTCTATAACTCTATAATTCTATAATTCTATAATTCTATAATTCTATAATTCTATAATTCTATAATTCTATAAGTCTCTAATTCTGTAGTTCTATGATTCTATAATTCTATGATTTTATGATTCTATGATTCTGTAATTCTACGACTCTCCAATGATACGACGATACATTGATTCCACTATTCCACGATCCTAAGTTCCCCTACTTCCATAATTCTCCAATACCACGATAATCTAACGATAAAACGCTAATAACCTACCCACAATTACTCTCTAAATCTCTACCAAAACCTCTACACCGCAACCTCCAATACCCCAAACTTAAAACTGCAAGAGCCCACCGAAAGCTACACATTCTAATTGAATCTAAATATCCCCCGACTCACGAGATAAAACACGCGATAAATTCGATTATCGGTTCATTCGCATCGCATAGGGAAGGATCGTGAACGGGATACGGGATCGGTCACGATGCTGTTTCATTGGATCGAAGGCACGCCGCGATTTTCATCGAATTTCTGCAGCGCTTACCAGCCATCCAATCCCCTTTTAATTGGGTTATTAGGCTCCCATTAAATCGGACACGCGTGGCCAACGGCGCCGATCACCGCTGCGTATGAACGCTCGCTTCAAAACACCGAACCTAACGCAATTAAGTCGGCGATCAGGAAATCGCAATCGGGCTTGCTCGAGCACCCGACCTAAATAGTTAATAATTGCTCCGACACCGGCTCCGCTACGTTCTCGATTCCCTTTCGAACGGAAAATTGGACGATTCACGGAAAATTCGTTTCGGTTTTTCCGTGCGCCGGCCGGCCGCGCTGCCAGGCACGGCCACGGACCGGTTGCGCTTCTTGCTGAGCTTCCTTCGATCGGGCATCCGGCTAGAGCGAAAGCTTTCAAGGATTCTAAATTGCAAATTGGAAAATATAAAACCGGTTTTAAGCGCTTTTAGCGAGCTACGCGAATGCTTGATAGAGTTAGTTCAGCGATGGAGACGGATTTATAAGAGACTGAGATTTAGGGAATTATAAACATTGATCGCGCTTATTTTCTATCTTGGAGACTCGGTGTACTTTGGATTAGTGTTTTTAATGAAACGAATGTGAATAGTCAGCAACGTTGACTGAGAACAATGTAGACAATGGATAATACAACTATAATAGTGTGAAGAACAAATAATTCTCTGTGAAATTTACTTAAAACTTCGTAACAGATCGTGCAGATCTTTCGGAAAACATCCCTTAGGACTGCTACCCTTTGGTAAAAACTGCCCTTTGATAAAAACTACCCTTTCGGAAAGACTGCCACATCATTCACGCAGACGAAGAGCCAAATGAAGCCAACATTTGAGTCGCTCGGAAATGTGGTTAACTGCAGAAAATAAAAATTGAGGAAGTTACTATTTCGGCTTCAGCAATGTTTACACGTTTTCGGAAGCTATACAGAGAAGAGCTTTTTAGGAAACATCAAAGAGTCCTTCAACAACTAAGAAGAATACATCCATACCATTAACCCTCTATGGGCCGAATATTTGTTCATGATTATAAAATCTATGCAGTAGAAAATTAATAAATATCCACATATGAATACGAATTAACAATGTATTCAATAGTTTCAATAATTCCATCGAACGAATATATTTTGTAACTTTCTAGTTACAATGACGTTAATCTTCCAAGCCTGGGCATGTAAAAGTTTCAGTTTACTGATTACTTAATTTTATTCGCCACTTTCAGTGCAAAATGAAATAAATCAAGATGCCAGTATACTGATTGACTTCAAAGTTACACGTGCTTACAAAGGGTTAAAATTCACGTGAATCAGGAAACGTCGAAAAACCAACCGCATTGGCTTCGACTCGTTTAACAGAAAATAGAGCGTTCGATTTAATACGAAATCAAATCTATGAAATTACCGTACCTATTAAATTACTATCGATCGTCGAATCGCACCGCTTCGGCTCCCAGCCGCACGCAATGCACACGGTACCAGCTGCAGTTTATCCATCGAAATGGGATCGACGCACGCGGCGGTCCACGTGGTCACGTGTCTCATTCTTCCTGTCGCCGTGCCACCCCCCTCGGAAACACACGAAAACGGAAACAGCGGGATGGTCGGAGCGAGAAGTTGATAGTCGGACGCGAAAACATTCCACGGGCGGTTCACGGGCGACCAATTACGTCACGGAAACTGCCATCCATTAAAGTCCCCTCATACCGTCCCTATTAGTTCCCGCCGGTTTTTTCCCCCCCTCGTTCCCAACCCTTCGCCGCCATTCTTTCCCTTGCGCGCTATCGTTTCACCCGATCGGACGGATTAATTGCGAGCTGATAGTTCGCCGCGATACGAGCGGGAAATGCGCGCGTTCGTAATTGGGACGGGGACATTTCGGGCGAGGAGCACTGTCTCTGGTAGCGCTTCGCGTTGATATTTCACTGTTCTTTACGTTCGCGCGGCCGGCCGTTGAAACGGCATCGATTTATAATTTAGAGTAATCGAATCTCCGATTTATCTCTGTTTACGGTCCTCCCCGCGAATGAATAGGAATTTATGTAATCGAAAGGTGAGCGGGAAATAAATAAATGAACGAGTAGATGTGTGTGTGTTCGAAGATAGAGTGAACTAGCGTGTTTCCGTTAATGTGTTTTCGTTTCGCGGCAGCGTTACGTGTCTCTCCCGGTGAATTCTCGCGAAATAATCGACGAAAACCGGGTTTGTAGGGTAATACTTAATTACTCGTGGATTGGAGGCATTGTATGTCGATGCTCGATGGGAAAAAATTCTTTCCAGAGGCGGTTTTCAATCAAGTGACCGACTCGGTTGCGGGGGTGGCCGTAAAAAAAAAATATACGCTGCAACATAGGCGCGGAAAACGGCCGAGCGGATTGAAAGTGTTCGAAACAGGTCGATTTCGAGTGAGCTATTCGAGGCTCGAGTGGAAACTCGATTCGTCTGTCGGAAGAGAATCAACGAGTGTGCCCGGTAAAGAGTTCATCGTAATTACGGTGCAACCGAAGCGAGCGGATCGAGAGGGGGCGGAACTGTCGAATACCAGTGATAACCGGCGAAAATATTTCCTAAATTAAGAGTATTCCTCCTAGTTTTCCATGTGTCGAATTTTCAATATTCTAAAATCTTTCGATTTTTGTTTCCAACTTATTAAACCATCAGGGAACATTTTAGTTCAGATTAAGTGAATAAAAAGGTTTCTTAATGCTGCAACTCTATAATTCTATAAATTGTAGAATTATAATTATAGAATTATAATTATAGAAATTACAGAAATTACAGAAATTATAGAAATTATAGAAATTATAGAAATTATAGAAATGATGGGAATAACAGAGAAATTATTACCTTAAAATCTTAATTGGTATTCCACGAATAGAATTTTCATTTCAAATGATTCAACAATGTTCTCGTTTACTGTATACAATTCCATAAAATCTCTAGCGTATTCGCTGTTTCCTAACGAAGAAATTAATATGTGTCGTGTCACGTTAGAAGACGGGCGCGTAGAACTATAAAACGAGAACAGAAACTGCATACGGAATATGATAGGCGATTCCAGAGGCGTGCAATACTTAATTCACTGCAATAACTCTTCTACCTATCTTCAGCGTGTCGCGACGAATGCTGCTACATCAAGGGACATCGTGTAAACCGTTTACGAGGGTAAGAGGTTTACGAAGCACTACGTCGGATGAAACTGCGTTTTACAGCAATGAAACGGTACACCGATTTCTGTATTCATGACCGCAACTGGTACGGGAGGCGTAAACCTACGAATCACCGAACCAGCCAGCTGCAGGCTTCGCTTTTGCGGCGATTAGGCGAAGCCTAAGCTGCGAACTACACTTTTCCCGTCGTCCCTATTGTATTTTACGCTTTGTCTATATTGGAACAGTTAATACTATAATTGAGAATTATTTAATTGATATTATAATATTTCCTTTCTTTTAGAATAAATTAAAATAATAGTCAACCTCTTTATCTGTCTCCATTTTCCAAACACATTCCGAACACTTCATTCAGAGTGAAATTTTAATGCTAGAAATTCGTATAGTTAGAGCTGCACAATTGCACGTTTGTAATCATTTATCTATTAACACTTAATTACACTTATTAACACTAAAACTACCAGACGGGTTAAACGACCCATGCCTGATGTCTTCTTTTTGCAATGATTAGGAAGGTAACAAATGTTTTTCTGAGAAATTATTAAAGAAATTCATTTATCACTACGCAAATTGAATTATAAATCAATTAAAGTCTGAACAGATGCACTCTTGGAGTTTCTATAGCGAAATTTTCAAAAGTCAATTAAACTACTTGGTAGTTCTAGTGTCAAAGAGCACATTACCAAGCATCACAGCAAGAATTTCCATTCACAAACGTCTCCTCCACACCAAATTCCCAAATATAAATTCCAAAATAATCCCCCAGTGTTCTCAGCAATATTCCAAATGGCAAAGCAAGAAGCCTAGAAACTCGGTAAAATCCGAAAACACGGAGTTCCACCCGATTAACAGCCGAGACGTAAATTCCAGAGGAAAATCCACAATCAAACATCCCCTTTCCGCCGCAGGATCTCCAGCGCGAGACTAACAACCGCGGAAAGATAGGGCGAGTTCTGCCGCAGGTGTATCTCAGTGTAAATTCCAGGTACCGAAAGACTCCGCGTGCCCGGAGCATAATTCCCAGCGGCTGGTCTAAGGGTTCACGTACGCACAGCCGCGTTCATCCGCGCGAACAGCGAGAGCCCGGCGCTTATTTAAGCGGAGTTTAAGTGGCTGGTCGCCTTCGGTCGCGGCTGCACCTGCTCGTAATTGTCCTGATATTTGCTACCCCCTACCAACGGAACGGTTCGGTCCGTGGCCGTTCCATCTGGAGCTTATTTATTAATTGACCCTAAATTCTGGCACCGAAGTGCATCTGAGCCGGTGGTTCTCCGGGGCGGACCGGCACGGAACGGAACGGAAAGGAACGGAGCGAGCCCGATGCTCATCGGCTCGTGAAACGCTGGAAGGAGGAAGAAGTTGAATGGGGTGATAATGAGCGTGATAAAAGAGAGCACTCTCGGGAGCCGAGTGCTGGAACGCTCTGATTTCGGGCCAGAACCGGGGAAACCGGTACGTGGCTCCCATTTTTAGATGCTTATTGCGCCTGTGCCCGCGATAATCGCGGTGTTACGTGGTTATTAATGATGTTAGACGGTTCGCCCTTTTGCTTATTGATACTTGGGGACTGAGAGATTCCAGGCCCATTGATAAATTTAGGACCAAGGGGACCACCATGACTTGGGTCACGTACGCCGACTGAAGAGTTTTCCTTTTTGGTATTAATGATGTCAGTGTAGACGGTTTGCCCTTTTGCTCGTCGATACTTGGAGACTGACAACGCCGCATTTCATAGAGCAAAATACACAAAATGGAAAAAGTACAATATTAAATCACTCGACTGAATTCGATTATTATCATTACGTTCCTCTAACTGAATGTCACCGCAATGGATAGCATTATTTACAATATAGAAATGTTTGCGAATAATCATCGTTGTATTGAGTGAATTATAGTAATTCGATTTGCTTGGGGATCACCGGTGACCATGGCATTCAACGTATTAATAAAAAGCAGCTAAGTTTATTATGTCTTAATGAATTCTATATTCTACTTTTGTCCATTTTAACGAACATTGCAAAAAGTTCCAAAGAGAAGAAAATTTTTCTGAACCGCGCGGACGTGAAAGTGTCAACATCCCGCAAATCCCAGCATCGATCCCGCTAATCGCTTGGCGTGTAATATCGAAATCGGAGCGGTGTTCCCAAATACTACATCGTTTAGGGGAAATGAACGTCGTTAGGGGAACGAGGGCGGTATAATAAAATCTGTACAGGGATAATGTCGCGTCGAATCGGATCGTCGCGCACCGTCATCGATTCCTCGAAGGGTGTCCCCGTATTTACGGCCGGCGCGCGACGGCGGTCCCGTGGAACTCGTTCCTCCCGCCTGTCCCTCGGAGCGAGGCGTGTGCACGGGCGTAATAAAAGGGAGTTCCGAACGAGAGGTAATGCACAGGGCGAGAGACAGCGCGATCCGCGGCGCGCAGGGAATGGTTATGACGCGATGCTCCATCGGATATGCATTATTCATTGTTGCCCGGTGCCCTTTGTTGTCGGGACGCGTCGGGGGTAAATATTTATCCGCGGCCCTTGTACCTTGGCCCAGGTATCGGATACCTATCAAAAAATTCCACGGGGAATGATTTTCCCCAAGTCTCCCCGTGGGGCTCGCTGTCGATCACAGGAACTCTCGTAAGTGTGTCGGGCAGCGTATTTTGTTTGCCGCGACAAAATACGTCGGGAGTGTGTTTGTTTTGGAAGGAAACGCGAAATACAGCAGGGAGGAGCGAGTAGGAGTTTGGTATTTGGGAGAATGTTTGAGAGAATATTTTTATTAGTTCTCTTTGAATTTTTAATGGTTTGATAATGGGTTAATCGTGAAATGTAGTATGGAGAAGCGAGGAGTTTTGTATTTGGGAGAATGTTTGAGAGAATATTTTTACTCGTTCTCTTTGAATTTTCAATGGTTTAAAACTGGTTTCGTGGAATGTAATGAGAAATGTAGTATGGAGAAGCGAGGAGTTTTGTATTTGGGAGAATGTTTGAGAGAATATTTTTACTCGTTCTCTTTGAATTTTCAATGGTTTAAAACTGGTTTCGTGAAATGTAATGAGAAATGTAATATGAAGGAGCGAGTAGGAGTTTTGTATTTGGAATAGTGTTTGAGAGAATATTTTTACTCGTTCTCTTTGAATTTTTAATGGTTCAAACCTTGTTTGAACGTGAAATGTAGTATGAAGAAGCGAGTAGGAGTTTTGTATTTGGAACAGTGTTTGACAGAACCTTTTTATTCGTTCTCTTTGAATTTGTAATGGTTTTCAATCGTTGCGAGAATATACGTTTTTGAAATGGTTTCGGATAGAGTATAGAAGAGCCGATGGAAATGTATTCAGAGTGATGTTTGAAATTTAGATTGATTTAGATTGGTGAGATGCGTTTGCTTTAGTTTCCTTTTGTTTTCGAATTTCTTGGAGATTTCGTTTTATGCAGTACACTGCTCGTTTTTTCTTGTTAAGTTATTCGCAGGCTTGATCACAGAGTCTGCGACAGGAGAGTTGCGAAAGCATTTTGCTCGGAATACGCTGGGGAAGTAGTAAGAGCCATGCAATGTTCCTCAAAGAATAAATCTGCCAACGTTTTAAGGGTTCCTTCTGTAGTTCCAAGCGTGTTGCAGTCTTTTAAGGGTGGTTCTCAGTTTCCCAATGGGGTCACGCGTCCCGTATCGAGTGAAACTGTCTTCTGAATACCCCCAGCTTACGTCCGGGCCGCCTGGAGGGAACTGGACCATTCTACGACTACCCATGTTCACTTTCGCCCCTTCTTTACCTACTTTCGTGTTCAGGAACTGTGTAACGTCTCCATTTCTCGGGGAACTTTAATCCTATTTTTCGTTTAACTTCGTGTCTCCGGGAACCACGAAAAATCTAGTTACACGATTCCTATTAAAAATGAAATAGAAACATAATCCAACAAAATAGAATAAAATACAATTAGACGCTCCACCGATTTCAATATTAAAAAGTATTCTCATTAAACCTCGAGACTCGTCTCGTTCGCCCAATCTTCACAATCCTAAACCACTCAATTTAAATATTTCCTCCACTAATACTCAAACTTCCGTCCCAGTTCGGACAATGTAAAAATATTAAAGAAAAGCGAGCTAAAATAAAATTAAACAATCCACATTAACGCTTTACGGACGAATGTCGATATTTCAGCGAGATGAAACGTTCATATTTAAAAGACTAAGTCGCAGGCAAATGATTTAATTTAATTTCTACCCTTCGAAACAGCCCATCCTCCGTGCCAGAATAAAGAAGCTCAGCCGAGAAAAGGAGAACGATCTCGCAACGGCGAGGCTTCATCCGTCAAAGCGTCGCTCGGTTCGTCAGCCGGTTCTCCGCGGGGGTTGCATCGGATAACGTATCGCCGTTATCCTCGAAGGATCGCGTTCCGGTTGCGCCGGCCGGCTCACGAAGAAACCACGCGCGTGTCCGTGCGCGCAGCCGGCGCGATTGATACCGGAAATGAATCACTCCGTCGCGTTCCTCGCATCGCGCGGAAGAGCGGCACGGTCCGTTGAAAATTTTTTATCACTCGCCCCTGCCGCTCCACCCCACCGGAACGAAGCAGCAACAACAACGAAGAGAAAAAAGGGAAAGAGAAAAATGACGGGACGCGCGCGTGCGTCCAGTGATTAACCTTGCCGAGAGGATACGGAACACGAGCGCGGCTTATTTTTCTTCCCATCGCGCGCCGCGGAATCGAATTTTTCAATCCGCCGTACAGCCGCGCAGCGAAATTCGTTAAGCGATCGTGTCCGATCGATCTCTTTCTCCGGTTGTTCCCTTTTTTCCCCGGGGATTCGCGTGTTTTTTGTTCCCGCCGCCAGTTTTTTCGAGCGGACGCGCGTGTCCGGTCGGTTGCAAACGCGCCTTTTTTTCCAGGATACGCCGGTTGCCCGGTGATTGGAGCGGCCCTCGTCGCGACCGGCTCTTCAGTCCACTTACGGGATCCCCCGAAATTTCACAGTGGCCGCGCTCGACTCGGCGGCGCGGCGAGTAGCGGGCCGCGCGGAATTGAACGCTCGCGGCCACCGAACCCATTCGTCTTCGGCTTGCCGACTCCGCTTTTCTGTTCTACCGCGAAATCGATTCGCGGAGAGCGTTCGGGATCGTTATTGATTGAATTGTTGATGGTTGCTGCTGTTGGGTTTTATTCGAGTTGATTCGATGATAATGCGGTTGAGTGTGGAGAAGACGAATGGTTTGGCTTATGAAATTAGTATGGAATATATTCAGAAGGTATTAGTGATCTGGAAGAAATTAGGAAACGAGTGAATCTATGAATGACTAAAGAATATTATTTACTCCATTCAGATTTAGGGAAATATCGAGAAATCGACTTAACCGCGTCGAGCTTAAAATAATTGAAATACCTATCAATTATTCGGAGATTCCTAAGTGTATCTAAGATTCAGTTTTCTTATTCCCTAATTATTGATGTCTTCTAAATGTTAATCTTAAGAATTATTTTCACTTGAATAGTATAATTAGCTGTTTAAAAAATCGAGAAATATCTGTTGTTGCAATTTTTGCGTGAATTACGTATTAGTTACGTATCAAGCTCGGTTCTTCCTGTGTCAGGGGATAAACGAATCCTTTCAAGACACGGGATTCGTGTTAACCAACTATCTGGGGACAATACAAAACCGTTTACACGTATCTTTCCGCGAGAATCAGGACGCGCGGATTGAACGACGGAGCAGTGTCGCCTCGAGTTCCTTGAGGCGCGTTTGCTTACGCCACTTACGGAATTGCGTGTCTGGCCCCGTGTAACTTAGGACATCAATTCCATTGAATTCTATTTAATGAAACCTGGAAGTTCGAACGAAATCATCTCGGCAGAAACTTGCCAGTGGAGAGTTTCCTCTGGGAAGCACTGCACACATCGTGATACACCTGTATCTCTATATACTAAAGCACACTGACGAAATAGACGAGTAAACTGTAAAACGATGACTCGAAGAGAGTGACTTAAGCGAATGTACAATAATCGATAATACGCGTAGATCTCATCTGAATTTTGGAATCGAAGCAATTTCGAAACTTTGCAGCTTTTAATTTGAATTCTAATGGATTAAGATTGTATTAAAATGTTCAAATTTCAGAACTATACTTTCACGTACATTTTCCGAAGGAAAAAACGGTGGAGTTTTGTGAAATTTTCACAAGTAACAATAATAAATATAAACGTTTCAAACTGGATATACAGTAGTCGATACAAAGGTTGAAACAAGATTGTACAGTTCAAGTTTTCCCGGTTTATCTCTAATTCCTTTCCCTGGAAAGAAACATCGGTTCTCGATAAATCGAAGCTTAAACATCGCAGCGTGAACGCGTTAACACTGTTCACGAATACTTGATTATCCCCGAAGTTCCTGCAAACTGCGCCGAGGTAAAGAGCCCTCGGGGCGATCGCGAGGTGTTTCGCGCAGTTTATGTAGATCGCGTTTGAATCTTACATGGAACATCTGCAGAATGTTTCCCATAATTTCGCTCGCGGATTATCTACAGCTCGGCGGGTTCCTTTCGGCAGAAACGGAGCAAACGTAACGGTGTGCTGCCTCTGAATGGAGGGAACGATACGAACGCCGTGGAATCAGCTCGCCCGATTTGCCCGGCGAACATTTCGATTCCCCGTGAAAACGCGAGTGCATTCGGCGCGAGCGAGGACAGCCTGTGCGCGGAACGCGGTTCACACGTTCCGCGGAGCTGGTGAAGTTTCCGTTTTCACGCGCGGCATCGGCAGGCGCTATAATTCCAGCGAAAGATGTACAGTGTAGAGACTCGGGTATTCGTTTATGCGTTTTATAAATGACAATCGAGCGTGACGGTTGTTTAACGATATACTGTGATGTAGATCGATCTGATTGTTGATTTTTGTTCGAGAGATTTTGGATTGAAACTTGCGACAATTTCGAGGCGCCTCTAAGTACCAAATGATTTGACACAGCGAAACTGTACACTTTGATATTTAACACAGTTTTGCCCCAGAAACAATTTATACGATGCATATACGCACTTTTTTAATTCGCATTTGGTATTAGATTTTAGTCGCCAAAACAGTGTTGTGTAACAATATCAATACTAAATTTCAAACTTTCGGGTATGTAGCTTGTTCTACTTGTAAACTTCACGATTCTAATAAAATTCTCTTTCTTCTACAATATTAAACTTCGTATAATGCATCAATGTATGAAATATTGAAAGGAAATAGTTTTCCTGAATGCATATGAGATTTCTTAATTGAATCTAAGGAAATCTCATTTGTATCTCATTAGAAAATATCGAATATCTCCGGTGAAAAACTTCTGGAGTGCAAAGGGTTAAAATGATGCTCGAAGAATAGCAGACGTCAAGCAATGATTCTTTACTTTCTATAACTTGGCTACAAAGGAAAGAGAAAAGGAGATAAAATAAAGAAGTCGAAAGAAGCATTGGGAATAGAGATCTCTAGTCGATGATTCGTAGATCTTTCGAATATGATTGAACGGTTCATTCACTGCATATTTTAGGAACGAATTAACTCGCGTTCGCAGCTAATGAGACAAACAGAATGTGATTACGCGTTTCTCGTCCGGCGCCGGGATAAATCGAAGGATTTCATTAATTTTAATGGAACGTCCGAGCGCAAGTCGACGATCCTTTTTCCGATGATCATCGCGCGAGCCTCGGAATTTATCAGGATAAATCTGTCCGTTCGAAACTGACCCCGGTGATTTATTTCGATCCGGCGCGCTCCATCTTGCTGGCCCGACGAAATTGGGGAATTTGCATATCGACGGTGCGCCCGATTATTGAAAAGTCAAAATCGCAATCCGTCAAGGACCCTGCGCCGCGGTCGGATCAGCGTTGCTCGCGGAACCGAGAGCCCTTTGATCCCATAAAATATTCGCCCGTTGTCCGCGTCACGCGGCCGCGCCGCGATAAGTATGTGAAAAATGTCCGCGGCCGGCGCACTCTTCCGCCGTAACAACCGAATAATTAAAACGCACGCGCGAATCTTCTAAATCATTCGCGTAAATCAACGGGCATTAATATAATCCTGCTAATCAACGATAGCGATCGCATGATTCCTCGACAACGTTCTACGGTATAAACCATGCGAATCTCGAAATATAAAATAATCCCATGAAACTAGCACGCTCGAATAATATTTCATTCCCCCGGGTTCGAATGAAACGACAGTTTTCTATTATAAACTCTAAACTGTTCCGGTAAGCATCGTCGTAAAGAGAGCACGGAACTCTTCTCAAATTCTAACAGATGATCAACGATAAAATAAAAGGAATCATAAAACAAAGGATTAACGACGGAATAAAGATACCATGGAACTATAATACCTCCGTGTTATGAGATCCAACGTAGAAACGCCACCGACAAAGTTCCCAAAACGCAGCAACACGAAATTCGAAGCAACAAAGATACTGTAGTATCTAGAATTTTTAGGTTAAGGTATCTTTGAACTTGATCACTTCGTGAAGGGTAAAAGTTTCATGAGGAATCTTACGATGGGTAATAACAATTGAATCAGAGTTTAAGCGTTAGCAATTAGAACATAGTACATGATGAATATATGAAAAATTGAGGAAATTAATCTTTTTGTCTCTGAAATAATCACACAGCACATTCAGAAGCTAGAAGAAAGGCTTTTCTGATCTAGAACAAAGACGAAGAAATGAGTAACTGCTTAAATAACTATAAAACTATTATTCATTCCATCAATATTCACAAAAATCAGAAAATATCAAGAAATCATAACCGCGTTAACTTCCGACTCGTACAACCCTGATAATTAAAAATAAATTTACATCGAAGTTCCACGATGGCAATTCCATCAGTTTCCACTTCAAACTTTCATCCCGGTTTCGCGGAATGAAATTGGAATTGCGAGGAGGCCGCGTCTCGCAGGGAAAGGAGCGATAAACCATAAAACGGAGCGTCGATTCGCGATTAAGAAACACACCTCAGCCGACGCGATCGAGACCGATGATTTCTGTACATTACGGAACGCTCGATCCACGTCGGCGATAAAGCGCCGGCAATTTATTCGCGCGAATTTGATCGGCCCGCATCGGCGATCAATTCCGTAACTCGATTTCGATTTATCCTGTAATTCCGAACAAGGAAATTACCGGGAAAGTTTAAGAGCGACTACGTACGATTGAATTGCGTCGGGGATACGGAACGGAATAAGCTCTTGCGCAAAAACGGACAATCGCGACTGCCTCGATTCCTTGAGTTTAGAAGTGTAAAACGAAGCAAGACGATGGAACTCGTAAATACGAAATTCTACAATTTTTATGCACCGATCTGTGTGACCGAGAGGCACCTTTGGAGTGCAAAGGGTTGAGTACAGAAAATTATATTTCAAAATCAATACTAGAGTTTGTGTTGTACTAGTACAAAAACATCGAAATACAGTTATATCCCTCGATCTATACAAAACTCTTGTTTATTAGTCGCAAAAGAATATTAATATCTCATTAGAGACTAATGAACACTTTCGACGAACGATATTTTTCACTTTGAGGTTCACGTCGTTAGTTCATTCAATTACTGCTTAATATGACGCTCTATTTATTTATTCGAGAATATTTAGGAGTCATTGAAATGTTACCTTTAAATACAATTGTGATACTACAAATAAATCTAGAAAAAATTGTTAAAACAAGTAGAGGTTAAACGCGACGATCAAGCATATCGCACTCACTTTAAGTGTATTTCCGGAAGTGTCCGGAAGATTCAAGTAAGATGGCGGACGTCGTAAATACTACACGTCAGCGCGGCTCGGGAAAGACAGGTCTGTGCTCGAGAACTTTGACATGCAAGTGTAACGAGGAACGTTTTCATTTAATTAAAATTTGTGTGCACGCGTGCCCGCCGGAATATTTTGACAAACAGAAGTTACAACGAGAAGGAAACATCGCGCGGATGAAACGGGGAGCGGAGGATGAAAGAAGGACACCGTTGGAATAAAATATGTATAATTCGACGTGAAAGAGTGGAATAAAGTAATTAGAAGAGAGAAGAGGAGCGCGGCACCAAGAGGAACACGGGAATATCAAACCAGCCGGCGCGGTGTTCTGTTTATTTGTTAACGCGGAACAAAGGGCGGCTCGCCTTACGGTTCCGCCGTTTCGTACGTTCATCCAATTTCCTTTCGTTCTCTTTTCGCGGAACATATGAATACGCGCGCTGTAATTTCCTGCGGCGACCGCCGGCCACTTTTTGCCCCGCGTCGAAACTGAAGACAATAGGGACCACCGTTCCTCCTCTCGAGTAGCTTTATATTCGTTCACCCTAATAGATGGCGCGATCCCGATCGCGACGATTTAGCACGAAACCCGGCTCTCTTAAGCGGGTTGTTAAATTTATGTATCTTATCTGCTGAAGAGGTATGAGCTCCATAAATATTTAACATCCTGCCGGTCCACGTTATCTCTCATTAAGCGAGGGGACTTTATTAGAAATAAAATCTCCGTTTCGCTGCTGAATATGCAACCTTTCTCCGGAACGTTTTATCTGCGAGAGCTGAATTTGTCTTGGGACGTGATGCCCGCGACGCTTGTCGTTATTGAAATTTTAACGCGAAACCTATGCAGCAGTTGAACAGTTTTTCGGATTCCTCTGTGGAAACTGCGAGGTGCAGCTATGGAGTTCAGTATGGTAAATCAATTTCTTGAATAATTTCTTAGAGAAATGGCTGGTTTTTATTCGTTGCGGAATGAAGGGATTAGGAGTGGCCATTTTGATTCGGTAGGTTTAGTGTTAAGAATACTTTTATCTTGTCTATTCTTTACTTTACTATTTTCTCGAGACTTGCTGTGAAATAGATCAACTTCGTTTTGAACATTTGAGTACCTATAAGCTCATAATTACCGTATTCTATAATTTAACTGTATATCACTGAGATTTTTTCTGTTATGTTACTATATCCACTCACTCACTCATTTATTTCTCTATTCAATAATAATTTACATACTCATTAATCTATTCCATACTTCTCATAAGAATTTCTTTACTCATTAATCCATTCTATACCTCTCATAATAATTTGCATACCCATTAATCCATTCTATGCCTCTCACAATAATTCACTTACTCATTAATCCATTCCACAACCATAATTGCAGCATCCACAGCTACAGTGTGTCAAATTACATAGGATTTTCATCGGAAACCTGATTATTACACCGAAAATACGATCACGGGCTAAAGTGTCCATCACCGAGGCTGCGGTTAGAAACCGCGCGCCGCTGAAAACCGCAAGAAAAAATTCGGACACCGGTTCACCAGTGGGGGATCCGAGCCCGGACGTAGACGCAGTAAGAAATCGGTGTCCCGGGGATTCCGGTCTCCCCTTTCATGGAAGTAGGAGTGGTAACTAGAGACCCAGTGTCTAACGAACGCCGGAGGAAACGGAGGAATGAGAATTTACGGGCGGAGTTTCGGTCCTCCGTTAAATCGAAAGGACGACTGAAATCACAATGAGAATTTACCGTGTTTCGAAATCGCGTTTCGACGCTTGATTTTTGCGCAATAATTTCTTACAGAGAAACGGAGGATCGGTGAAACGCGAACCATTTAGTTCGTTTGCGTACGAAACAATATAAAATTCTAATAGACTTAATTTAATAACAATATTCAAAGCTTTCTCCTGGAAAACAATATTTCTCTGGCATCGAGCGCGAAGCTTCAAGAAACTACTCCCCATTACCGCTAACAATCTCTACATTCACGCGGAAAGCGTATAATTACACAGAGCGCTATCTAATTACACTAGCACATCGCTATCGAACAATACCTAAAAAGTTTCTCATACCATCGACAAACTCCATTCTCTCTATAATCCCTCCAATTACACTCCGAGACATTTAAATTTCCATGAAGATCCAGTTCAATCCTCCTTCGAGGCGTAATTTCAAAGAACAGCGCTTGAATACTGTCTCATCATTAAACGTCGAAAAATACCGACACACTTGCCCGGGAACTTTCCTCCGCCCGGGGACGAGGCTGAAAAGAAAGAGCGCGGGAGGGGAGGGTCGAAGGGCGCGCGGTATAAATTTTCGCGATATTAATTAAAAACTCCGCGAGGTCGTTTCAGCGCGGTAACGCGACGAGTAATTGAATCCTCGGACACAAAAGGGCGGCCGCCCGGTTCCGCCGGCGGAAAAGGGGGAACCGGAAGGAACGGCTTCGGGGGGCGGGGGACATTGTTTACCGGTAAAGACAAGGAAAAGTTACAGGGTAACGCCCATCGAGCCTTCTGTCTTCGAACGATATCGGGAAACTTCGAGTCCACCCTCCGGCCCTCGCTTCTTGTCTCTTTTATTATTTCCAAGTAGCCGAGGGCATCGGTACCATCGGCGACAGGCGTTGCATCGAGCAAGAAGAAGGGTCGGAGCCGCCGAACAAAGTTCCGCCGGGGCATTAAGGGCGCAGGGATGAAACTGTGCCCGAGTTTCGGTCGCCCGGCGATAACCCGCGCGCCAGTTTATTTTCCACTTAGCGATTGGCAGTAATGAAACGTCGGGGATGTCCTCTTTTGGATGACGACGGGGTTTTTGAATATGTTTTCGCTGACACGCTGCTGGGAAGGGAGTTTCGGGGATGTTTCGATTTTGTTGTGAGATCGTTGGTAATTGGAGTTGATAGGGAATTTATATTAGTTCGAGGAGGGTTTTAGAGGATTTTGGAAATATTTGATTACTTTGAATTTTAACAGATTAATATTTGGGATATTGTAAGAATGATGTTGTATACTGTTGATGTAAGATGTTATCGATAGTAATTACAACTAGACTAGATGTAAGTGGATTCTAATTCAACTGAATGCGATTGTTTTAGATTAGTTTCATCTAGTGAATTCAGTGTTTTCATTCGATAGACTTCCTTAGAAATGCACGTTCGTGCAATATTTTAGTGTAACCAAAGGATTAGAAAGGAAATAAAATATATTTCATATAGAATGTGTAATTATCTTTTTGAACTCTGTAAGCTCCAATATTGCACCAGATATAATATTAAATATTTTAACCCTTTGAATTCTGTAGGCTCCAATATTGCACCAGTTCTAATATTCAATATTTCAATGAATTTAAAGAAAACTACCTTAAGATTATTAGATCTTCCAAATACACAAAGTTTGTACTGAAAAAGGGTATTAAAGGTCTAAGAAATGTTATAACATTGCTAATTTTCAGTAGTAGTACTATCAAAATTGCTAGGAGTTGCTGACATGTGACAAAACTATAATTGTTCCCTTGTCGTTCTAACTGATTCGAAGATTTTTCTACGACGCGCCAGTTCAGAGACACGCGGCGCATCGCGCGATATTCAAAATATGGTGCAGTGCGGTATGATTCAGCGATGAATCGAGCAGCTAAGTATCCCGGGCATGACGGGGGAGCTTGATGGAGCGTCTCCGTTCCGTCCATTATGCGGTAAGTGGAAGAAAAGTACACTTTTCTCCTCGGCGAGGAGAGTTTCGTTCGGCGAACAGCGCGGACGGGGGTCGGAAAGGCGTGGATTCCTCGCGAGACCCTCCGTGGAATTCGTATTTTAATCGAGCCCCGAAACGCGAAAGACCGATGGTCCCGTCGCTCGGTTAATCGCGGGAGTTTTAAAGTTTGCCCGGGCTCCTTCGAAGATTAATCTTCGGCCGGGAAGATGAGAAACGCGGAGGCGCGAACGGCTGGCTTAATTAGTCGAAGAGAAAAACGTCCCGGGGATGGATCATTTTTTCATTCTAACACTCGGAACGACCGACGTTCATCGAGCTTCTCCTCTTTGTCATTGGGAGATGTGATAGTTCTCTCGAATAATAGGAGCGCCGAAGGAATTTGGGAGATTGAAAGTTGAGCGAATGGGAGTGAGGAAGTATTTAGAATTAGGTCTATTGGAAATTGAAAGTGCTGAGGGTTGGAACTGTTGAAAATTCGAACTATTGAGAATTGGAAATGTTGAGGGTTGGAACTGTTGAGAATTGGCTACATTGGTAATTGGAACTATTGCGTATTGGGACTGCTGAGAAATGGAACTATTGAAAATTGAAGCTACTGAAGATTGGAACTGTTGAGAATTGGGTATACTGATAATTGGAACTATTGCGTATTGGGACTACTGGGGTGTGGAACCATTGAAAATTGGAACTATTAAAAATTGAAGCTACTGAAAATTGGAACTATTGAAAATTGAAGCTACTGAAAATTGGAACTATTGAGAAATGGAATTATTGAAAATTGAAGCTACTGAAAATTGGAACTACTGAAAATTGAAGCTACTGAAAATTGGAACTATTGAAAATTGAAGCTACTGAAAATTGGAACTATTGAGAAATGGAATTATTGAAAATTGAAGCTACTGAAAATTGGAACTACTGAAAATTGAAGCTACTGAAAATTGGAACTACTGAAAATTGAAGCTACTGAAAATTGGAACTACTAAAAATTGATACAACTTTCATCTAATCATACAACATAATTCTACCAATATCTCAACTAAAAGAAACGAGTCAACTGTTACATACCCTGACTTTCTCAATCGCAACAATTAAAAATATTCAAACCAATATTCCAAGACTCTCAAAGAAAACTGTCTTAAGAACTCTATTAAATCCCTTCTTCGTGAAATCGAGGCAGCAGCGAACGATCACTCGTCGCCGGATAAATATCAATTGAAACGGTCGGTTTAATTGTTAATCGAAACGCCGCCGCGCGTACTGCCGGCCGTATTTCAGCGCGTTTGATAATAAACGCGAGTTAATTGTTCGATTTAGTGACCGGCTGCCGGTTTCAATCGAAGGCTCTTTAGGGCTTTATTTGTTCCGCGAATAATGGCCACGCCGCTCCGGAAAACGCAATTCCGATCGACAGCCGGGCCCGCATTGACTCACTGTAATTCAACCGGAGCGACCCGTTCACTGCTCGCCAGTCGATTTCCGTATTCGCGAGTCGTCCCGTTACTCAGCCCGATGGTCTTAGACGCGGCGAGATTCTCTGTCAAACGCAAACGGCGGCTCCGTTCGCGCAGTTCCAATCTCGGCCCCGCATTGGCCGCGTCGCGCAACTTCTGGCCGCAATTTTGCCACGGGAACTACTCTATCGGTGACTCGATCGATGTAAACTTTAGTAACAAGCATCAACCAATAAATGGGGTGGGAACTAGAAATATTTATAAGATCGTGAAACGGCAGATTCGATAATATCTGCTCAATAATGAAACGATAGATGTAATGTTACTGATTTATGACAGTCTGTTGATCGGAGTCAATGAAGGCAAATTGTCATTATTATATTATCAACAGAAATAAAATGTAACAAGCAGTAAAAGACTAAAGAAACTTGGAAAAGTAGGAAAGAATTCCTCTTCGAAAGTATTTATTCGTAGAACTTCCATTTCCCTAGAATCCTCCACTAATATCAACGCATCCAATCAAAACACGTTAACTCGAATATCCTCCAAACAAACGACAACATGCGATATCCAACGAAAACCAGCAGAAATCGAAAAAACATCCGAATCAGTCAACTTGATTCCACTCGCGAGAAGAATGTGGAAACCGCTAGGAAAAGCTTCAAACGAGAGTCACTCGAGAGAAGAATCCGCAGCGGCCAGAAACTAGAACGCGCTCGTTCGACTCGATGCAAATGCCGATCGGGCGCGCACACGTGTAAACCGGCCGCGTACACGCGAGCGTGCGACAGGGAAACGGCCGGCCGGTAATTTTGATTACAAGTTGCAACGCGAACGAGGCCGGCGCAACGCGACGCCGCACGAGGGGAATTTGTAAGGGGCGCTGACGCGTAATAGGCCACTCGAAATCCGCGTCGGTGTTAACGTTTGCGCCAGAGGCAACGTTTCGAGGCTGACTGGCTGACGGCCGACAATACGGCCACTTGATACCGCAATTGCGCCATCCGCGACACGACTTTCGCGACAAGCCGGCCGGACCGGCGCTGGCTGCCGCGTATCCCGTCGAATTTGCGAGTCCCGTTGTCCCTGTCGAGAATCCTTGTACAACGTTTCGACGCCACCTGAAGCCAACGACAATCCCTGCGAATTATTGTGGTATGCGAGAGGCCGGACGCCAACTTCGAGGGATAGCGATGATGACTGCCGCCGCTGCGCGTGAAGGGGATCATAGAATGCTGAATGCGACTGATGGCTGTTTTCACTCAGAGCTCAAGAGTTTACGCTTCTATGGGGACTATGGTGCGCGTCATTTTGGATTTCGTTCTGATGGAGGGCTGTTCTTTGCGGGATTGCCAGTGGGAGACGGTTTTCAGGTGTTTTCTGGGGGAGTGTGGAAGGGATGGTAAAGGTAGGATGATAGGGGATAATTTAGAGGAAGATGGAAATAATGTGCTCTATTTTAGTTTGCTAGGATCTTCTGGCAACTGTGACGTGTTCGATAATGTTCTAGAATATAGGTGATGGATAATAGGGGATAATAATTTAGAGGAAAATAGAAAATTATTTCTGCTCATGGAGGTTTTAGTTTGCTGGTCTATTCTAGCGACTGTGACGTGTCCGAAAATGTTCTAGAATGAGGTGATGGATAATAGGGGATAATTTAGAGGACGAAATACTGTGCTCGTGGAGGTTTTAGTTTGCTAGGCTCTTCTAGCAATTTTGACATGTCCGAAAATGGTCTAGATTGTAGGTGATGGAGAATAGGGGACAATTTAGAGGAAAATAGAAATAATGTGCTCTATTTTAGTTTGCTAGGCTCTTCTAGCAATTTTGACATGATTGAAAATTTTGTAGAATGTAGGTGATGGGTGATTGAGTAAGAGTGAAGTTTGGAGCTGTATGGTATTGAGTTTGAATTTTAGAGATTTATTCTTTGGAGGATTGAGTAGTGGAAGTTTGAAGATATTTGAGTGAGTGGAATATTAATTAGTTTTAGTGTTCATTTCTTAGGGTATTCTACTGAGGTTAAAACATTGAGAAGTTGCAAGGTACATTTTGAAGATGTTCCCTTGAGTCAGTGGAATATTGTCTATGAATTTAAGATTTAATTAGACAGTGTTATGTTCAAGTTTCCTGAATCATCATTGAATACGGAAATTCACATAAGATTTCATATAGAATTCTACAGTTTTATGAATTATTGTCTCATTGTTAAACTGAAACTCAAAAACAGCTGAGCCCCGCAAAAGTGACTTCATCGTCAGATTAACAGTACAGAAAGCAATTATGGCCGAAGCACCGTGTACAAGCTGGCTCTTTACTTTGTTACCGGAGTGTCCGCGCGCCATGCGGACAGTTGTCCAGGATTTCGATGCTTGCGCGATTCTTGTCACGTACCGGTTGTTCAACGGGTTCAGGAGTTGTTCGTCGTTAACGGTTGTCTTTGATTGAATATTCATGTATCGTGGTCTGGTTTTGATTAGATGCACACCATAAAGTGGTTCGCGGCGCGGAAGGTAGAGGTAACTTTCGTGAAAGCGTGCGTACACGTCGATTTGCGATGTACAAGGTGTACTGCGAGTTGCGACGCTATATGCAAAATGGAACTTTGTCATTTGAGCATGATTTCTCTTGTACCTTTGGCCAGTCCACTATCGAAACATCGACACACCCATTTTCTCACGATGTTTCCGCCATTTCTATTCACAAGAGATACCCACTCGGATCCTAGAAACATTGCAGATAAAGATGTGTTAAGGAATATTCCCGCATTCCCCAGCGAGTCTCGCAGCAAATCGTTTAGCGGTTCGAAGATACGGATAATGTGAAATCTTGCGTGAAAATTCCGAGCGTATTCTTTCCAAACGATCGTTGCGTTATTTGTTGAGGATGCTGAAAGGCGTGGCCGTTTGAGAAATTTAGAAAGACCATTTTCATACACATAGTTCCATTATAATATCCTAAAAATGTAATTGATATTCAAACTTTCCAAAGTTTCTATAATTCCCAAGTTCCGAAGTCCAGAAATTTGAAAAATTCAAAAAGACCATTTCGTACACATAGTTCCATTACAATATCCTAAAAATATATTTAATATTTAAACTTTCCAAACTTTCCATAATTCCCAAGTCCAATAATTTCTAAATTTCAAAACCCAAAATTTAAAGCAAGGTTAGGTTCACCTTGTGCTCAACTAAGCATCACAAAATGGCGACCGTTTTAACACTAAAACTACCACACGAAAACTGAGATTTCTGATTTCCTTTTGCAATTATTAAAAATATAGTAGATTCTACCGATGTTTCTCTGAAAAATGAGTAAAAAAATCGATCGAGCAATACGCAAACTGAACGATAAATCAATTAGACTCTCGATACACACTTTAGAAGTTCCCACAAAGAAATGTCCAAAAGATAATTTAACTATCGAAGTGTTAGCGTGAACGTCTGGCAGTTTTATCGCGTGAAAATCGTCAGGATTTCCCAGTGCAGCTGCGACACGCGCCGCGCGGAACCGAAGAATTCACAAGGATTTCCTTCCGGTAGTTCCGCTTCAGCGAGCCGTTCCCCAAGTTCATTAGGGGGAACTCCGAGGAACTACGGGGAAGAACAATAATTTAATAACAACGACTTAGCGAATCGGGAAATCGAAGCGTATTATCGGCTGTAAGCGGCAGCTCGCTCGAACAATGTCGCGTTTGCCTAATGAAGCGGAAGTTCGCCGAGCGAGATCATGCAAGTGATAAATTCGACTCGCGATAATCTCTTTTTCGTCGTATAAACGCCGTGTGCTTGAATTCCCTCGTATTGAGTTCTTCTGTCTTGGGAGAATCTATTCCGTAAGAAGATGAACATTCTCAATTGATAAAGTCTGCTTCAGGCGATGAGACTGAAGTTAAAGTCAAATAAAGGTAATTTGATGATTTAACCCTTTGCACTCCGGAGGTGACTCTCAGTCATCAGTTGATTTCCTACAGTGAAGCTATAAAGTTTGATACTTAATATTATACTTCAGAAATATTCACGTAAAATTGCTTTGTCCGTCGATTCACGTGAATTTCTCGTCGAGTTGGTTTTCCACAATATCGTCTTCTTTGTAGAATGTGTGAGAAAATGTTGGATACTACTAATATTATTGTTAAATATCGCGATGCTTATTATTCTTTAATATATCCCGTGTTTCATAACGTTCATCGGTTGGCAGAGCTTAACAAGGTCTACAGTTTATTTGGTACGTAACGAATCCCTTAACAAGAATCCTGATAAGCTTCTGGTTAATTATAATTCCGTGTAAAACAAACTCGTCTACGAAGAAGTTCATTAAAATTTCATTTTCAATTATACAAATATTCTGATGTATTTTCCCGAGGTGCAGGAATGTATTAAAAATCCGATACTCTCGTGTTTTAGATATTTAAAATGTAATTATTCCATAAAACAGAAATACCAAGACTTTAATTACTTAAGATATACATCACGATTAAGAAGAATATCGAGTTTAATAAAAAATCGTTCGCGTTGATTGCTACGCCGGCAATTATCAATGTCAAGTCGAAATCGGCGGTCCAAGTAGATAGCTAAGAAATCGATACTCGAACGCAAACAGCGTGTTCGCGAGGACCGCTTCGATCTTACGTAATAATTAGTTCGCAAACCGATGATCGACGAGAGTGAATCCGGCTGTGCAATGATTATTCAGCTATTTGCTGGAGTAATTGCTGGCTCGATGAAAAGGCGCGCTTAAGATTTGCTGATTAAACCGTACGGACTCAGAGAGGACGTTAATTATTCCTCGAAAAATATTCACTGCTCCATTTTAATTAATATCGCTCCATTCGAACTATTCGATGTTACAATATTTCTGCTGCATGAAATATTCTTCTACCTTTCATCTACATTGAGCTGTCACTGAATCGAAACGTATTCGGAAAATACTCTACTTCCGTTACCCAAGATTCACACTTGCAATAATCCTAAGACGAGACTATCGAACGTTTAAACATTGAAACAAATGTTACTAAATTTTTTAATTTTTCTAAACTGCATAAACGACACCTGTACCTCTCAAGAGATCTTAACACGTTATGGCAGGTTAGCCAATTCACGTGCAACAATTTCCTAAGTACACAATTATCGAAGATCGATGATTTGCGAACAATTCGCCGAGAGGAACGCCAGGACTTCGACGGTGTTGCGAGGCGATGCCTTTATTAGAAGTAATTTGCCCGTTGCACCAGCGATTAACCAAACTATCGGGCAACGAGCAGGTTTCGGGCAGCTGTTATGGTGACCGACACCACTCGGGGCTAGATGGAAGATGCAAATTCCTTAATCGTCTCGGGGAAGTTCCGCGGGCCGACCCGACCCGACCCGGCCCGAGCTGCGCAGACATCGCCGTGCAACCGTGAAATCGCGTTGCAACCCGGCCGCCAGACGACACCGGACTTTTGCAACTTTGTTCTAATTGCTCGAACGAGGCGATCCACGGGCGCATGCTTCGTTTAGCGATCCCGACGATGGTAACGGGATAATTTTCGACAAGTTAACCCCTCGCCCTGTAACACCGCGGCGAAGATTCCGAATGGAACTTAACACTTAGCCAACCGAATGGGGAGATCTACCACTTTTCACTTGGCAACGTGTTGCGTTCTATTCTGTTTGTCTTTTCCTTTGTTGTGGGAAAGAATTACTTTTTGATCACTTCGCGAAATGCAAAGGTTTCATGAGGAAGTGTCTTCCGATGGGTAATAACAATTGAATCAGAGTTTAAGCGTTAGCAATTACATTATAATACATGATGAATATATGAAAAATTGAGAAAATTAATCTTCTGGTCTCTGAAATAATCGTTAATAGACGAGTGACTCCTAAAATAACTTTGTAGCTCGATGAACGTATGATTTCTCTGCGAATTAGTTTCACAAAAGAAAAGATCAAGCGTGAACGGGTCATTCAAGATTAACCCTTTGCACTCGAGAGGTGACTCTCACTCACCATTTGATTTCATACAGTAAAACTAAAAAATTTGATATTTAATGTTGTACTTTGTATAATGTTTAGTTTCACAAAATATCTTTATCTCATCAGAGAATGTTCAAATGTTTCCAATGAAAATCTTCCGAGCACAATGGGTTAATCTAATCGTCTTCATTCTTCTTTATTCAAGCCTGCTCCTATTCGCCAGATTCCGAAGCCACTTCCGCCCCTTTAAGAATTCATCGCTAAAGAGGTTAAAGGTGGTTAACGCGTCGCAAGATTCGGCGTTCCGCAGACAGTGCCCGGCTTCCGCGGAGCCAGGCGCTCTCTCTGATTTGCATTAATGATTGCGCGCATGTCGCGTGTGTGCCGCAGCCGTTCTCCGTGCCGCGATTTCGATATACCGAAGAACGGCTGCCGGCTGAGAGCGACATCGATTATTTACGCGTTGTTTGCCCCGTCAAAAATCGACGCTGAATTAAAGATCGAACCGACGGTTTGCTGCAACTTCCGTTACTCGCTCGTCGAAATTGATTCCGCGATCGTCGGGAGTCAAGCTAAAGACACGAGTTTCCCATCGACGCTGGGAATGATTCAATGGGTGGATGTTAGTGGTTTTCGAATTTCCAACGGACAATTTTATAATGAGGAACATGAGAAATCTGTGAAAAATTACGGTTCGGTGATTAACCCTTTGCAGTTGAATTGACTTTTTGAGATTCCTCTGTGGAAAATCTAAGAGTGAATTTATCGAGACTTTAATTGCTCTAAAATTCAGTTTGAGTATTAATAAATAAGTTTCTTCAATAATTTCTCGAAGAAAAAACTTAAAGTCTTTATTGTGTAAAAGAAGCTCAAAGAACTATCGGGAATTTCCGAACACTGTATATTGAAGTGTACTTAACATTCTCTATTGCTGCAATCGTTAAGTATTTTACTAATTACATTGTAATCATTCGATCTCTTCTCTAATAACTTCCTAACTTTCCAATTGCATTCGATTGCAAATTTACTAAAATCCACGGTCTAATATCATAATTATATCACATTCTAGTCTTCTCCAAATCTTCCTAAATAAACGATGAAAGTGTCACGTTCGAAAATGATCGAATTAATATTCACACAAGTTTCAATCTAAAAGACTAATGCTTCGAACAACAAAAGATTGAAGCATACCGATGTTCATTTACTCGAGAGACAGGTGTACGCGTGTTCAACGTGAAATCGAATATTTCCAGGCAGTGCATGAAACTCAAAATTCAAAAGAAGAACTCGACAAAGTGTCCGCAATCTCCGAATCAAGCCTATCGGTTTCCACCACGTAGTTTCCCAACGTGTTCCCGTGTCCGCGCCAGCGCTGATTGCAATCGTTTCCCCCGAACAGCAAACGTTCCCGATTCCCAGCATCGGTAGCAAAGATCACACGTTGTACAGCCCCGTTCTCCCTCTGTTTTTTCCCCGGCAGACTTCAAAGTGTCGACTTTAATCCTCGCCTGCCAGCAATTTCAATTCCCCGCGCGCAACGCTCGATTCCAGAGATTTCCAAGTTTATATCGTCGCAACGGAAAACTTTCGAAAAATGAACTGTTCCTCGAGAGTTACCTTCACAATTTTTAAGAAAAACCGTGAACACATAACAAGAAGAATATTCACTATTCCGTTACAAATAAATCGAAGAGAATAATTTTCTACAGATCTTTTTCCAGATGCAAGAATCAATTCGAACAATAATGCAAGATCGTAATTTATAATTTTCTACTTCTGAAATTTCCTAGTAGAAACAGCATAGATTGTAATACAGGAAATGAAATTGTAAGATAACATTAGATATTTTTTAAAACATCTGCAACTTCGTTTCAAAGAATAAAACGCATGAAATTATTCCACGGTACTTCTCCTCCGCGAGTATTTATATTCTTTGCTTCTTTTCGCCAGCATTACGCGCTGTAACAAGGACACTTGGTTGCCATTATTATTCATAATTTCGTTCCCATTAGTTTAAGCAGGTTCCCAAGTTGAAAATTTGGATTTTAACGTCCGCGCCGCGTGCGAGGTAATTTTATTTTGAGGAGCATCTTCGCCGCTGCGTGCCGCGTACGGCGCGGCTGCGGATTAACACGTTCCTCCACTTTCTTCTTAATTCCGGCGCCGTTCCGCGGGGAGAATATAAATGCAGCTGTTACACGAACAGGATACGAGTGTTAATGAAACCTTGTAAGATTGTAGGATATACCGAACCGAACAAGAAACGGTCTTTTTGCCCGACAGGAATTTACTCCGCGGAGGTGACGTCTCTGCAGTTACCAGCGATAACTGCGGAACGCGCTGTAAAATAGTCACTTGAAAATTTCTATTTTTAATCCAGCGAAATTGTGGACTGAAGCAACTAAAGCTTTCCGTTATTTTTTGCCGAGAATTAGTTCGCAAACGCGAATTCGTGTGACCTCTGTTAATTTCAAACTTTCGTACGTTGCTCGCAGTATATTCCTCGGTTTTGTTAGCGTGTTGTGTATTGTTTATTCTAATTTTCCGTTTAGAAACAGCCTTGACGTTTGCAGGCGTAGGAGAGGATCGATAACCCGAAATTTGTAAGGATCAGTCGCAGTACAAAGCGCGAAGGGCGCTAAACTTGGAATCTGGGTCTGGCTTAAGATTCACGAGGCGAATCAGTGGTGATTAATTAGGTCATTCGTCATTCCGCGGGGAGATCATTTCCTGCCGTTACAGCGCAAACCCAATTAGAAAGACGGAAATAATTGCAATCTGAAAACTGCATTAAAGTGTATATAAATCATGGGGATATTTAAATTCGAAGTAATGAGAGAAGCACTTTGATTATTAGATGAGCTTAATTCATCAGAAAGACTTAAGCAGAGATAAGAAATTAATGTATTATAAAATATCAGAATTGTTTAATAAGAATATTAATATTACAAGAATAAAATGGTAATGAAACATATAAATAAAATTATTGAGAAAGGATCGACCAACCAAATATTTAAATTCGAAGTAATGAGAGAAGCAGTTTGATTATTAGATAAGCTTAATTCATCGGAAAGACTTAATTAGAGATATTCAATAAATTAATGCATTATAATATCAGAATTGTTTAACAAGAATATTAATATAACACGAATAAAATGGTAACAAAACATATAAATAAAATTACTGAGAAAAGATCGACCAGTCAGATTCGAACGCTGTGACAGTTATTAGAAAGATAACAGATAATTCTCTGAGAAATTGACACTGTCAATCAATTTGTTCGGTAGTTTTAATGTTAATGGAAACAGTGGATCAGAGTGTCATAGAGGAGCTCGCCGAGAAAATAATTCAGAGATTTATGTAAGAAGAGTTCGCGAGGAACCGGAACGAGCTACTCGTTAAGTGGAAACAGATTGCGCTAGTCAGACATAGTCCGACCGAGAAAGCCGCACGCTGTGAAAAAGGGGACCGGTATAAATTTCGTTTTAAAGCGAACGAACGATGGGGAGAAGAAAGGAACAGGGAAACACGGTGATTCATTGTGCGTTTCGAGAAGGATGTCCGGGATATAAAAATTTAATTGCCTCCCACGCCACGATGGCAGTTGATAATGTTACTACGCCGCGAAGGAGATATTAATCTTTTAACTTTCGTACATTCTACGTAAAATCTCTATTATACTAGCTATTGTATTTACATATTTCTTATACATTTATTTATTAACATTAAACTTTGTATAACGCGTCGCTATGTGAAACATCAGAGTGAAATAGTTTTGTCCTTTAATTTATCGATTAAATTATTTACATTAGTCGCGGCAAGCATTGTCTAGATTTTATCAAAAAGTGTTGAATATTTCTAGTGAAAAACTTTCGAGTGCAAAGGGTTAATATAGTCCACCTATTGTTACCGTTATAGTATTGTCGCGATTACTATTCCATATGAGATTCGTCAGAGTCCGAATGGAACATCACTCGAGGATCGGTAGCGTGACGATAAAGAAGCGAAAAGACAAATCAATTTTCGCGTTAAAACGTTTCCATTCAGCTCTAATGAAAGTGAATCGCCGAGGAGAGCGGTGTATAACAAGGCATTTCTTTGCACTCGGTTCCTGATTGCGAATTTCCGGTTCGCAGCCGGAATGCATCTCTCTCCGGATTTCTTTCTCCCCCGTTCGCGGCACGTAGCTTTAAGTAATTAACGTAATGAAACCGTGCCGGTGTTTTTTTTTCCGCCGACTGTTTAGGACGGAACATATTTACGAGCTGTAATTAATAGCAGCGCGCCGCGGAAACGCGGATCGTCCGCAGTCTAAAATTCAGCCGAGCTTTTTGATATTAGTTAATAATTAACGTGCTCCGCAGCCAACAGCTCATTAATAAACATTTAGGTTTGAGCGCGGAGAGAAAATGTTGGACGAGTCGTTTCTCATGTTAATAATTGCGACCAGACCGACCGGCTTTATGAACACTCGAATTACCATGAATTAAACCGTGCGAGTGAAAATTCAATGGACAAATCACTTGCGCGATAAACGATTCAAATAGGTTAACAAGAAAATAAAAATATTCCTTAGCGTTCTCAACACTTTGCGCTCGAAAGCTCTTCACTGGAGATATAACATTTTCCGACGAGATAAAGCTGATATTTAATGAAACTAACAACGCTAATTTACTTCAATATTACTCTAATTGCTGCGTACAAGGTATAATATTAAATATCAAATTTTAATTTTACCGTATGAAATTGGTATAAGTCACTTTTCGAGCGCGAAGGATTAAAATTTCTTATTTCTCTCGTGTTGCGAAACGCTTTTGTGATTTTGTTAACCAGATCAAAGTGCGTCCCGAAAGTTTCGAATGTTACGAATATTATGCAGAGCGGATTAAACGTAATGTTTCCATTTTATTTACAACGAAGTTCGAGGGAGCGCGCATTTGAACGTTCAACTCTCCGAATGCAAAGTAAACCGGCCGAGGTAATCTTTTGAGGTTTCGGGCGGCGTTGTTGAACCAACGGGTCAGATTTTTGTGCAAATCCCCTACGGGCGGTTAAGAAGAGTTGTCACGATTAACCTCCGCGGCGCTCCTCAACTCAAACAAAGAGCCGGCAGATTAAGTAAAGTGAAAGTGCCAACTCCGCAACTAGAATCGATGCTCCGCGGTCATTAACTTGGCAGTGACTCTTATCAATTTAGTTCCTGAGCACACAGTCCCGTGGATCTGCTCGCTGCTTGCCTAAGCAAACAGTTGGCGCGTGAATAAATGTTACGCGACGCATTAGAAATTTGGACGTTACACTGTTAAACTTTTCATTGACAATTAATTTACGGCGCCCGTGAATTTTACGGATACTGAATTTTTTAAAATATTATTTAGTAGTAGCTTCTTCTATCAGCTTCAACTATTTAAAAATTTATAAAATGTTGACCTCTGCAATTCTTACAATTTTATAAGTTAAACAAAACCACTTTGGAAATATGTAGAAAATTTTCTGGCCCGAAAACTGTGGAAAGAAGTCATTTGTTTTAGCTCTTGGATCGGAAGATCCTGTTAAACTCGAAAGAAGAAGAGAATATTACGTTATTACTCACTTTAACAACACGACTCCCTCCATTGATACATCGGAGCCAAATAACAGTCACAATTCACGACAGCTTTCCAGCGAAACGAGCGCTCTTCCGTTTCTACTTCGGTTACAAGCACGTTCGTTTCCTGCTCGGCACGCCGAAGATTAGGTTTCGACGGTCGGATTTTGTTTCAGTTGTCTAGCTTCATTAACCGCCAAAGTGACTCTTCTTCTCTTGTGGTTTTAGATTCTGAAACAGAGCTACTTCCGTAATTAAGTAGAGTAAATATGGACTCGTAGTGAGTACAGAATTAAGTTATCTTGGTGATAAATGAGATTATGGGCAAAGTTGCAGAATCGTAGAACTATAGAATTGTAGGAAAATTGTAGAATTGTAGAAATTGTAGAATGTAGAATCGTAGAATGTAGAATTGTAGAATTGTAGAATTGTAGACTTGTAGAATTGTAGAATTATGAATTTGTGAATTTGTGGAACCGTGGAATCGTGGAATTGCAGAATTTTGAAGAGTTACACAACCTCCTTAAATATAATCTAGCGACAATTACTGAACAATTAATTAAAGATTAATCGAGTCGCTCAGATGCCAGTACGATTAACTCCAGAAAACAGAAATTGCGAAAACTACTGTCTTGGCTTCTGAAATGATACTACAAATTTTCAATAGCCATAGCGCTAACAATTCAGCAAATTTCATTGAGCAGCGTGATCTAATATTTCTTAGAAGACTCGCTCAAAGGAAATTTGTTAGACACCTTGGTAATACAATATCAGAAGCCACTGGAAAGCCTATTAATAGTTGCGCAGCGGATAAAGCGTCAATGGAAGTCAGTTTCCGCCGAAACGACGGGCAACCGGTTCAGTTCGTTCTCAGAATTTCGCGGCACGCGAGCGCTAATGGAAGGATCGCGCGGTTAGAAGGAGGAAACACATTCTGATGGGGCCGGATCGATGTGATTATATTTCACGGTTCGCGCGGAAATACGCGGAATTGATGAAATTTGTCGCGCGGCTAATTTCTGACGGGCCACGTCGCGCCGACGTTCGTGTTCCGACTGATATTTTTGAAGCAGACCCATTATTCTGCTCCGCTGAAAACAATTTCGTCCTCGCCGGGAATTCCAGTCGCTCTTTGTTTCGTGATAATAACAGTGGCCCATAATAATGGTCTCCATTACAAAACCCGTGGAAAAATGTAGAATAGCTGGGAGCTGGGACGGGAACAGAAAGAACAAAACTGTTCATGCGAATGTAACAAATGAACGCGGGGGCTGTTTAAATTACTTAGAAAATTTATTTCAATCACCCGGCTGAACGCTGTCGGTTCGCATTGTACTCGGGGTCAACGAAATGTTCATTTCTACCGACGCGACAGATGTTCAATCAGTAATCTCGGCATATGTGCATGTAGAGCACGTTTAACTTCTAATGATTCATTATTCAGACGATAATTATATCCATTGGAAATCGTTGGATTTAGTTTGATTTAATTATATATCATAAGTCACCTAACTTCTTGGACCATGCAGTTTCAGAAATGAGAAGCTATAGATAATTCCTTCCAAAGAGTTAGTTTTAAATTTTCATTATAACCGTTGCGAGAATTCATATCCACAGTATAGTAACGATGATTAACGATTCTAGTAGAAACTTTCCTTTCAAAGTAATCCTTTCGCACATCCGAATTTTGCACTAAGAAGGAGAATAAGAGATCTAAGAAATGTTATAGCATTTTTTTTATAGAATTAATTTGCTCATTGATCATTCTAATATTTTTATCAATTTTGAGAATTCAGCCGCCAAATGGGAAAGAGTGAAAATTACAGCGCTAGTGTGAACGTGTTAAAACAAACTTAAATTCTATTAATACCACACATATCACCATCGTCCCATGTTGAATCGGTAGAAAAATAATAACAGAAAAACAACGAAGAGTCTTCTCTACCCTTTCACGAGGACACAATTTCTGGGAGTCCTAAAATTCAGTAAGGAGCGATCGTGGAAGGAGCACAGTGTCTCCACGTGATTATTTTCAAAGCACGAACCGTGGACTGAAGCGGTTCTGATTTTCTCGGACCTCACCCCACCGTTCTCCGGGAAGATGTTCGGGACGATGGTAGCGGTCGGGTGAACAAGGCTCGTTGAAGCATGGTCCTGTTTCATCAGGTTCACCCGGGCACAAGTTGCTGGTCATGCTGCAGCCTCGTATACAGGGTGCGCTGAAACACACGGGGACGATTTTGTTAGTGCATCGAGTACGTTCAATTCTCCGCCTAAATTCTGTTCGGTTTCAGTTGCTGCGAGATTATTTGAAACTGAATTGTGATCTATATGAGTTGAATTATAGTTTAATAAGTTCAACTATAATTTAAGGGAATGATTTATAATTGCAAGTGAATTTTCGTATAAGTTCAACTATAATTTAACAGAATGATGTACAACTGTAAGTGAATTGTAACGTAAATTAGTTTAATTATAGTCTCAACAAGAATATCTAAAACTAATTGAATTATACAGTAATTTCAGGTGTAGTTGAAGAAATGATTTATAACCTATTGGATTCATTTATGCTACAAGATAACATAACTTCTTGGCTGATGTCAAATTGTACTTGATTAACATCTGATTAATCAGTGTTCATTAAAAGAAACGATTTCTAAGAATCCTACTCCGAGAACGTGTATACAATGACAATTAACAAGAAATCACTAGCAGACATCCTGTACGTCGTCTCGCCGAGGCAAGCGGACTCGGCGTTGAATCGATTTCTCGTTACCTTTGATTTTCCACTTAGCTAACAGTGGTTAGCGCACCGTCGCTGCTCCTCCGTTGCCCCGGCCTCGCCGGAGGAATTAAAACGCACTGCAAAGATCCCCTAACTGTTCGTTTCCCTTGAAAAATGAACACGGAGGGCGGGTAAGCGAAATCTGAAGGAGTTACCGCGGGAAAAAACTAATCGGATTTCAATCGAGAGGGGCTCCTTCCAGGCGGGCAGCAAATTTTCGGCGAACAATCGATTCGATTTATGGCTGCTCCGTCCTGGAAACGAATGTACAAATGGGGAACGAGTATTATTGGCTGTATCGATAAGTGATGGATTATTTCCCATTGAATCTCGTATCGCGAAACCTCTCGTGCCTCGATTGGTAACCCTTCTCGCGACAATCAAACTTCTTTATCTGGATAAGAAAGTTGTAAATGAGCTATTTGCTTGCACTATGCCTCTATCTTTCTCTAGTACTTCGAAATTCTCTTAGCTTTCTCTGCTGAAGATTCCCAATTCTCTGAGAAAGGAAAGGGTTAAAGACATAGTTTATCATAATTTCAATAACAAAACTTATTTTGAAGAGAGTCTACTAGATCTAGAACTAGAATCTTAAAGAAACTACCCTAAAATTATTCGATTTTCCACACATCCAAATTCTGTACTAAGAAGGAAAATAAAAGATCGAAGAAATGTTATAGCATTTCTCATTTTCTCTAGGAATACTATAAAAATTAGTTGCAGTCGCTGAAAGGTTACGAAACAACCATCTTAAAGAAACTACCCTAAAATTCTTCGATTTTCCACGCATCCAAATTTTGTACTAAGAAGGAAAAATTTTTTCTTTCTTGTAAGAAGAAGAAAAGAATACTATAAAAATTAGTTGCAGTCGCTGAAAGGTTACGAAACAACCAGGAGTGCTAAGGGTTAACATTGTATTTTTTCCCATTTCGTGAACTTTGCTCTATGGAATCGTGCGTTCAACGTGTTAATGGAATCCCGGCTGCTTTCGTGCATTGCCACCCCATCGAGTCTCGCGGGGACGTCGGAAGGGAGATAAAAAATAAGGGGAAGGTCGGCCGAGGGAGGAAAGGGAAGAGAAACGGTTCCGGAGGCGAGAGCGTGTACACGACCCGCCCCAAACGCAATTAACGCCGTCGCGTTAATTCGTCGTCGCGCCCCGAACGAATTGTTTTCCGCGGAAGCTACTGGAAAACCGACGGTTGCTCGTTCAACCGGCCGCGCCGGCCCGGAAAACCGCGCGACTCTTTATGGTACACTGTCCTGGAAGGTTCCTCTGGTTTCATTAATACCGGGTCGCATGATATTTATCATTAGCGAATGAGGATTAATAAACTAGAGCTACCGTGACAGTGAAAATGATTTCGGTTCATTCGTTTCGTAATTATTGATATCTTCAGAGCAGTGAATATTCGAAATGATCTTGAGAATAGTTTCAGTTGAATACTATAATGAATGACTGAAGAAACTGAGGATAATCTATTATATTATACATATTTATATGTATTATATTTTATATATATTTAATCTATCGTATTTAATACTCGGTAGTTCTAGTGTTGAACTAATAAAGACTCTTTCTATGGAAGATTGAAGTAATCGTGGAAACTCTAAAACCTAGAGAAAGGAAACTTAATTAAACTTCTTAACTTAATTTCTTGTTACTTGAATAATTAAATTATTTAGAGCATACGATTTCATATATTACAGATCGAAGTCATCATTCTATCGCAAAATGTCGAGAATAGAATTTACTGTCAGCAAATTGATCGAATAATTAATTATATCAATATTCTAAATTTTCATTTAAAATTTGTAAAGTGTTTTTCGTGTTCCATTAAGCGTTCCCATATATACAATTAAACGATCGTATATTTTGATTAATATTCTTTCAGGTACCGATACAAATTGATTAACGCTTATTCGAGTGAAAAACCGATTGTTCTTTCTCTTTGAATAATGCGAGATTTCATATTACAAGGTTGTTTTTTTAATTGGAACGGGCCGATCGTTCGAAGCGCCCATCGACAAAGCTAAAAATTATCGCCTCGTTAAATCGCTGCTCGATGACCGAAGCGCGAAATTTTCTGTTCCTGACGTCCGCGCGTGCACGGCGACATTCGCTGGAGAGATTATTCAGTTTTTTGTTCGACGTTCAAAACGCGAACGCGCGGCCGCCGCTCTCCGCCGCGCGATAATTATTCATAATGAGCAAATTGAAAATGTTCACGGGAATTTTTCAACGTTAACTCGCGACTGCGAAATTTAAACACTTTATCCGCGCGGTAAATGGTGTTGCTTCATAAAGAAGAATATCCGAACCGGTGTTTCATTTAATTAAAATTGTTATTCCGCGCACGCGAATGTTCTGTAGTCGAGTAATGATGGGAAGAGAATTAATTGTTCTGTAGAAATGATGTTAACCGTGGAGCTGTCTTCTCGAATAATTTTAATTGTACGGTTAATGTCTTGAGTAATGTTCATTGGAACTTCGTTTCTTCGAATAATGTTAATTGAAAATTTAATGCCTCGAATAATGTAGATCGAAAACTTGATATCTCGAGTAACATCAATTGAAAATTCGTTATCTCGAGTAATGTTCATTGGAATTTCGTTTCTTCGAATAATGTTAATTGAAAATGTAATGTCTCGAATAATGTAGATCGAAAATTTCATGTCTCGACTAATATTAATTGAAAATTCGTTATCTCGAGTAATGTCCATTGAAATTTCGTTATCTCGAATAATGTTCATTGGAATTTCGTTTCTTCGAATAATGTTAATTGAAAATTTAATGTCTCGAATAATGTAGATTGGAAACTTGATGTCTCGACTAATATTAATTGAAAATTCGTTATCTGGAATAATGTTCATTGGAATTTTGTTTCTTCGAATAATGTTAATTGAAAATGTAATGTCTCGAATAACGTTAACTGAACAATTGTTTTCCAAAGTAATATCAATAACAACTTAAAAAGTTCCCGAATGTTTCAAAAAGTTTGAAGAATTTCAGTAGAATTACACGCTATTGATCAGCCAAAGTAGAAAGTAGTCGAACGAACATTCGGTCAGCCGCGAACCCCATTAATTTCAGTCCGAGCGTCGCGGATACGGTGACCCAGAATTCGAGTCACTTCGCGCGGTATTCGCGTTTGTAATCTACCAATCGGAACAGCTTCCGCGTTACCAGATTCGATAAACTCTCTTCTGCTAACCATTTTACCGCGCGCCCCGAGCCAACACAAAAAGCCATCCGCTGTATGGAACGCGATATCCGCGTGTCAACCTTGCGACGTGTCATTAAAACCAGAAGCCCGGCGCGCATTCCCGGAAAATAAAATAACGAACGCGGAAATCTGCGTAAATTCTATTATATCGCAAATTACTGGCCGTGTGTTCATTTCCACCTCACCGGCCGCTGTAACGTATAAATATTGCACCGGGATTTCCGGTAGGATAAAAAACTCCGTTCTAAAATATCCCTACATACTCGGTGTAAATAACATATAATAAGGAGAAATTTACATTTAACCACTATGTACTTTATCACAGATAAACCTAAATAAAAATTCAACTTAAACCACTAGCAATCATAAGCTATATCTAATTTATCTAATTATAATCCAACTAAAATCTCCCCGAAATAAAATAATCGAACTTAAATAAACTTCTCCTGTAATTCTTAATGTTTAGTAATGTTTAATAATATTTAAGAATCAGATATTACCACATATTATTAGATAATGCCTAAATAAAAATTCAACTTAAAATCACAGACAATCACAAGCTACTCCTAATTCATCTAATTACAATCCAACTACAATCTCACCGAAATAATCGAACTTAAACAAACTGCCCCTGTAATTCTTAAATATTAAACATTACTAAACATCAGATATTACCATATATTATTAGATAATTCCTAAGTAAAAATTCCACTTAAAGCCACTAACAACCACAAGCTACGAATTCATCTAACTATACCAACCAAATATAATTACCCACCCCTAACCATTACCAAGCATCACCATACACTACCAACCACAAACACAAACAGCTCGAAAAACTCGATTGATCATATCGAAAACAACAGAATGCCCCAGTGTATCGAGAACCCAACCGACAGAAGGGTCGAAGAACACAGGAAACGTTTCGTTGCAGCGAATCAACCCTGCGAGCGATCGGAGCCGACCTCCGCCCGACTAAATACCCGACTCGCCACCAGAATTTGTTCAATTGGAGGGAAAACAGCTGGCCCGGAGCTCCCGATACCGAACAGAAGCGCCGGGTAACCGTGGCCGTAGGAACAGTCCGGTTAAGGGGCGGGGAAAACGGGCGGAAAGAATTCACCAGAGGTTTTCGCGCGCGGAAACGGCAACGTTTCCGCATGCATATGCTAAAACACACCCCCGCAGCCGATACGGCTATCGGCCGGAGCACAAAGAACGCCCGGCAATTCGATTTGAAAAACGAAACGCTCGCCGAAAGGATCCAACGTCCCTCGGAACTTTGCTAATTTCGTTGCGCAACGACCCTTTAACCGTTCCCAGCTGCCCTTTCGAGCGTTCCGTAGCTCTGCACGAAGGGCGGCGCGGCGAGTGTGAACTCGAAAAATTCGTCCGTTCCCTTCCCGGTGGATTTTTCTTTCACTCGTTAACTATTTTGCTCGCGTTCTTTATGCAAATCGGCCCGATTCCGTTTCCCCGGCTAATTCCACGGAAGTTACACGCTCTCCCCTGTTGCCGTTTAAACGCCTCTGGATGGTGTCATGGATTCGTTAATTAGGCAAATATTGTTTCTATTCTGTTCCCCTCGTTTAACGTGATTTGTTTGATACTCGGTGAAAGTAGGTACGGAGATTCTATTGATACTAGAAAAATAGATTTTCTGTAGACTTTTATGATTAAATTCTGAGAATGTAGAATTAACCCTTAGCATTGATGGTTTTAATTTATCAGCAGCTGCTACTAATATTTATGGTATCTCTAGTGAAAATGAGAATTCTTCGATCTTTTATTTTCCTTAGTAGAAAATTTGGATGTGTGGAAAATCTAATAATTTTAAGGTAGTTTCTTTAATATTCATTAAAATATTTAATGTTACAACTGGTGCAATATTGAGCCTACAGAGTTCAAAGGTGCTGAAAGGTTACAAAACAACCATCTTAAACAAATTATCCTAAAATTATTCGATTTTCCACACATCCAAATTTTGAACTAAGAAGGAAAATAAAAGATCGAAGAAATGTTAAAGCATTTCTAATTTCCGCTAGGAATACTATAAAAATTAGTTGCAATTGCTGATAAATTACAAAAGAACCTGGAGTGCTAAGGGTTAATTACTTATTTATTATAAATTCTTGTGTACCGACTACGAAATCCACTATATTCGATGCACAACATAAAACACGATTCGCAGTATCTCCCATAAAATCCACGAAACAATCCCAGCCCATTACCAAGTAAATCACAACAAATTTCCGAAGGATCATCCAGCAATAAATTCCACCGGAAACCGCTCGACGTTCCCCGGAAAAAGGCGGACTCCTCAGGGGAGGAGGATCCGCTTCGCGAATCGAGTCACGTTTCCAAAATTCCTCAATCATCGTTCGCCGGCGAAATTCTTCGAGCGGCGCGCGCCGTTACACTGAAAGTCCCGGCACGCTGAAATCCCCGCAAACAAAAATTCATTAGATCCCGTGGGCGGGGGAGCTGTTCCGCGTCACTCGAGCATTCTTTCCCAAGAAAATTGCTGCGTCACAGAGACGAGAGGAGAGAGAGGGAGACGGAGTGGCCGTGCGGAGCCGGCGAGGAGAGAGAAGACGCGATCGCCCTCGGTATCTACGTACGAGGATATGCACGTAAGAACCCTCGGGAGCCGGGAAAATCCCTCCGCTTAATACCCGAACAATGCGTGCGCTGTTTACCACCAGAATACATCCGACAATGGAACTTTATCCGAAGCGCATCACCGAGACGCCCGAATCCTTTTGCTACCGCGGTCCCTTTGGTGACGCTGTTCCATTCGTTGGGCTACCCTATATTGTCCCATATAATTCTGATATTATATATAAGGTTGGACTAGACAGTGGAATGTATTCCTTGATTCTTTCTTCGAAATTTATAGGATTCTTGAGATTCTTTGGGGAAGTTTTAGGGTTTGATGTTGTGGAGGTGCCACGAACCGCATCACTGCAAGGCCTGAATTCTTTTGGAGGTCTTTTTGATGATGCTAGTCACTGTTCCATTCGTTCCACCCTATATTGTCCCATATAATTCTGATATTATATATAGGGTTGGACTAGACAGTGGAATGTATTCCTTGATTCTTTCTTCGAGATTTATAGGATTCTTGGGATCCTTTGGGAAACTTTGGGGTTTGCTAGTGTGGAGGTACCATGTTAACTAAGTCGATCTTTGGTTCAAAAGTGAAGAAGAAAGAGGGGATCAGAAGAAAATGCGATCAGAAATTTTAGTGTAACACTAGATTCATTTCTTAGTATATATTGTACTAACTTAGCTCTTTGCAATCTAGATTTCCTTAGAACTTTTTCCTCGATAACCTGTAAATAATTGTTACGATATTTCATTTGAAATGTATTTGATCAAATAGTTTATAGAGGGCAATCTAAACTTCTTACTAATATTGAAAGTACTATAACTTTCTGTGAAACATTCCCTACTGAGTCCATACATAAACCAACCTACACAAATAAAAATCTACATCTCCAGTTATCAATCGATCAACAAAAATCTCCGAGAACGAAGGGCCACTGAATCACGATAAAAATCAACGTCATGTTCTTGCGGAAAAGGCTGTGCCACGAAAATTTCACTGTCGCGTCGAGTTCCTCGCCACGGGTCAATTCGGCCGCCGAGCGGAGAGTGTCGCGGAACACAGCGCCGCGGAGCAGCGAGCGTGCGCCGTGTTTGACGGGAGCGACGCGTTCCGCGCTTTTATCGCGGCGAAAGGGACTCGGAGCCTTTATTGTGCCGCGTTCGTTACTGAAAATACTCGCTGCGCGGCACGCTGAAAAATGGAATCGCGCGAATTCCCCGTGTGTCGCGAGACGGCCCCTTTCTTTCGCCGGATGCTTAATAACGAGCCGAAGCTACGGGGAACCCGCGGCGCGACGCGTTAAACGCGATGTCGGATTGAAAATCTGGCCCTTTCTGTTCGCCCTCTTCCATTCCCCTTCTTTCCGGGGAAACTTTCCCCATACGAAGCTGAATGACTCGCAAATTGCGGAACATCGGAGCGTGGACCGGCGCAGAATGGACGGGGAATGTAACAATATGTTGCGTTTCGTGGGAACGCGTGGCTGGATGGATGGATATAGAGTTACTCGTGAAATTCAGGCTGAGAGTTTTGAGATAAGGATCTGGGAAGGATTTTCTATGAATTTCAGATAGGTGAGATGGTTCAGTCGAAGGTTGTTTCTTTTTATAAATATATAATAAATCTGGAATATATGTTTGCAGTTTTTCGTTGAGGAATGTGATGTAAGTTTAAGAAAATTTGTCGAGGTTTCTGAGTTTATGGTTCAGTCGAAGGTTAGGTTTCTTTTTATAAAGAATATATAATAAATCTGGAATACTGTTTGCAGTTTTTTCGTTGAGGAATGTGACGTTGGAAGAAAATTTGTTGAGGTTTCTCAGTTTATATGGAAAGGTACTTAGATATTTGCTCGCCTGTCTGACCATTGCTGAATATTTCTACTTACGTCGGAATATTCGTATTAATCACAGATAGTTTAAGGAAAGTTGGTTCAGAATGTTCCTAAGTTAATAAGGAAAATTTATTTTAAGTTACATTAATAACTATGATGACTGATTTCTAAGCAATTACTGACAGCTACCATGCCAGCCGCAAGTTGATTCCATAAAATTTGACGGAGAGTACCCCATGGGACATATAAATCGCGATATTTAAATAACGCGCGGAACGCTCGTCAAAATGACAGAATGTAAAGGCGAAATGCAGGAGAATCGGTCGGGATGTTTTTTTTTCGGTTCTGCACAATGCGGAGAGTAATTTATACCGCGTCCGAAAAACCGGGGGAATCTACGCGGGAAAATAAAATACAGGAGCGGAATGAAATTTTTGCCGAACGCAGCTTCGTATCCGGGGGAATACAATTTGAAAGTTCGCTCGGCGCGCGTGCTTTGCAGCGCGACGGGCTAATGTGTCTGCCCGTCGCAGGCCGTTTCTACTAGCGCGGTATTATCCGTCCTCTATGCTGCAGTCTGTTTTTAAATTGTCTATCCGTCGGGATTATTAAAAAATTTTTGTTTCGCCGATGAACGTGGAATGACGTTCTTCCATTCACCATTCTGTCTGCCCGTGACCCGCCGTTTCTACTTACCCGCGTCTGTCTCTTTCCTGAGCGATATTCTTTTGTCGATTCTACATTCCTTCGAACGTAGAGATGATTAATCCCTTCTATCTCTAATTAATACGAATGTTCCGACGTAAATACTCGGCAATGGTCAGATACACGAGCAAAGAATGTTAATAAAATATTCGTAACTATAATTACATTAATTACAGAATAAATGTAATCATACTATATTTCACTATATTATTATAAACATATTAAACATAATATATCGATACATTAAACATTGCTAACATCAGCTTCCCAAGTTACATTTGCTTCATATTTCAAAAGCATATCCTAAAGTGCGAATAAAAATAAAAAAAGACCAACATTCTACGGTACGTCATAGTTTCACATGGAACCACGAGTAAAAGTAATTTCACTTTCCTCTATGTAACATATAAACCGTTGGCAAGTGCGCGACACGTAAAAATCAAACTTTTTTCTTCCCTCGTTCCCTGGACTCTCCAGTTCCCGCTGAAAATTGAATGCCGGGACCGATCAAAGGCCGGCGGAAAATGAAGCTCGAGCCCGTCGCAATAAACAACGTAGCCGGTGGTCACAAAAGAACGTTCGAAAATCATGGGGCAAGCGGACGGGGCAGGGGGAAGCTCGCGAGCCGGCGATTTTCCGGTGGAAACCGGGAAACGTCGATGATGTCGGCGTCGGTTAGCCGGACGGCGATGATGAGGACGGAACGAGGGATATTTCCGTGGTTCCGTTGGGACGCGAGGCGTCACTCGTCACCAGATTTCCCGTGGCGGCCGTACTTCATCCGAAATTACCGGTGAAGCACGTACGGCTGATTCATCGCGGCCTCTGCCCAACGTTCTGTCCGCGCCGCTAACACGGTAACGGCTGGAATTAGACGGGGACGCGACGAATTCCTGCGATCGAACGCAAACAGACGTTGGGACTTGTCCGGCGGACCGACATTAATTTGTTTATACCGTTGGAAATTTGCTAAATGAAATTCTTATTGAGTTGTCGATTGTTGTAGGAAATTTTCTGAGAGAAGTTCTGGTTGAGTTACCGATTGTTGTAGGAAATTTGCGAAAGAAATTCTGGTTGAGTTGTCGATCGTTGTAGGAAATTTATTAAAGAAATCGCAGTTGAGTTATTGATTGTTGTAGGAAATTTGTTAAGGAAATCGCGGTTGAATTGTCGATTGTTGTAGGAAATTTTCTAAATGAAATTTTTGTTGAATTGTCGATTGTTGTAGGAAAGCAATAAATTCAGCATTTTATTTCTTAGACAGTTTAGATTCTAGTATGAGTTAGCTTAATATCTGATATTTATAAAGTACCCAAACGAACGAGCAACGTCGATAGCTACACGTGGAGATTCACACCGCCCAGGGAGAACAGTAATCCGCGACGGTTTATTGGTCAGTGGTACCATTTAAACCGTAGAGAAATCACCGATGGGACTAATTTCGCGGTTCCGTTGGCACAGAAATCGTTTCAGTTCGACGGGAAAGCAATAGCCAGTTGCAAAGTAAAAAGTAGACAAGCCTCGGCTGTAAAATGATTTCGTGAGCCTCTGGCGCGAAGGATACAAAGCCAGCAGTAAAAAAAGGGAACTTACGAAATCACTGTAGGGTCCATCGATTTTATCTCTAACTCGAGAACGAGAAATGGTACAAAAATAATTGTAGGAAGCTATCAGAAATGAGCAGATGAAACCAACAGAGAATTGGACGAGGAAAATTGAACATTGACCGATCCGAATTCCTCAGTTTACCCATTAAGTGATCTATCAGTAAATGAAATATAACTCGCTGTCTAGCTGAATAGCACAGATGCCTTTCTATTTCAGAAAGAAATTCTAATTCTTAGATTTAGTAATGAAAAACATCGAAAATTCAAAAACAAAACCAACAGAAAATTAGCTGAGAACAAACTAAATCTAATCAATCAACTAAATACCTTAGTCTAGTCATCAAGTGATCCATCAATTCCACGCTAACACCTTCAAAACTTCAAAAAGTGTAATCGCAGTCGAACCTCGCGCGGCGTAGAAAAAATGGAAGAAAGTAGAAAACATTCGCCAGCTAAATACCGGAAACGAAGGTCCCAAAAGTTTTCTTGGAAATTACGTGTCCTGTGTCAACGACGAACGCCGTCGCCGGCGTTTCATTACAGGAACTGTCGGCGCAAAGCGGCTCGGCGTAGTCGGGACAGGTTGGCAGCGTCGAAACGTTAGGGAAAAAATCGTTCTTTCGAGAGGCGCACTCGACGAGCGTGTACGCGCGCGCGGGGAGATTGTAAAGAATGGGACGAGACCGGATAGAAAAGGGGTGTGATTGTAAAAAACGCGCGGCGAACTTCCGCCGGGATGAAAATGAATGCGCCGGGATAGGCGGAGGGCCACGGTTCGTCTCCATTCGCCGCGGATCCGCGCGCTCCTTCGTCCTGTCGCGTTTCCGCTACTTATCGAACAGGCTTCTACGGGAAAATATTAATCTCGACGCGTCGCGCCTGCCGCCTTGATCCTCGTTTTCGATGCCTTTCGTTGCATTTCGGCGCGTTCGGTTGTTGGTATTCGTTTAATCGGGATTTGGTTCTTGTTTTAATTGATAGTGTAGAATTGGGTTAGTCTGATGTCTTGTTAGGGGTATTGGATTTTGTGTTATTGTATTTAGTGGTTTATATTGTTAAATTGCATTGTTGTGTTGATGCATTGGTGTGTTGCTATAATGTTATGGTGGTATATTATTATATTGACAGATTGATGAATTGTGTTACTAGGTTTCTACATTCCTATGATGTTGTATTTTTATATTTCTTTATTTTTGTATTTCCATATTTCTGTATTTCTATATTCCTATATTTCTATATTCCTATATATCTGTATTTCTATATTCCTATATTCCTATATTTCTATACTTCTATACTTCTATATTCCTATATTTCTATATTGCTATACTTCAATATTTCAATATTTCAATATTTTAATATTTCAATATTCCTATATTCCTGTATTCCTACATTCTCACATTCCTACATTCTCACATTCCTACATTCCTATGCTCCTACATTCCCATACTCCTATATTCCTAAACTCTTACATTCCAACATTCCTATATTCCTATACTCCCACATTCCTACATTCCTATCTCCCTCCACTCCTACATTCCTATTGTAGTATCGTAGGTTTAAGACAGTGGGACAGTGTTCTAAGCGTCATAAAAGAGAAAAGTGACTCATGGAGACCAGGCCCAAGGGTTGCTGGGTTTTTTCCGAAGGATGCGTAAGCGAGGATGATGAGTGTTGGTGGCAAGAATGGGTGTGTTCGACAATTTGTTGGAAGTGTGAGTAAGAAAAATGCTTGCGAGGAGAGAATGGTTTTCAAGTGCGGATGGTGGATACATCACATATATACTATATCGCAACATCACCACATCATACTCCACTACATCACTATACTCAAACATAAATATAACATTAAATCAATATTAACTATCGCAACTCCTCCACATTCCAATACTCCAAGACACATCCAAAGAGCAATCCGCGCGCAACTTTCCTCCGCGAAATTGCTTCCAGCCGAAAGGCGAGATCGAGACGCAATTGGAATGCAGACGAACCTGATACACCAATCACGCCGAACGCGGGGGAATACCGTCCGCAATACTTTCGCCCTCTCCTCCGGCGAGACGCGATAAAGAGATTACAGAAAATGAAACTAAAAGGCGGAAAGCTTTCTCCGTGAAGCGGGAACGCGGATGAATCGACGATTTCGACGATCGCTCGCATCCCCCCTCACCGTTCCTCCCGCGGCGGACTTTTGCATCAGACGGAAAATGGAGGATGTGAGAAAGTTCTTAGGGTCTCGCCTTTGATGCGGTTTAAGTAGCTTGAAAGAAGTAGACGCGAGCTGAGGCGCCCTCTCGAAAGGTCGACGGGATTAAGGGCTGTTCGCCGTTTTATGATCTCCGATCGGATATATTCGGCGGCGAGAGGAGAAGCTAATTCGCCGATCCTTTCTCCCTCTCGTCTGTCGGACGTTCGCTCCGCCGATGAATACGCGCGCAGGACGTCCATAGATGAATGGACCAGTAACGTCAATTATGAATGCTCGGTATTACCGGCAACGAAATACTAATCACCATTAATTACAACGGCGACGCAAAGTTAACGCGTGTGCCGAATGGAACAATAAATTGTACGCGTAACACGGAGATAGATCAAAACTGCGCGTAGTCGCAATGATGCGCGCTTATCAATGATCTTCCGAACTTCCAGGCTGAAAGTATTGTACAAATTGAGTGGAAATTTCAATAGTAACGCGCGATCGCAGTGGCAGAAAGTATCGCGATAGGCCGGCGCCTCGTTCTATTCCCGTTTCATTCGAATTTAACGGTGGACCGAGGAAAATGATGGCGCAATCAATATGTACGATCTCGGTGACGCGTCACTGTAATTCATCGGGAGCGGAACAATTTAACCCTGTGATCCCCGATGCATTCTGATCCTCCGTGAAACTGCTGTAGTAATAAATAACGGCAATAGCGGTGAAATATTAATTTCTGTATAATAGTCATCAATTGTGCAAGTTGATTCGTACGACTAGAGAATGCATTGCGTCTGAACACTGTCTGCATTAAACATGTCATCTGTGTGTAAACGTCGAGCATACATCTTTGATACATCGGATATGCGAATATAATAATCAAAATATCAAACGTAAAGTTTATACTTTAACCCTCTTTAATACGATTAATATGCAGTTCCTATAAAAATTGTAACAATAGATTATTTTCAGTTTCTTTAGACATTCGTTATAGTACTCAAATGAAACTATTTACTTTCAAAATCATTTCGAATATTCAATGCTTCGAAGATATCAATAATTGCTAAACAAAGAAATCGAAACCAGTCATTTTGAGTGGTATTGTAGTTCTAGTGTTAAATGGTACAATTATGATACTAGAAATAAATATAGAAAAAATTGTTAAAACAAGTAGAGGTTGCAATAAAATAGAATGTCGAGTCTGACTCGAGGACTGCTAAGGGTTAAAGTGCTATTCTTCTTCTATACTCTACTTTGAATTCTAATCTTCATATTTTAAAGTACCATTCCTCTTCTATACTCCATTTTGAATTCTAATCTTCACACTTTAAAATACCATTACTCTTCTATACTCTATGAATTCTAATCGTCACGCTTCAAAACGATTTCCTTTAACTATAACGAACAAGTACAAGTTTAGAAGTGAAACGATTAAACACAGAATTAATTCAATTTGTTCATCCTTTGACAGGAAGCTAAAGCCTCTGTCACCGATGAAACATTCGACAATGTTTCCGGAACGCCGCCGCAGAGATTCGCGCGAACTCATGGCGACCGTAACGACGAACTTTTTTAGGGTCGGGAGACGGAAAAAAGCGAAGCGACGCGGCGGATAGTTTTTCAGGGCCGGCCGAGGGTGCCGGGGGGTCGGGTGGAAGCAAGGACCTCGGGAAAATCACAGTGGCCCCCTTGGAACGTTCGTCTCGTGTCGCCGCAGCTGTCATAAATACGGAAGAACAAGTTTTCCCAACTGCTCACGGCCGCCGAGCAGCCATTTCTTCCGAACAAAGTTTCCGAACTAACCGCCCGTAATGTCGAATCAGCCCTGGCCGATCGAGTCAGGGAGATTAAAGTACTCAGGCCAATCTACATATCCATCGAGCCTGAAATGGAATCGAACGTGTTCGATCTTTCTATTTTCCCGATGCTACGACTATGGTATTAGATATATTTCGTAGATAATCCTTTGCACTCGGCGATATTTATTATTTTAACCCTTTGCACTCGACGATATTTATTTTAACCCTTTGCAGTCGACGATATTTATTTTAACCCTTTGTACTCGACGATATTTATTATTTTAACCCTTTGCACTCGACGATATTTATTATTCTAACCCTTTGCACTCGGAAGCTTGTCACTAGAAATATTCGACACTTTCCAATGAGACATAGGCGACACTATTTGAAACGAACTAATGAGGAAACACTTAAATTAAGAAACAGCTATTTTATATAAATATTTCATATATTGATTCATTGTACGAAACTTAATATTATATACAACACGTTGTAATTTTGTTATATCAAATCAAACGGTGACTGAGTCACCTCTCGAGTGCAAAGGTCGAAATGACCCAAATTACTGTAGAAATTGATTCAACAATAGGCAAACTGAATTGATCAATAGAAATCTCAATAGTAGCACTGTTGAGCTTGTTCCGAAAAATTTCAAAAAGTCAATTCGACTGTTCGGTAGTTCTATTGTAAGAGAAATATTCATTAACTGATTAATGTATCATTTTTGATCCCTTATAATACTCACTTGAGAAATTAAGCTTGCTTAGAACCGGAATCGAAGAAATTTCTCTTGCAAAAGATATGCTTGAAAATCCTGTCCTCTTGTTAGTAGACGTTAAGTATGAAATATCGCAAATGCTTTGCATATCATGAAGCCCCCAGTCTCTATAGCGACTTCAGACATTTTTCCCCATTGCTTTGAAACATTCTACCCCATATCTCTTATTTTCCTTATCGCCTCTCTTTGCGAAGTTTTTATCTTGGAAAGTATTTCGCCAACAAGTCAAATGAACTGTCCTCGAATTTTGAAAAATGGCGTCGCGAAGCGTCCGAGTAGCTGGATGACGATAGCGCGGAATCGATCGTGAATACTTCAATAAGTTATCGCGTTAACCTCTTTCCTCGGAATATCGATAGAGACTGCCAATGAACGTTCCGAAGTCAATTCAATAAATATCAATGTTGTCTTTTTTCGTGGTCGAAATGCAGAACCATTATTTCGATATTTACACTCGATGTCCAATGCAGGTAGAATTCATTTTTTCAGCCATTAATTATTAACAACAGAATTAAGAGAAATAAAGTAGGTACCATAGCTTTTTCTTCGTAAAGTCGAAACACGAAAATAAAATTCTACTATCCTGCTGCTACCATTAATAACAAAATTCTACACAGCAGCCAATTTCAAATAAATTCCAAATATTAGTCTCCGAAATTTGTTTCTCTAAAAGTAGTACAATGTACGCTATGTGGGTCATGAAATAATTTATTCTCCTGCCCTTACATAACATTAAAATCGCATTTCTTTTAACCAGGCTGTAGTAGCATGTGACTTGAATAAATAGCACGTGGCTGCTGTCTACAATGGACCTGCAGATTCACACGTTTTTCTAATGTATTTTTCATTCTAATACATACACCTTCGCACAAGGGGAATACGAATGTAACCAGTACGCGAACGTGATACGAGGGCAGCTGTAATTCGAAGATATATCGGACTCGAGTGTGGATTTTCCACGTTTGCAACGATTTGCCTAATAGCCGGAATATTTGAGTTTCATAAACAGTGGACCAGATTTTCATCGGGTTCCCCGTCTAATCTGGGAACCATCGATTCGGTAAACAAAGTACTCGGCCGAATACGATTCATTAAACCGTTCCTCGATTGCTACACAAATTAACATTAGAACTGCAATCAAACTTCAGAACGAATTAAGCAGTGAACTGACTAACGCACTTTCGAGCAGAAGTTACAACAGTACGGTGATTGAGGTTCCTACTGACCTACATTTATTTCATTTCCTGCAAGCTTGTATATTTCTAACAATAAAAGAAGAAATAAAATTATTTGTTACAAAATGAATCTTTGATTTAACCATTTTGACTATTATTTTCAGTGTAACTGTATCTCAGTCACATATCAAACCGAACAAATGAAATTACAAGCTCCAAAATGACTTCATGCCTTAGTCATCCCCACTAATGGAGTTAACACACACACAGTTAACTGGTTAAACCCCCAACAGGCGCACTCCTAGTTTCTATATAGGATTCTTAAAAAACTCAATCCAACTCTTCGATAGGTTTACCGCGAGGAATGCCAGGAACGAGAGTTCGCGACAGAGAAATCGCTCGATTAACAGGTTAATCTGAAAAAGTCGGGAACAATCGTTCGCGATCGCATCGGAGCGGAGCGACTAGGGTTCGCCCGCCTCGTTGCAACTTTCCTCCTTAATCATCATCGCGAGCAGGCCCATAGGTGTCCCGAGCAGGAGCCGGTTGCTGTACGAAGAACGACCGTGAATGTTTCTGAGGGGGGAAAAGTCGTGCGCTTGCATATCCGGTGTACTCCCGGACTAATGACGTGACTACGGACATTTGTACGTGTCACGTGCAGCCTCCGCGGCCGAACTATCGGGCCCGCGCATTAATAATGCACCCGTGGCTTCCGGTCGACGGACATAAATGGGCCGACGATCGTCCTGGCCGCCCGCCGCGAGCGATTCGCCTGCATATTTCATTTCGCCCCGGCCCACCCGCGCCGTACTGGAATCGAGAGGTCCATAAGCCGAGCATCCGACGATTCGTCAGGCTCGAGGAGCTCCCGCCGCTTAAATCGACTGACCTGCCAGTACTTTTACCGTGAACCGGTGTCCCGATCGGTTCGATCGTAATATAGAATAACTCTCAGGGATGGCACAATTTTTTTGAACCCTTAGAGCTTCGAAGTTGCTCGATAGAAATATTCTACTTCTGAGACGTAGACGTTTGATGTTAATGAGATAATGGAGGTATTTTATTTGAATATTACAGATATTGATCTTCAATCGTTTGAGACGTTCTTCGTTTCAATTCAGAAACTGAATGACGCTTCTATTTTTGCATGGAAGGATTAGAAGTTTCTTCATTTCCGAGCTGGTGATGGCAGAAATGAATAGATAGAAGAGAAATAGGTAAATCAATTTTATTTGGTCGTGAGGATCGATAGGCTGGCGCTGTTAGCACTAGAATTACGTAACAATCAAAATGGTTTCAGTTTTTCTGTTTCGCAATTATTGATATCTTCAAAGCATTGAGTATTCGAAATGATTTTGAAAATAAATAGATTCTCTTGAATACTATAATGAATCTCTGAAGAAACCGAAAACAATGTATTACTACAATATTCATAACAATTTCAATCGTATCAAATGCTCGGTAGTTCTAGTGTTAGGCAGAGTAAGGGAGAACGCTTGCTACTAGTATAAGTTTAGTTTTGCTAACTGAGAGTACTTGTCGAGTGCAAGAGTTGAAGGAACCATTGTATAATATCACTGATAGCGAAAACATAATAAAATAATAGAAAGTATATTCGAGAATCTAAGATCAAGCCATCCAACAAGCAACTACCCTACCCTAAAAACGGAGCAATTCAAATAATTCAACTCAAGTATAAGACAGTACACCTAACGACCAGTATTCACCACCAAACTCCCCAACCAACACATCGACGCTAATAAATCAGTAACAAACACCAAAATCAATCCTCTTCCCCTCAATTCCTACTCTTAAATAATCCAATCAAGATTCCATACTCCCAAAGTAAAATCATTGCATCTTTCTACAACGCTAAGAATACAGAACCGCCATTGCCGTCAGTTGCAGCCACGTTCACGAGGATTGGCCGGCTATAGACGGCATTCACGTCAGCGTGTTGGAGCACCAATGGAACTACGAACCATAATATATCCTAAGAAGCCAACAATTCGGATAACCGAGGTTCCAGCGTACGCCGCGTCGAATCATTTGGCAGCACGCGCGCGTTGAATGTCGGCCAGGCCGATCCTCTTGTAGCCTCCCCGCGCGTTGCATTCACGATTCCTCGAGGGCGGCTCGAGACGCGCCCGCTGAGCCCCATTCGGGAACTGCTCCAACTACGATCCGGCATTCATCCTTTTGTCCGCGTCCTTAGCATTGTCTACGGGATCCCTCGTCGTCGTCCTCCGAATCCCTGAAATCCCGGATCCGCTGGCTGGGTCCGGCGTCCCCCACGGGAGCACCGCGCCGCGCAATATGGCTACCTGTTTACCGGGATCGTTAAATATTTACGAGTAGATCTCCCCTCTCTCTCTCTCTCTCGGTCTAATCCTCGCCCCTTTTCATCGCCGGCTACACCGTTCGCAGTACTTCGGACATCTTGTCGGTCGCTCGACGTCGACGGCTCCCGAGACACAATCCCGTTCACCTGGGCGCCGTTAAACTCGTAACGCCCCTCCGTGACCCGGCTGTTATGAATTTGTTTACGAGCCGGAGGCTCGATCGCGGCGCCCGTTACCGCGCTGATTGGACCATCGGTGATTTTACGCGATCGTTTAACTCTTTCGGGCTCGGGCGATTTTTATGGGCGACTTCGCCTTGTTGGTTTATACGGTTTGATGTACCGTTTCACGGGGCAGGAGTTTTTCTCTGTTGACGTTCCAGCGGTTGAACCTTTGAAGACGGTGATTTGAGTTGGAAGTTTGGACTGTATTGGTTATAGATTGAGCAATCGAGGTTCTGTTGTTCGATTGGTAGAGTTCTTTGATTGTCTGGAGGATAGGTTGTTTGGATATTCAAAGCTTCAGTGTAACGATTAGAGGAATTAATTATTGATTATCCGACCCATTTTGGGCCTAATTTGTTATGATAATTGAGATTCTGTGTACCATTCGATTAGAGGAATCGATTACTGATTGTCTGGACTACCTTAGGCTAAATTTGTTTAAATAACCAAGGTTCCACCGTACCATTCGGTTGTTCGAATGATTTACTGTTCGTATGAACCACGTAGACCCCGATTCATTCAAATAATTGAGCTTCTATTGTTCGATTGGTCAGAACTCTTCGATTGTCTGAAGGATAGGTTGTTCGGATATTCAAATTTTCAGTGTAACGCTCGATTAGAGGAATTAATTGATTATCTGAGCCATTTTGGGCCTAATTTGTTATGATAATTGAGATTCTATGTACCATTCGATTAGAGGAATCGATTACTGATTATCTGAACCATCTTAGGCCAAATTTGTTTAAATAACCAAGGTTCCACGGTACCACCCGTTTATTCGAATGATTTACCGTTCGCATGACCCACGTAGACCCCGATTCATTAAAATAATTGAGCTTCTATTATACTCGCATACCGCCTGTATCCAGTCGCGCGACGTTATTAGCTGGCTACCGGGTCGAAAGGGTGTATCAATCGGTTATAACATAATTATCGTGGGTCTCTCTAATTTCGCGGGGTCTGCACGCGCGCCGCACGGTCGCGCCGCGTGTAATCGGGATTACGCGTAAACCGCGCGGCGCCGGTTTAACGTTAATTGATAGGAACCCGGGTTACCCGATGTTGTGCGTTAATGAGTCCGGCAAGTTCCGCTAATACCTTGGAACGAGCACGGCTAATTGATTCACGTTCCTGGACGGAACTCGGCGCGTTACAGCCTGCTTACGCTCGTCCGCTTTTGTTTCGTCGATTCAAAGTTCTCGATCTTTTGTGCTTTAATGCGATGCGACTGAACGTCGCATGACAAACTGGACGGAGTAATCTTCTTGACGGGATTGGCTGGACGGCACATTCATTAAAAACGTGCTTTGTGACGGGATTCATAGATTCAAAGGAATTATAAGTTTTTCGGGATAAAGTATCTGATACAGGGAATACAATTTTCATTCGTTTCTATCCGTTGATATTTTTAGATTTTCTACGTAATAAGAGAATCGATCGATCATCGTACCGAAGAAAACGCTAAGAAGCCTTTGATCTTCAACGAATTGTACCGGTTATTTCCCTGGAGTGTAAAGTTTACTCTTGCGACCACCGCGAAACCAATGCATATTTAATTCCAACAAACCACAGTTCGAATCCTCAGGCTTTCCCCATAATATAGTGTGATTTCCACATATCTACAATTCCAGCCATCCAAACGAAACCGTGCTATCTAACGAACCTCTTGCATATTGATCGATTTGCATTGATTAAATAGTACCGTATACGCAGCCGTCGCTTCGCGTCGTTCCCATAATACTGATTAATCGGTTACGACGGCGTGTAACCAGCAGAATAAAATTTTCACGGCGCATTCTCGGGATTCAGTATCCTTCGTGTTACGACTTTTCATTAATCCTGCCTCCGGGGAACGCGATACTGTCTCGTATAACTCGCTGGGATTTGCTTTTGCACTTTCATGATCAAGTATATTCTCAGCTCGCTGAATATTCTCTCGCTGTTTATGGTTTTCCGTGGATGGGAGTGATAAGATCTGTTCGGGAATCATGTCATCAAATGCGTTATAGACAAATGAATGATATTTCATTGAGGAAGTTCCGAGTCTTAACCCGTAATTAGCAGTGACCTCAACATCTTCCTAAATTTATAATAAATTCGATGTTCGAATTCGTGAAAATCTATGGCGAAGAAGCTTATAGAAAAGTAGAAACGAACATAATTCTTAATCGTAATTGTTAAGTCTGTTACTCTTACGAAAAGCAAATCAAATAGACTCAAATCACTCATTAACACGTTGACTGCCAAATAGACACTGAAACTCTCCTACAAGCGGAACAGTTCTCTTAATAGAAACCAAAAAGTCAAGATTCTTTGTAACAATTGCACTGTCACTTCTATATTTATTACACCTAACAAAATTCGGTTCCTCCGATACGCCGAGAAAATTCATTGTTAACACTAGGTTTACGGAACGCGTCAAATCGATCGCGCTACTTCTGATTCAATTTAGACAGTTTACGACGCTTATCTATCTTTACAAACACAAATTTTAAATAGGGCGATCGTTACATTCTTCCAGTCTCAGGCGAGTAAGAAAAAAGATAAAAACGAATAATCAGAAGGAAAAGAAATAAATAAGCTTCTGGCACTTTCGAACAATGTGACACGGAAGCGCCATCGCGCCGCTTGTGACTCAAACGGTTAAACGCGTTGATTCGCCATCGGTTGCTTTTCACGATTGTTCCCGAGCAATTCAGGAGCGTCGGTCATCGGTGACTGGCGCGGCGCTTAACGCGTTAAAGGTTGAGCGGCTAAACTGCACCCGAGACAGCGCGCGTAACGTATCGCTGGCGACAACAATGGAGCAGCGAGCGCGCGGCAATGGAAAGCTTCTGGAGTGCAATGGCGGCGAGATGCGAATCACTCGCTTATTACCGCGGAACGCGAACGCTAAGAGCCGGATGACTACATCCGGCGATCGTTTCGCGGGGGAACGGTCGCAGCAGCCGCCAGTAACGCCGGAAGGGTTAATGCTCGCCAGCGCGGCATCTTTCATTCGCAACGACCTTTTCACGCTGATTACTTCCGTAAATCTCGGCCGGGCTGTTTTTCAAACGGGCATAGCTAATTAGTTTTCGCTCGCGGCGATTACGGTATCTTTTGCCGCGGATGCCCGGTCTCGTTCTGAAGGATTTCGTCGGGTAAGTAGGATTGACTGGGGCGACTTGGGTCTGTCAAAGGTCACGGTGTTACTTTGCGCACTGTGGCAATCGATCGTTTAACCCATTCGCATTATAAATGCATATATGCGCGCCACCGTTGTGTAATTTGTATATCACAGAAAGGGAGACACATTTTATGAGTGCAATGATTGCCATGTGGCTATATAGGGTTTTACCTCATAGCCAGAATCCTATCAATACTCCTATATATCTCCATTCTCATCTAAGACATAAGATCATCAAGAAAACTGCTCAGAGTCCATCCTCCAACGATTATAATCCAGCGAAGAGATACTCCAGTCCCCAATTTAAACTTTACCTACAAGGTAGCTAATCCAGAAGGGATCTACGTGCTGAGAGCTAGCTCCAGCAAAGTAGCTTACATTATCCAGACTTCCACATCAAAAGTTCTTAGCCCATTGAATCAATTACGTGTTCCAGGTGTTCATGTTGCCTTCTTATTTCAGTCACTCCACAATATAAATTATAGTGAAAGAATCAGTGAATTCCTATATACCGAGTCATCTTCCAATCAACTCAAGCTTCACTAGTTCATAGTCAGAATCCTATCAATACTCCTATCTATCTCCCAGCATTCTCATCTAAGACAGAGATCTCCAAAAAAACTGTTCACAGTCCATCCTCCAACGATTATAATCCAGCGAAGAGATACTCCATCCCCAATTTAAACTTTACCTACAAGGTAGCTAATCCAAAAGGGATCTACGTGCCGAGAGCTAGCTCCAGCGAAAGTAGCTTACATTATCCACCCTGCAGCTGCCTTCTGCATTGAAACTTCTTAACCCCTTGGCCTATGATTTCGTTCTCAACTCTGATCGACACGGCTACTTTGTCGCTAACAATTTATTGGAGAAAGAGAGAAATCGAGTGAGCGAGTGAAAGAGAGTGCGAATGTAAATAAGAGTGAGAGCGAGACATTAGAGGCGATGACCGCAGGGTCCGTGTGTGCGAGTGTGTGAGTGAGTGATTGGTGTATTGGGAGTGATGCATGGGGAAAGGCGCCTTTTGCTTTTTGCCTTTTACCTTTTGTCTTCGGCCATTCTCGTGTTTTGTGTCGTGTGTGAGAATTGCGAGCTGGAGCGAACGAAGCAGAGAGAGTATTGCGAGAGTATTGCGAGTATTTAATTATAATTTAAAATTAAACTTGAAATCTACTTTAAACCTTGCCCTCGATTCATTACAAATCCCACGTATATTTGTCGAATCACGTTGAAAATCTTCACCGCGAGTCTCACTCGTCGTTGCAGGCCAAGGGGTTAATTCATTAAATCAGTTACCTGTCCGGGGTGTTCAGGATGATCCACTTGCGCAGTCACGAGCGGCTCCGGCGGACGTCGTAACAATTAGAGTGCGATCGAGGCGAGGTGGACGGACCGTGGCCGAAAAGGGCGTAAAACGAAACGGTCCCGTTGTAAATCGAAGAAACGGCCGGGTCAGTAACGTCTCTGCAGGAAGTTCGCCGCGGGCTGGCCGTGACTGCTCGCGTCCGGTCGTTTGACCGCTCGCGGACGATGGCCGACCTTTAAAGCACCGGGCCACGGAATTGTCGCTGCTCGTAAATTCACGGCTGCCGGGGTTTTATGAGTCGACAACACCGTGGAAACGCACGGCGATCGAATGTCGCCGGCGGATCACGGACACGCTTCTTTCTCGCTTGATGAAAATTCATGGCCCGCCGCGGGACACCGGCGTCTCGAGGTTCATCGAATTTTACTGCTGGGTTAGGTTTATTCGCGGCACATACAGCACGAACGGTGAAATTTCTGATGGGGATCGATGGCGTTGCGAAACTCTTCCGCGAAGCGTGTGTCGGGATTCGGATCTTATTGTTGGATGATTGAGGTCATTAGGCTGATTGGTTAACCCTTTGCACTCGAATGTTTCTTACTAGAAATATTTAACTCTCGAGTGCAAAGGGTTAAATTAGTGAAACAGAGAGTAGGCAAATGATGGAACAGTGTGTACTAGTTTCTGAATTTCTCTGTAACGGTAGAACGTATCAGTTCACATGATTGGTTTCTGTTTGAATCATTGATACCTTAGAAGCGTTGAATGTATGATTTTGAGAATAATTTCACTTGGGTATTCTAATGAGTGTCTGAGGAAATTGAGAATAATCTATTGTTACAACTTTTGTGGGGATTAGATATTAATTCTATTGAACGCACGGTAGTTGTAGAGATGATTAGAGGATCAAGAGAATATTGTGAATGCATTTTACTCTATTACTTGTGTAGCTTAATATCTCGAACACAAAAATTATATTAATAATATTATATTAATAATCTTCAAAGTGATCGTCCTAATTATTCTAATGCTTCGTTAAAAGAATTCTCATCGATTCACGGACAGCGAGCCAAAGAACAAATAAATTTATTCTAAATATGGAGTGTGAAAAGTTGAGTGTATCAACGATAAAACACCGCTGAGAAGTTCATCAAGTTTAAATGCAAACTGAGCGCACCCAACTGCGCATTTTAATAAATCTGCAAGTAGACGCAATAAACTACAGCACGCGTCATATCGAGGAGATTTGCTATTTATATCGTAAACGCTACTTTTTTACCTTCACCGTCGATTTGCATAAAAGAATCGCAAAGTGCAACGTTGCATCCGGTGTGAAAACGTTGCATATATTTTCTTTGGGCGAACATTACGGTCCATAATAAAGTCGACGCAACAGTAATCGTTATAATCCTCGTTCGTTCGCGATAAAATGTGAAAACAAGGGTGCAACGCGGATTGTGCGTGCACAAGGTTGCATGCAACGCTGTTCCGAACGTTGCAACGGACCGAGCAGCTTTACATTTAATCCGTGCCGCGGTACGAACCTTTACTACACCTTCTATCGGTCGCACGCCAATCTTAACGCGTATCGTGCAGTTCGCGATAGTTTCGGCGAAAGGATCGAGAAACAATATCGCGGAAACGTGGTCTCGGCGTAAGGGGTTGATTTCTTGTCGCGGGGAAGTTTTCAATGAGCTGTAAAGCGGGATTAAAATCGTATAACCGAAGAAATTCCCCTAAAGAATTTCTTAACAGAGCATTGTTCTATTAAAGTTACTATAGTTCTGTGATAAAACTCATAGCAAGGCTAAATCGTGTTATTACCGAAGAATGTCTGTGTTAACACTAGATTTATGGAAAACCTCAGTTAGACGGATATTAAACATTTGAAACATTATTTCGTGACACTCTGAGACAATTTTAACCAATGTTATTATGTGAATATGCTTTGTGATGCTATATTCTTGCAATACTAATCTCTGCGAATTATATAAACAAACATGCAGCCTTCTAAGAACGATAGAATAAACTAGAACTAGTGTCCGTGAATCAAATTATCATAGATTATATGAATTTAACTATTTCATAGGTTATAAATCAAATTTTCCATAGATAAACCCATCGAATAATTCCAAAATGAATATAAATCGAGAGTTCCCCTAAACTCCTCTAGCCAGTTCAGACAACGGCGAAGCGAAACAACAGAAGCATTCTCGAATTTCGTTCGATGCGAATTTATCAAAATTTCCATAGACAAACCCATCGAATAATTCCGAAATAAACATAAATCTAATCAATTACAACAACAACTAACAAGTCCCGTAAGAAATCTTTAACGAGAGTTCTATAACTCCTCTAGCCAGGCACCGCCACAGCGAAACAACAGAAGTATCCTCGAATTTCGTTCGATGGGAATTTACCTCTGTTTTCGGTACTCCGTGAGCCAAACCGTGTGGCAGCCGTAAACTCCAGATAATCGTAAGTTAGGTACCGGGTCGAACGAGGCTGCGAAATGAGGGCGGACGTTCGCGGTAGCGGAAGGAAGAAGGGGATCTGCGGGAGAGGTTGGAGATCCAGCTTAGCCCCGCCGTTGTTTATCAGCCGTAGCATCGCGGCCGCTGCTAGCTGCCCGTAAGCCGCCTTCGGCCGGACTCGTTCCCCGTCCTTATGAGCTCCTCGAAACCGGCCCAGGCTCCCGGCGCGGCCTTCCCACGGAACAGGGATTCCCCTCGTATCGCGTTTTATTTCCCCTGTCGGCAGATGTCACCGGGAACGGTTCGTTACCCTTGCGCGTTTGATCTTCCCTCCTGCCGCCGCGAAGATTCGACTTCATTCTCTCTGCCGGGAACGGATTCGAGGAAGGAAATTGATAATTCAGACATGTGCGCGAGACGGCGCAGACAGCTCTCTCTTGGCGAAATAAAGCCGACGAGATGGTTTCCCGGTTGAAAATAAAGTATTTGGATAACCGAGGCTCTTTTGTTTGGTTATCTATAAAGAGCAAGACGCGCTCGAGGAGCCGCGCGCGGTTTCATTTCGTGCAATTTTATCGCCGCGAATGGAAGAAGACGCGGAGACGGAGATGCGAATTTTGCGGAATTGGATGTGGGAGTAATTCGGGGCTGGCGGGGAAGATAAGTCGGGGATCTTCGTTAGAGATTTCATTGTTGGCTCGGGCTTCGTGTAGGCTGGATGGTAAATATTGAACTGGAGCTGTTTAATTCACTGATTCTCGGTGTTTCTTTGAATTCATCGGGGAGTATGTTACGCGTTTGATTTGGAAATGGATAATCTGATCAAAAATCTGTTCAAGCAAATTAACTGGTACCAGTCGAAACGTCAGGCTTCCATGCGTTTGTTTCGCAGTTATTAACCAGTTAAGTGTGGAATTTAGCTTGAAAAATCTCTCATTGTGCGCAATAAAATCAAATAATGAAATGCGTACTCGTTAAATGCAGGCAGAATGCACTTAGAATATATCCTAACGAGAAGATGAAGCGAAACGAGGAAGAACTACATGTTTGGCTCAAAAAATAAACAGTCTATCGTTGAAAAAGTTAGCACCATTAAGAGTTTTAAAATGACGTGTATACTCGTCAAACATTCGAAACCAGCTCAGAAACAAACAGTTTCACTCGAATCCTATCCTGATCGCCCAAATAAACCGAAAGTAATCCATTACATTTTCCATAGCTATTTCACATTAACCGCACTAAATCCTCGTTAATTACTGAACAAGACTGCACAACCCAAGACAATCCACCACAGACTGCCACATCCCCTAAATCTCGTTCCCCAACAAGCCCAAAAACATCGCAAACAACCAGCGCTCAACAGTTAAACCCTGCCCATACTCGCGAACGCGGCTGAAAGCTCGAAATTCCGTCCAATTAATTCCGCGGCCGAATAATAAAATCGCATAATTACCCCGGGAGAAACAGATAGCCGCGGCAACAATTCGAGAACGCGGGGACGGGGTGCTAAAAAGAAGGAGTAACCGCGAGCGCGGGACGGAAGAGTGGAAGCAGAAGTGGGCGAAGAAGGGGCGAAGCGGAGAGATACGCGCGGCGGACGCGGAGGAGGGTGGCAGCGCCGAGACACGGTTATAATGAAGTCATTTGCGTGTTCTTCGGGGTGAATCAGGAAAGGGTGGAGCGAGGTGCGTGGCTGGCGGGCCGAGTGCTCGCGGGAGGAGCCGCGGGGAGGGAGCGGAAACGTGCTCGCTGGCGGAACGACGACTAATTTCGCTGGCTGCTCTCTCTCCTCGGCAAACAACGGAGGGTGCCCCGTTGCGCGCGGAACGCACTCCCGAGAATGAGCTCGAGAAACGACACCGTGGAACCCTGAACGGATCGGGAACTCCGGAGGATCCTGCTCCAGACGCTCGCAAACACCCCCATAACTTGGCCCGCGCCGGCTTTCGGCGGTGTCCCGAGTTTTCTCGCGACGCTGACACGCTTCCTTGGGGACTCTTGGGCAACGGTTGCGCGTTGACCTCGCGACGAATTCGAGCTTGTTCGCGGAGCTTGAATGGGATCTTGGAAGAGGGATCGATTTTTGGTTAGAGGGTGCTGGATTGAAATCGATGGTTGGGATTTTTTGAATGGTGTTTGAGGGTTTGAGTTGAGGCTGGTTTTAACCCTTTGAACTCTGCGGCTCCATTGCTAGTTGTAGTATTCAATATTTTAATGACTTAGACTTTCTATCGTCAATTATTAGATGTTTATTAACCCCTTGCCCTACGATTTCTCTCCCAATTACGCTTAACAGAGACATTTCATTCTACACAATTCGTTATAGAAAGCGGAAAATTCTTATTTTATGTCTACGTTTACTCAGAAGCATTACAAATAATAATAGAAAAGTAATATTCCATTCGGGTTTGGAAGAATTAAGTGATACATTTGTTGAATTCTATTTCAAATCTTCTGTAAGACAAGGGGTTAAAATACTCTATATAATTCACTAGAGATACCATAAAAATTAGTTGCAGTTGTTGACGGATTACGAAACCATCTGGATTGATAAAGGTTAAGTGTTTGATGTGCATATGTCCTTTTTTATAATGGGATTTAAGGTGTGCAGTGTTAAATTTATATTGGAATGTAGTGGTTCTATTGAGTTGATCGTATTACGTTTGAAAAATTGGAAGACGGTTTCTGTCGATCAGCAGTTGTTTTTTGTATTACAATAGAACGATTCTAGTGTCTCGCGGTATAGCCGCGATCATTGTCCTTCCTCACAATGGAACACGAATGTGCACTGCCAGCGAATTTGCGTTAAAATTCCGCAATTTCATTATTTTATCGTATCGCCGTTATCACTGCGTGTTATCCCACGTGCCCGTGCACGCGGACAATAGTATCGCTATTATCATTATTATTACGGCCGATAGATTATGTGTACGAGAATTCATGGAAAATAGACACAACAGTGCGCTGAATTGCCGGAAAGAGGATTTGTGGGGAGGAAAATGGCTAGCTGAAAGCCATACCTCCGATTGTGAATTACGTCACTCGGATACCATATTCGTGTGTCATGATATTCGAAAAGCGCGGATAAAGACAGAAGTAATGCTGCGGACATGGAAAATATTGTTATCATATTTCATCGCATTTTACCGTTTGTTCATTCTTCAATCTCAACTCTCTATTAATCAATCTAAACAAAAATGGTCAACCTAAATTCTGAAACTTCGAGGCCATCATAACGATTTCGAATTTTAATACCTAAAATCAACAACTGGGAATCAATAATTTTACTATATAATAAACGAAAGACTGATATACGATTCTCTTCTGTTTCAATATTTAAAACTTCAATAGATAATTCAGTCTTATACAGAAACAGTATTTAGAAGCTTGATAAATTCTCGTCGACGAAAGGTAGAAGTGCCATTCTTCATTTTCCGTTATCAAAGCTGAGAATGTACCAAATCCGAATGTATCAAATGACTCGTGCCTGATGTCTTTTCGCAATTATTAGAAAGGTAACAAATATCTCTAAGAAACTATTCAAATTCAATTGTAAATCAATTAAATTCTGAACAGACGCGCTCTCGGAGTTTCCATATCTAAATCTTCAAAAGTCAATTGAACTGCTCGGTCTTAGTGTTAAGTCGTCCCATGAATCCCTCCGACTTAAACGGAACTCCATTCGCGAGCCACTCGCCGCGTCCGGTTTTTCCTTCGGCCCCGGACTCGGGATTATTTTTCATTTTCGTTGTGCCCGAAACTCGTTGAATTATGCAACAGCGGATTTTCGTCCCTCTTGAAAAATACACCAGCTAAATGTAAACCGTGAATGTTTTACCTCTGTAACCGGTGAGCCGCGTCAGCTAGACCGCGCCGATTCTCAATCATCCATCACCGTGCGCTCGTTTTTTTATTATTCCCGGCAATTCTCCGGGATCGGATGCAACTGACCGGCGCGTTCGGATCTTCTTGCGGCGTCGTCGCGAACGGAAACGCGAGCCACCGTTCCGCGAGCACGGGGAATCGCCGCCGGCCATAAAATGGCAACGCTTAATGCATTCCATATACTCGGGAGAATGCGATCGATCCGTGGCTCCGACTCGATTTCGCGGTCACTCTTGTGGAAATCGGAAGTTGTACGCTGAAAATGCAATGTCGTAAAGAATATTATTAACCCCTTGCACTCGATAGTTTTTAGCTAGAAATATTCAACACTCTTTGATAAAATATAGACGATGATCGTTGCGACTAATGTAAATAATTTAATCGATGAATTAAGGGATAAAAGTATTTTACTTCGATGAGAATATATTTGGACTTTCTAGAGATATTTTCCGTGCACTCGATACCGAGATTACTCGGGTTCCTCCGATCGAACGTCGACAATCGATTTTCACTACGGATACTATCAATTAACCCTTTGCACTCGAAAGTTTCTCACTGGAAATATTCAACACTCTTCGATAAAATATAGACGATGCCTGTTGCGACTAATAAATAATTTAATCGATGAATTAAGGGATAAAACTATTTTACTTTGATATTTCACATAGTGGCGCGTTATAAAAAGTTTAGTGTTGAACATCAAACTTTATCATTTTACTGTATCAAACCAGGCGGTGATTGAGAAGTGATTTTTATATCTCTAGTAAAAATGAAAAATGATGTGTGGAAAATCGAATAATTTTAGGGTAGTTTCTTTGAATCGTTAAAATATTTGATATTATGACTGGTGCAATATTGGAGCCTACAGAGTTCAAAGGGTTAACCATTAACTGATCGGAAGTGTTTCGGGTTTACTTACCAAAAATGGTGTAATATAGATGACACAAGCAGAGATGAAGTCCTAGAAATAAGCTAGTGTGATATTTAAGGAGTTAATTGGGAATATTACAACCACAGTGACAAACTGACTGATATTCCTAATTTCTAGTTCTATGTTTCTAATTCCTACTATTTATATATTATTATTACTATTATTAGATATTATTCGAATTCGATACCTAGTAACATTTCATACGAATAACATCCTCAAAGTTTCACATTCAATCATTTACAAATGTCGGTGAATTCGAACTTCCATATTTGGCATACGAAGCCGCGAATCATTTCTTAATTAGCAAGAGATCAGTATTTATTTTTTTACAATATTTAAGCATTCCGCATGTGATCTAGCTTCATTGCTGACGGTTTTCTACGTGATAAAATCTTCATCTTCACCATCTTCTCTCGCTTCTTCCAAATCTACCGAAAACTGTCTAAACGCCGCTTAAACGTTCGAGACAACCTCGACAGTGTTGACGTTAATTCGACGCCGAAGTTCGCTCCATGAAACGTGGCCGACGACATAAAGACTAGTTCAGAGATGGAAAAGTTGGCCGCGCGGCGCTGAGTTGCAGTGTCTCTCGCAGACCGTTGGCCGAGCAGCTACTCGGGGATTCTAAGCGCGGCCGACTGCGCCAGTTAGAGTTGTTTAAGTCTCTTAAGTCGTCTCGGAGTATTTGCCACGCTCCCCTCTTCGGTGCTCTTCCGCTTTTAACGAAACACTGCTCCGACCGCGGGACGTTGACACCGCGGAGGAACGTTAACCCCTTCGCTTCCAGTGTCGTGAACAGAGCGACGAGAAAGGGTTAAAGACCTTGAGATAGCACTTGTGGTTGACACATTGCGCGCTGGTCTTTGGACAGTGCTGGATTTTTAGAGTATCGTTTGATTGCTAGTCTTACTGAATTGCAGTAACATATTAGTGAAATGGTCGTAAGGTAATTGTAGATGAACTATAGAAAGATTCAATGAAAATTGTGTTATGAATAACTTAATAATGTTATCAGTGTTAAAGTAAAATTAGTTCAAAATTAAATTGAAAGTAGATTAGGATCAGAGCTGAAACTAATAAAAATTGTATTAAGCATACATGAATAATGTGTCAATGAAAAAATAAAATTAGTTTAAAATTAAATTCAAAGTAGATTAGAATTAGAGCTGAAACTAATAAAAATTGTATTAAGCATATATTAATAATGTGTCGATGAAAAAATAACATTACCTTAAAATTCAACTGAAAGTAAATTAGAATTAGAGCTGAAACAAATGAAAATTGTACAATATTGAGCATACATGAATGATGTGTCAATGAAGAAATAAAATTAGTTCAAAATTAAATTGAAAGTAGATTAGAATAAGTAGGATAATCTGAAGAAGCTGAAATAGAAACTGTTAAATGGTTGCTTCTTGCAACAGAAACTGCATAATTCAATTAATACATGAACATAATTTAAGAAATGTAGTCTAAAACGAAGGCAACAATTTTTACTTACAATTACCTTGATAATATTCCCTGAAATAGAAACTCAAACGGTTAAATGAATTAAATTAAAATTAAAATTAATACAATGTACAATACATTGATACAATTTTATACAATTTCGCAGCCAATTAGCCCAGCAGCATCCTCGATAAGAACAACTCTATCGGCGATGCTGCTAGTTTCCAGGTCTACCACGTGGAGGTTGCTGCGAATGAGACCCTGGGAGGTGGGTGGAAATTCAATTCCACCGACCTCCCGTTCTACACCTAAATCTTATTTTTAACTTCTAATTTCGAACTTACATTAAATTACACAATCATCGCATTCGAGGGAGTGAATCAAGGAAGAAGTCCTTGATTCAAACATCAGAGAAGAAGTCTCTGATTCAACAAGAGCAAAGTCAGGGATTACAATCTTAATTCTAACTTAACTTAGCGGATAACTTAAACTATTACAATCATCGCAATAAAGGGAGTGAATCAAGGAAGAAGTCCTTGATTCGATCATTCCAATCAGAGAAGTCTCTGCTTCAGCAAGAACAAAGTCAAGGGTTACAATCTTAATTCTAACTTAACTTAGCGGATAACTTAGACTATTACAATCATCGCAGATACGTCGAGCAATTATCGGGCCAACAAGCAAAGGGAGTGAATCAAGGAAGAAGTCCATGATTCGATAATTCGATTAATCAGAGAAGAAGTCTCTGATTGAAAACAGGCAAAATGAGGGTGACGCGAGGCAAACCGCGATCAGACCAGTCAGCCCACCGTGCCGAGTTACGATGCTCCCTAGTCACCGGAACAGAAGATGATCTTTACCGGCGCCACCTTCCCCCATTAACTCCCCGGCGCCTCTTCCTCAGAGAGGATTGGAGGCGAATTACAGGAAGTAGGTTCCCGTGACGATTTACGGTGCCAATGGGTCAGGCGAACCGGTCGCCCTACCCACGGAGTGCACACCGGCAACTGGGTACCGATTCCGGCTCCACCATCATGATCCGATGAGGTCGTTCACACCGAGGTACGAGAACGGCGGAATGGCTGATGTGACGCGCGGCCCGATCCACTTGCATTCATGGCTAAGTGAATCGGAATAGGAGAAACAAGCGGAATTATTAGATTAAGTAAATAATAATTAATTAATTCATTAGTTAATAATTAATTAAAGAATAACTGCTCGTCATATTTCGACAATTTCGCAGCCATTGGCCTAGCAGCATCCTCGATAGGAACTACTCTGTCGGCGATGCTGCTAGTTTCCAGGTCTACCACGTGGAGGTTGCTGCGAATGAGACCCTGGGAGGTGGATGGAAATTCAATTCCACCGACCTCCCGTTCTACATCTAAATCTTATTTTTATCTTTAACTTCTAATTTCTAACTTACACTAAAGTACACAATCACCGCAGTAAAGGGAGTGAATCAAGGAAGAAGTCCTTGATTCGATCATCATTCCAATCAGAGAAGTCTCTGATTCAACAAGAGCAAGATCAGGGGTTACAAACTTAATCCTAACTTAGATTAGCTTATCGAATGACTTAGATTATTACAATAATCGCAGTATAGGGAGTGAATCAAGGAAGAAGTCCTTGATTCGATCATTATTCCAATCAGAGAAGAAGTCTCTGATTCAACAAGAGCAAAATGAGGGGTTACAATCTTAGTTCTAACTTAGATTAGCTTGTCGCATAACTTAGATTATTACAATGATCGCAGTATAGGGAGTGAATCGAGGAAGAAGTCCTCGATTCATCGTTCCAATCAGAGAAGTCTCTGATTCAGCAAGAGCAAAGTTAGGGGTTACAAACTTAATTCTAACTTTAGCTTAGATAGCTTACACTATTACAATGATCGCAGATATGTCGAGCAATTATCGGGCCACGAAGCAAAGGGAGTGAATCAAGGAAGAAGTCCATGATTCGAGTACGATACAAACCAGAGAAGAAGTCTCTGATTGAAAACAGGCAAAATGAGGGTGACGCGAGGCAAACCGCGATCAGACCAGTCAGCCCACCGTGCCGAGTTACGATGCTCCCTAGTCACCGGAACAGAAGATGATCTCCACCGGCGTCGCTTTCCCCCATTAACTTCCCAACGCCCCGTCCTCAGGGAGGATTAGAGACGGATTACAAAGAAGTAGGTTTCCCGCTACGATTTACGGCTTCAATGGGTCAGGCGAACCGGTCGCCCTACCCACGGAGTACACACCGGCAACTGGCTACCGATTCCGGACTCCACCATCATGATCCGATGATTCGGTCACACCGAGGTACGAGAACGGCAGTATGGCTGATGTGACGCGCGGCCCGATACACTTGCATTCATGGCTAAGTGAACCGGAATAGGAGAAATAAGCGGAATTATTAGATTAAGTAAATGATAATTAATTAACTAATTAGTTAATAATTTATTAAAGAATAACTGCTCGTCATATGTAGACAATTTCGCAGCCATTGGCCTAGCAGCATCCTCGATAGAAATTATTCTTTCGGCGATGCTGCTAGTTTCTAGGTCTACCACGTGGAGGTTGCTGCGGGGGACCCTGGGAGGTGGGTGGAAATTTAATTTCACCGACCTCCCGTTCTATATCTAAGTCTTATGTTTATCGCACTTATTTTTAACGCACTTATTTTTAACGCACTTATTTTTAACGCACTTAATAATAATCCCACGACGGCTGTTTTCTTTCTTGAGCCTGAAATGAAGTATCCAACGGCGGATGATCGATGTCTTCTTTCGCACGCTTATTACTAACGCACTTATTAATAACGCAATTATTACTAACGCACTTAATAATAATCCCACGGTGGCTGTTTTCTTTCTTGAGTCTGTAATTGAAGAATCCCACGGTGGATGATCGATGTCTTCTCGCAAGCTTATTAATAACGCACTTATTAATAACGCACTTATTAATAACGCACTTATTTATAACGCAATTATTACTAACGCACTTAATAATAATCCCACGACGGCTGTTTTCTTTTTTGAGTCTGAAATTGAAGAATCCCACGGCGGATGATCGACGTCTTCTTTCGCACGCTTATTACTAACGCACTTATTAATAACGCAATTATTACTAACGCACTTAATAATAATCCCTCGACGGCTGTTTTCTTTTTTGAGTCTGAAATCGAAGAATCCTACGGCGGATGATCGATGTCTTCTCGCAAGCTTATTAATAACGCGCTTATTAATAACGCACTTATTAATAACGCACTTAATAATAACGCACTTAATAATAATCCCACGACGGCTGTTTTCTTTCTTAAGTCTGAAATCGAAGAATCCCACGGCGGATGATCGATGTCTTCTTTCGCACGCTTATGTCTAACTTAGATTAGCCTTAGCGGATAACTTAGACTATACAATCATCGCAGTAAAGGGAGTGAATCAAGGAAGAAGTCCTTGATTCGAACAGCAGACGAATCATAGAAATCACTGATTCGACTAGAGCAAGATAAGGGATGACAATCTTAGTTCTAACTTAGTATAGCCTTAGAAAACTATACACGGGTCGCAGTTGCCGAACAATTATCGGGCCAAAAAGGGACACAAATACAAAGCAAGAAGGAAGTCCTTCATTCATTTTAGACTAAAGAAATCAGAGAAGTCTCTGATTGAGAAGCAGCAAAATGTGGGTGACGCGAGCAATCCGTTACATGAACGGCCGATCACTTGCACAACATGGCAACGTGAATCGGAATCAAAGGAGACAAGCGAAATGATTCTAAAGGATAATTGCTCGACACGTTTTTACATCGATCGTAGTACAGTGTCGCAGCCGATCGGCCCAGCATTATCCTCGATAGGAATTACTCTGTCGGCGATGATGCTGGTTTCCAGGCCCACCACGAGGAGGTTGCTGCGAGGGACCCATCGAAATTAACTTAACCCCTTGCTTTTTCATTATTGTATGAGTTTATTGCATGTTTGCTTTACATAATCGCTGCATCTTATTGACGTGTGACTGTCTTCTTTATTTTCATTGTATTCATTCTCTACTCTTGCGTACAAATGAGGGAAGCTATGGAACCCGGAAATTCAAATATGTGTAAGTGGAGTAAGTCGAGTCTAATATACTGCAATTTTCGGGCAGAATTCTGGGTATATTCTGTGTCGTTTACTGTCAAGTGTGATAATTGATAGAAGAATATTTAATTGGTATTCAAAAGAATTGAGTAATATTTATGCTTAACCCTTTGCACTCCGAATTTCCTTTGCATTTCCTCGATAACTCTGTATTATTATGATAATTGACTGTAAATATATTTGAAAAAATAATTAGTTTGAAGAGAGCAGTTTAACCCTTAACCGTATATTGAGTCAGACTCGATATTCTAGTTTATTGCAACCTCTACTTGTTTTAACAGTTTTTTCTATATATATTTGTGGTATAACAATTGTACCGTTTGGTAACATTTCAATGACTGCCAAATATTCTTGAATAAATAGAGCGTCGTACTAAGCTGTAATTAAATGAACTAACGTCGACGTGAACCTCAAAGTGAGAAACCAAGAGCACTTCGGACCGCAAAGGGTTAAATGATTCTTTTTACTAATAATATTGAAAGCAAGGAAATATAATTTATTTGAAAAATATATTGCCAAAGAATCACAGCTGTGAATAAAAAGAGATAAATTCTGTTTAAAATCTTCACTGCGAATCTGACAGTTATTGTAAAAGCAAAAGGTTATTACAAAGTTCTTTCTGCGAGATTATCCGTCTTATAGTAACAATATATAATAAATAATGATAAATTAAAGTAGTTTAATTAGTGATTGAAAGACTGCGAATTTTTATGCATTTCTAGGAAAAATATAAGAGTATAAAATATTGAAATCTTAATGCTGTTTTACAATATTTGCTGTGAAAAATTATTTTCTGTTGCAACTCTATGTCTTCAATTATATTCTGAAAACGTTTTAAATTGCATAAAGGTCCGCAGTCTGACAATACTAATAAATAAATAAATAGTAAGTAAAGTAATTTACAATACATGTGGAATAATAGTAACGCATATACATATAACGCAAATACAATTCTTAAAATACGAGTACCATAATTATTAGTCAAGTCATTTAAAAATAATTGTGACATGTTTAAAAAAATAATATCATTCAACTGTTGGGAACCAACGCTTGGATCCAAATATTTTTCGGGAATATCAAATTTCGATTTGATTCAAAGATATAAAAAAAAAACTGTGAATCGCGTTATTTCGCAAAGCTATTTTATAAAACGATGAATTGGATATAAAACACGAACGCGTGTGGTGCTTCATCAACCACAACTCTAATTTATTCTGTATAAAATACAAAAATCACCCGTGCACCTTTATTTCTTTTTACGCAACTCTATATGGGGAATTTCATGCAGCCATTTTAAACTGCAAGGACCAAATGCAGTCATTTTAAACTGCAAGGGCCAGATGCCGCCATTTTGGCTACTGCGAACCAACGTGCGGTTCGAGCAATGGTTCCAGCATGTTTCTGGGCATTTTCTAAATCGCAACACTAAGAAAACGCGTTCAATAAATATCGCAACACTAAAAGAAACTCGATTAATAAATATCGCAACACTAAGAAAACGCGTTCAATAAATATCGCAACATTAAGAAAACGCGTTCAATAAATATCGCAGCACTAAAAGAAACGCATTCGATCAATATTACAACTCTAATTGCAAAAAGAATTGTAATAAACCGCGATCATTCAATATCGTGACACTATACAAAGTCAAACCCGATTATTTTTTCACTCGCAACGCTATCACCAAATAAGGAAACATAATATCAAACTATAATTGAGCATTACAATAATCTTATCAAACGCGACTTGTCTTCGTACGCAACTCTATCGTTAAAATCATTCCAGGGAACAGCTAAAATTGATTTTGATCACAATCACGATTACATTATTCGCAACGCTAAGTCAAACCGTGATCTTTCTTCCGCAACGCTAATTAAAAGTCGCGAAATGCCCATTATTGCTGGTCGATGGGGCGGCTGTAGCCAGCCCAAATTAACTACAACTACAACTACAACTACTAGAGTTAATGTGAGTACAGTAACAAAGTAGTGACATGAGAATGGCGTTCCATTTACATGCTAAAATGGAGCGCCATTAATAGTTGCCCTCTTGAGCGACATTTTGTCGGGGCCTCTTCGGCATATAGCCTCTTGCTTTCTTCGGCAATCTGCCATTCCTGTTAAAGGAAGTTGCTCGATGTCGAACCAGTATAATCAACAAATCAAGAAGGATCGTCAATCTTTCGAAAAGACTATAAAATGATTTCGTATATTTCGTAGAAGAGAAAATTAGAAAAATCGTGATCGAAACTGAAAAATCAACGGCATGCTTCGTTTTGTTATCTCGATTTTCATTCATAAATGCTGCTATAAATTAATTTAACCCTCTATAGGCTCGTGTGACTTTGAAGTATGGATATACCGAGTTAAATTGACGTATTAAATTTTTTATTGCAAAATGACAAATGACATTAAATAATTAACCAACTTAAACTTTTGTACACGCAGGCGTTTACGTTCAACGTCATTGTGAGTTCAAAGTTACAAAATATATTCGTTTCAATGAAATTGTTGAAACTATTGAATATATTATTAATTTGTGTTCATATGTTGATATTTATTAATTTCATACTGCATAAATTTTGTTATAATCACGAAACAAATTAATAACAACAGTACAATTAATAATCATCGACCCGAATTATCAATCTTTGGAATCAACCGCACACACGTAGCGATCCATTGTCAAAATATTTCAGTTTACGAACATTATTCCTTGAAATTGATATTCAATTATCACTTATTTCACTTGATCCAACATTGCAAGACAAATTTTCAGATTTGTTGATTATCGTGTTCGACCGAACAAGAGGAAAAGGAACAAAATATGCGCACCTATTTCGTGTAGATTTGTTTTTATATATTTAAACACAGCAAGAAATAGAAGCAATTAATGCAGATGATTATCCTGAAAATCCTAGCTAAGAAATGGTTAATTTCAAGCTCTAACGGGCTAAGATTTTCTGATTTTCTTTCAAAAGTGACTTGAATTATTTCGAAAAATGATTGAAATTTGTTATAGTTAAGAATATGTTTTAATATGGAAATGTATTGTTCTTTAAAGAAAAATAATTAATGAAAATTGAAATACAAAGAAAGAATAACACTTGAGCAACATTTTAATCAGAATTAATCAAATTTGAATAAATGAGAAATATTTAGAAACCCTCAGGCAACACCTTCGTAGAAGGAAGCGTTTTTAAAATGAAAGGAAAAGTATTTCATCATTGTTACTTCGATGGAGGTGTCTGCCTGTCGCGAATTGTTTTCTTGTACATTTTAGTATTTCAACATTTTTTAATTTATATTGAATAATTATAAACGAAACTTTAGAACTTCTTCCTGAAATTCAATGATAAATCACATTAATGCAAATTCAATAATTAACTTTAAACGCGACGTACAAGAAAACCCTATCCTATCTAATAAATACATCAAGAAATGTCACTACTCTCGGGTATAAAATATATCCGAGGTCACTGTACTCGCAAAATCAAAAACTACTAAAAAGTACTACCAGTCACCGGTGCCATTACGGACCTTTCGCCCTATGACATGATCGGTAACCGGAGTAAAAGAAAGCATGCGACTCACCGTTCGTTGCCACAATCCGCACAGAACTCCGAGCAAACTGAGATGTATGGTTTATCCTGGATGACCACTGATCAGCATCCTCCAGCATCCTCCAGCATCCTTCAGCATCCTTCAGCATCCTTCAGCATCCTTCAGCATCCTTCAGCATCCTTCAGCATCCTTCAGCATCCTCCAGTATCCTCCAGTATCCTCCAGTATCCTCCAGTATCGATTAATACTGGCAAACACTCTTCAACATTGTCCAATATTGTTCAATAAAGTCCGACACTGTTTGACATTGTCCAATATTGTTCAATAAAGTCCAACACTGACAAACACTGTTCAACATTGTCCAATATTGTTCGATAAAGTCCGACACTGTTTGATATTGTTCGATATTGTTCAATAAAGTCCGACACTGTTTGATATTGTTCGATATTGTTTAATAAAGTCCGACACTGTTTGACATTGTCCAATACGGTTCAATAAAGTTCGACACTGTTTGACATTGTCCAATACTGTTCAATAAAGTCCGACACTATTTGACGTTGTCCAATATTGTTCAACAAAGTCCGACACTGTTCAAGAAAACGCAGCGAAGCCACAAGCCCGACGTCCATAACTGCGCAACGATAATTATCTTATGAGACGAGACAGGAGAGAGCTCCTTCGCGAACGGCGACCGACGATCAACTAATATAGAATCATTCGGAATAATCATCCCTCTTTCCGATTTTTCGTCCCTTATCGGCATTTTCGGTGAATTCCGGTCGCGCTACCTGTCCCACTGTTATTGCCTGCGGCTATTTTCCAATTGAAAGAATCTAAAGAATCTGAAGAATTTTGTTATGTTCACATCTGCGACATGGGTTCTACACTTAATCCTCTTACGAAGGATTTCCCGGAAGACCAAAGGTGACTGGGCGTTCATTATCAAAATCGCCAGGTCCGAGCAATTATTAAATTCCTCGAATTGACCGACGCTGGGCCGTAAATATTTTGTACTTTCATAATATATTTTTCGCAGTTATCTTTCCTCCGAATGACGTCATACAGAAAATCACGATGATAAGTAAATACATGGCGAATTCTTTAGCGCGTTAATTACACAGGGAAACAATATCCATACGTAACTCGTTTCGCTTTCCGCAGAATTTAATCTGAATTTGGGTCGGTCACGCTCGCGATTAAATGGAATTCGGTAAACACGTCTGATCGCTGCGCGCTGTTTCTACTTACCGTGAGCACGGACGCGCGTTCGCCGCAGCTCGAAAGTTCGGGATCGCCGATGGGAAATACACGAATGAATATTCAAAGTTTTATGTATTTTAGATTAGTACGTACACAGCTGCACACACATAATCGAGCATGAAACGACGCTTCCGCTGTCCGCGTTATCGAAAAATATTCGATGAACCGAACTACTCGCGGTCCGCCCGTGAAAAGCTAAAGGACAAGCTAAAAGCTAACACCGATCGATCCGTTCCCAATTACACGGCTTACAATCAAGAGTACAAATTTATTTTGTGTTTTGCACGCTAAAAGAGCCGAACTCGTTGTCCGTCGACCGATTAAATATTCCGACGCTGTAACGCTCGCTCGCACGCTCGCTCTGTATGTATCCGATCGAAACTGAAAATATGTAATTATTGGAGCTCCGTCGTGCAATTACACATTACAAACCGATGAATTATCGCCGGCCGCCCGTTAACAGGTCCTTCACCCGTGACGAGCTCGATTGCCACGGGAAAATTACAATCGTCATCGCGCAAACAATCGTTTAAACGGCTTGGTAATTACCAGCGCACGCGTGGAAATCGTCGTTCCCGTTTTACACTTAAATAATCGAGCTGACAGCTCGATTAATCATTCGAGCGTGAAATAGTTTTCTTCGACGCGTGTAACTGTTGTCCAGTACTGTCATGTGAAGCGCACATTATGTAACAATCGTTAGAAATCTGAATATTTCCTTATTCCTCGATAGAAGTTCAGCAGAAATTGTATTTCTATATTATTATTAATTACGAGTGCACTCAGGTTAACAACGAATCACATAAAACTCATTAATTAACAGTCCCCTTGGTTCTCTATTTTCGCAGCTCTAATTTCCAAAACCTACGCGAACTACTTTCCTGCAAACAATACCCAACCCGCACAATAAATGTCCGTACACCTATTGTCGCAGTATAATAAACGAAAAAACTTTCTCCCGTGACGTCTCGCTTAGATACACAGATTCTGAACGCGCGTTGTGTAAATGGGAAACAGAGGGAAAGTAGCTTCAACGTTTAACGCTCTACCATTTTCACGCGGCGGACAGTGCGGCCAAACGCCTGTTTTCTGGACAGAATTCGATAACTTGAAACGTACGAGTGATAGAAACAAATGCGTCGGACAAAAGTTGCAAGGTATAGAGCGAAATATATATTTTCCTTAACAATAGATACTTTGTACTTCGATTCCAACGTTGTATAAATACAGAAACAGAATTCACTTGCCTAAAGCATTGATTTCTCAACTGAAAATCGTGTTGCTAATTAGTCCCTGCTTAACAATAGATACTTTGTACTTCGATTCCAACGTTGTATAAATACAGAAACAGAATTCACTTGCTCAAAACATTGATTTCTCAACTGAAAATCGTTTTGTATAGATACTTTGTACTTCGATTCCAACGTTGTACAAATACAGAAACAGAATTCACTTGCTCAAAACCTTGATTTCTCAACTGAAAATCGTTTTGTATAGCAGAATCTACTTAGCAACACATTGCTAATCAATTTTCGTTACGCGAACGGTCGAATTTTCCGGTTTCGTGCGTCGAAAAGAATATATCGAAGGAATAATCCGGTTTACTGGGAAAGCTTCCAAAGACGCTCCACGTGCCACGGGCTCGCGCTTCGTCTCGGGTGGAAGTCATCGAGGACTTCCGGCGAGCAGATCGATGCTAATCGAATTCAGGAGGAAGTGTCCGACGTCGCTCTTGAAAACTCCCGGTCCGTCGTCCCGAGCCGCGCTCGGAGCGGGTCCGACGGAGGAAATCGTCGCGCTCGTTACTTCCGTGGCGAAAGCACCGCGATCGTCGCCGCCGCTACGGACGATACCGACAATCCGGAGGAATTTCCTGTTACCACGACTTCCCGACCAGCGCGCGACGCTAAACGACGTCTCGTTCGTTTGCCAGATATTTTCGACGGCCGGATGGAGTTTAAATATCCGTGTCCGAGTGTCGCGCTGCACCGTGAAATCGGGGAAATGTGGCGAGCTTCCATTTTATTTAAAGGCGCCGCCGCTGCTTAATGGGACTTCCGAAATCGATGATGGACGAGATAACAGCGATCATTTCGTGTGCTTCCTTTATGGGAATAGCAGTTATTGTTGCGCAGTGGGGTGAGGTGTTTGTTTATTGCTTTTTCTTGGGATTATGGATATTCGATTTTCGAGAGTTGACGGATAGGGTGATTGAGATTTTGAAGAGTGGGAAAGTGTTTCGTGTGGGGCTGTTGTTGGTTTGGTTGAGATTTTATGAGAATGAAAGTAGAATGTGGTGTGGTGCGCGATGTTTTTGGAAGTTGAGAATGGTAGGGCTGATACCTGGCGGTTTTGAAAGTTGAGAGCTTTGGAATTTTGATCTTAGGAAATTTTAAGCTTCTGGGATGGGGAAGTTTAGAGTCTCGGAACTTGGAAATTTTAAGCTTCTGGAATTTGGAAGTTTAGAGACCTGGAAGTTCGAAGTTTTAAGCTTCCGTAATTTGAAACTTTCGAGACTTGGAACTTGGAAGTTTTAAGCTTCCGAGATTTGGGACTTTTGAGACGTCGAACTTGGAAATTTTAAGCTTCTGGAATTTGAAACCTTTGAGACTTGGAACTTGGAAGTTTTAAGCTTCCAGAATTTGAAACCTTTGAAACTTGGAACTTGGAAGCTTTAAGGTTTGAATCTTCTGGAACTTGAAACTTTCAAGTTTTAAGATATGAATCCTTTGAAATTAGAAACTTCTGAAGCTTGAAACTTCCGAAACTGAAAAGTTGTAAAACTTGAATCTTTCGAAATGTGAAGCTTCCGCAATTTGATAATTCTAAAATTAAAAGCTTCCGAAATATAAAACCTGAAACCTAAGTTTCATCTCCCACAGCTTCAGGAGCACCCGTGACTCAGATAATTGATAATACGATCGCTCAACAGGATGTCGTCGGTGCAACGGCTCGCGAGCCAGATTGTCAGTCCGCGCGTTAATTGTTTTCGCCTATGAATTCTTCAGCGGCCGCCTCGGAGCGGCAGTTCCGCCGGCGGCGAATTACACCCGCTGCCCATCACACGCCCGTTGCCGGTGCGCCGCGATTTGCCGGGAAATCGGAATTGACGCGGTCTTTTGATCCGAAATTCTGGCAAGCAGTTGCGCGTTTGATAACGAATTCCCGTGTGTCACGTGGAACCATTGTTCCCGCGGCAGGGTAATCAACGAAAACGATAATTAAACACGCTTTACGTGTTTCATTCCTCGTGACGTTTGTTCCCGTCGCCATTTCCGCCGGGAGAAATTAATTATATCTGCCGATTAAAATATTTAACACAAAGGTGGGAAACAAACGTTCAATTAGCCCGACCATCCGTGTTAAGGATTTTTAAAAGCTTCTGTCGTTATTTCATCGAATTCATTTGCTTAACGAGCAGATTTCATACAAAGTATATACTTTTTGTACATTCAAATGAATTATCGATGATGCTGATTTTATATTAATTTCTATAGATGATTGTGACTTTTATTATATTAAATATATAATCAATTAAATATAATAGTTCATTTGAATTTCAATGGTCTTTGTTGACGATGGAAACGTTTATAAACTCCTAATATTTTGACAAGAATTCCAGGGAAGCGTTATGGGGAACCGTTTAATCGGCGTGAACAACGAACACTGCGCTGCCGCGCGAGAGAAAGAATTCCAAGACGAATGCTCGTCTTTTTGTAAACGCTCCCCGGCAGAAGAGAACTGCGCGAGGCCCATTAGCAACGAGGACATTTATTTTCCCTCTCCCGAGTCAATTGCTCCACCTCTGTTTCCACTTTTCTATTTCCACTTCAGTTTCTTTATCTCGATAGGTTCGGAGTCGTTCGATATTAACCCTTGAGAGCTGTCGACGAAGGAAAACACGTTACAGCAATTATAACTGAAAACTCAACTCTGTGAATTTCTGCTTGTTTTGTAATATGTGGAATTAAACGAATGTAATTAATTTTCTATCAGTCGTTTTGAATGTAGATAGATTGAATGGCCTTCAATGTTAATTCTGAGGAACTGTCATTGGAGGACACACGTTACTGTAATTATAAGTGAAAATTCCGCTTTGTGAATGTTTGCTTGTTTCGAATATGTGTAATTAAGCGAATTTAATTAATTTTCTATCAATCGTTTTGAATGTAGATAGATTGAATGGCCTTCAATGTTAATTCTGAGGAACTGTCATTGAAGGACACACGTTACTGTAATTATAAGTGAAAATTCCGCTTTGTGAATGTTTGCTTGTTTCGAATATGTGTAATTAAGCGAATTTAATTAATTTTCTATCAATCGTTTTGAATGTAGATAGATTGAATGGCTTTCAATGTTAATTCTGAGGAACTGTCATTGGAGGAAACACGTTACTGTAATTATAAGTGAAAATTCGGCACTGTCAATGTTTGTTTGTTACGAACATGTATAATTAAACGAATTTAATTAATTTTCTATCAATCGTTTTGAATGTAGATAGATTGAATGGCCTTCAATATTAATTCTGAGGAACTGTCATTGAAGAAAACACGTTACTGTAATTATAGGTGAAAATTCGGCACTGCATATTTTCGTTGATTTTGGAAAATCATCGTTAAAGCTTCCAGCGTGAGATTCAATTGACTTTGAAATTTAAGCGAAAAGTTACGTGAACAGATGAAAAGGATTTTCTTGTTCCATGAGTCTCCACCCAATGAGAGGAACACATGAACGATCGCTGGCGGAAAATTCGTCGACTGATAAGGGCGGTAAAGAAGTTGTTGCCAGTTTCATCCGAAAGTGAGCGGAATGTTGAATTAGCCGGCGGAAGGAGATAAGGGAATCTTTTAGTGCTCTTCTTTTTACGTTCTCCTTCATCCCCGGACCGCTATTTTCTGTTAAGTTATTTTATAGGTTCCCCTTAAGGCGATGCGCTATATTGTTAGAGGAGAAGCGCCATCTTGCGTGAAATATATTCTATCATGCTCTGTGCATTCCAAGTAAAATAGGTGGAAAATTAATGCTTGCGCGGAAAATATGAAATTCGTGACAAATCCCCATTTTCTATATCAGTGACGAATTACAACTAACCCATTACTTCATAACAGGTCGCTGATATTTCGCTATAAATTATCATCGAAGTAACTGATTAAATTTCAGAATTCTAATAAGCTTCAAACTCATCTAGAATTGACTTAAGGCAAGTCAATCAACACTCATTTCCACTGATCCAAAAATATAATCCATTCATATCATCTTATATATAAATATTGTCTATACATTTTATTTTAAAAAGCATCAATTACCTAATTAATAAGAAATCAACTTTATAGTCTACAGACGCAAGAAACCTGCGTTCCAATCGCAACAATGCAACTCTTTCTTACCAAACCACGTTCATTGCACAAAAATCCAGTAAACCCTAAAGAAATCCGCGGACCAATTAAATTAGGGGGTAGGAATAGCCGAGGAGCAGGTTTTTCGCGGTAAACCCCTGTTTAGCGGGCGCAAAACCCGGTCGCCGCCGGAATGCGTAACAAGATAGTCCAGCGATGTTTCCGCAGTGTAACAGAGGAAAACACGGAAAAAGTAAAACAGTGCAAAGGTCGCGCGAACTTACCAGCGTCAAAAGGCGAACGGCCTTAGTTCGAATGAATTCTCTCGTTTAGAGCAACGTTGCCTGTTGCGCGAGCGAATAGAGGGTCGCGACCCCTTCCCGCCCATTGCTTCCGTTTCGCGACGGAGCGGGGAGGGTTTAAATCAGGGGTGACCAAGCATTTGCATACCATACGCCAATTCTTTCACAGACGAGTTCAGATGCGCCATGAAACTCGAGCATCTCTTCGACCTTATTTTCACGTTTGAATTAGGAAAATAGGGGTAGAGGTACGATCTGCTTCGTTCAAGGGTGGAAAAAGATTGACTCAATCTCGCAATGAAATTAATTAGTATAGTGTTACTCTAGTATAGATAATGAAAAGGTGGATCTTGAGTAATCGAGAGCTAGGAATAAATAGATGTATTTAATAAAATATGGAAATTTTTTCAGAGACGAGTTCAAATGCGCCATGAAACTCGAGCATCTCTTCGACCTTATTTTCACGTTTGAATTAGGAAAATAGGGGTAGAGGTACGATCTGCTTCGTTCAAGGGTGGAAAACAATTGACTCAATCATGCAATGAAATTAATTAGTTTACGCGAGTTCAAAGAACACAGGTTTATCGAAGTATTTAGAAGGAATAAGTAGATAAAGGACGAAGTGCGCTAGTTGTAATCACCCTATGCGCCACAGTTTGACCACCCCTGCTTTCAATTAAACATGAAACCTCGGTTAACGGTCAGCCGCCAACGAGGTCGTTAAAAAAGGAAAGGCGGCCGCGAAATGAACGGTTTCGCGTTGCGGTATCAAGAAATGTGTCCGCCCGACGTTCATCGCCGCGAGGACGAGGACGCGAGGCGAAGAAGTGGCTGGCTAGATTAAATTCCGGATTAATCGGAATAATAGTGGCGTGCAGTGGCACGACACCTGCTCGCCTATCGTGTATAGGGTGTCTTTTTCGATCGAATGGTACGAACAGTGGATTCGTTGCTTTGACAAGGAGAAAGGGTGTGGAGGATTGTATGCAGATTTTTTATTACGAGTTGTTGATTACTTTGTAGTTGATTTTAAGGGAAATCTTTGAAGCGTTGACTGCTCGCTTCTGTGACGTTTAGTGTCTCTAATCATTGTGAATGATTGAAGATTGGGTTGCGAGTTGTATAGAATTTTGCGTTGAAGGCTGTTTTTCAGTTTTCAGGAGGATTGGTCAATTATTGATGACTACTTTCAGTAGACTATAAGATCAACTTCAATTAGACCTTCGTAATGAACTGTAACCATAAATCACTGACGATTCAAATCAAACTTCAACCAAACTTTCGAACACCAGTTACATTCAAAAATTCCTTTCTTCTTCCAGCAGTATCTCAAAACCCCCAAAATGCCAGCAACATCCAAAAACTGTCTCTCTCGCAATCACCACCTCGAATCCACCCGAAAATGCCTCAACAACCGAGACACCCCATATACACGGATAACCCCGAAGGATTACATTACCAGGCCGCGCCCAGACGCATGATGTATTTTCAGCTCGCGTGACGAATACCTTTCCGCATCCCGCTCGCCCTTCCCGGCGAAAGAAGACAGAAGGGTTGATACCCTTCCTCCGCCGACCTATTCGTTTTATTCGTTTTGCACGTCTCCCCGAGCCGACGGTCTCCGTTCAGAGGCAACGGGAGCAGCGGGCCCATTACCGCTGCAGACCGCGGCGCGGATATCGTGCTATTTATGATCGAGAAACCGGAGGACGGATCGAGGAAGCTATGTAATATCCAAGCAGCCGTCGGGACGTCGTCTGGCGATTTAAAAGGGATCCGGGGATGAACGTGTAGGGGCACGATCGGCCGGTAAGCGTTCTCGCGCATCGTTTCCAGTCACGAAACGCGGCCGGGCTATTGTTTCTCGGTTTTCGGTTCCGGGTGAACTGGTACGAGGCCACGGGGAGGGTGCCGCAATATTTCATGGGACCACCGACCAGCGGCGGTGCATTAATGCTTTTGATAAACGGTATTTCCGTGTCATTCTTTCCTCCGCTGTCCCGGCACTCGGTGAACGATCGCCGGCGACCGCGCCGCTGACAGGGGATTGTTTACCCATTTCGTTCCTGTTTATCGCTGCTTGATTTTCGTGTGATCTTTCGGTTTCTTTCTATTTCGTGACGCCGGCTTTCCTTTTAGATTCCTTAACCTCTTAGGCACGGCTGAATTTTGCACGGCAGAGTTCTGTACGGACAATGCTGTTCTCTAGTACATTGGAATGAAGTTTTTGATGATTAAATTATAATTTTTCTGAAAGATGTGATACATATAACTTAACAATTTACTTTAATAATTAGTAATACAATTGGGTATGATCAATGATATATTGGGAGCCACTATAGTGGCGCGTCGTGCCTAAGAGGTTAAGGTTGCAGGTTCTCAGGTATAGACGTAAGAGGATTTACAGAGAAGTGTAAGAGAATTGTTAGTGGGTATCGGAAGAGGAAGGTATTTATCGAGATATATTAGAATTAGAAGGAAATAATGGGAGAGTACAATATTTTCGTAACAAATCTCTTATGTAAGCTTGCCAGGATTCCTAATAAATTTAACTATTTATCGTTACAAGCTTAATTGCTTCGTTATATTCTATCGTTTCATTTTTGACAGAACTCTTTACCGTTTCATCGTATCATTTCAATTAACCCTTTGCACTCGAGAGGTGACTGACCATTTGATTTCATACAGTAAGACTATAAAATTTGATATTGAATATTATACTTGGTATAATGGATCAATTTGAGAAATATGTGAAGATGTTCAAATATTTCTAATGAAAAACTTCCGAGTGCAAAGGGTTAACATTATGCTATAAATATATATACAATAATCCTCTCTCTGAATTCCAAATTTCGAACACCGTTAGAAGCTACATTTGCTTCTCCAAAACCATCGCAATAGTAAGCGCAATCGATATTCACGTACCCATCGCCACATAATCGCACGTTCGATACGAGGTTAAACACGAGCACCCCGTATACGAGGCATCAAGGTTCCAGCAGCGGTTGCAGAAAGCCGAGGGAGAGGAGACATCGTTCGTTATCGACGTTTCGCAGGATCACGAAGCCCCCGAGCGACTCGTCGCATTCCTGGACGCGATATCTCCGTCGTGGAACGGAAATCGTGACCGGGAGCGGTGAGGGACCGGAAGCGGGCTCGAGCGATCGCCACGAAAAATGGCTTGTTGCGACAAAGCCATAAAATAAATGGTGCTTACGAGCAACGGAAGGGGGGGGGGGGGGGGGAGAGATAGAGAGACATCGTAATGGAGGGCCGGGTAATTGTTGCGCGCGTTGGAGCGCCGCGGATTCGGAGCGGATGCTCGCCACGAACTCGTAAACCTAGAACCGGCCAAGCGGCTTTCAGCGGTCTAACCCTTAATTACGTATTTTCTTTGCTGCGCTGCGTCGAGCCGAGCCCCGGTTTTGCGGCCACGGAAAATCGTCTGTCGAACGAACCGACCGCTGGCAAGAAACGGAACGACTTCCGGAATTTCAGGAACGCCCGCAAGAAACACCGAAGCGAACAGCTCGGAATTCGAAATTGTAAGAAGTAATTACTCCCGATGATCCTCTGATATCGATAGTTCCTCCCAGACTCGGATGTTTCTCGTTTTTAGAATTCTACGAGATTATTGCCTGCAAACTGTACGCAGCTATTGTAATTTTCACCTTCGTTTTTTACTATTCTGTGGATCGAAGTTAACCCATTCGACACACGGTGTGCAATAATAATAATAAGCATTTATCAGTTATTCTGAGTAAAGTAGTCGTCGAGATAAGACTTTTTTAAAGTAAACATACTCACCAATAAGAAAATTTAGTTTTTACGACTATCGTCTAGAGATTTTAAAAAACTTGGAAAACCCCGTGACAATTTCGCTCCTGGGGACCATGTTCGAAAATCACCGACTCGAATGGGTTAATCTCCAAAATGACACAGTGCCTCATTTTTCAGTTAAAAATTCGTTGCACTCTTTTTACGTTCATTCTACACTTTGTAGGAAATTCTTGCTACTGAACATTAATCAAGTTTCTCAATGGACGTTTATGGAACATCTTTCCTTAGACCGATGAGTACCATGGCAGTGCTGGTACTCTTCAGTGAGCAAATTTATCCGCGAACATCTTAGATTTATGCGTGAGTAGTAAGTCAATTAACACGGGCGATAATTATAACCTGACAGGTACAATGATCGTTACAGCGAAATTGCCGTGCTAACGCAGTCGGCCCGCCCGAGTTTCGGCCGTGTCGTCGCTAATTAGCAGCAAGATGGCCGGCTCTAACGAGTGACCCAGGGCACTCACCAGCAAACACGGCCTGCAAATGAAACCGTTCGTTTCCGTTGGCTCTTGTTTCTTTGTCGCTTCACGCCCATCCGCGTCGAAGATGTATACTGCGTCGCGTCCCTGTCGCACGGCGGCCGCCATTTTGTCGCTACTTCGACGCTGCGCGTAACAGGTTGGCCCGATGACGGATCGTTCGATGCAAATTGCAACCGATACTTTCATTTGTGCGAATTATGATATTATTGTCTGTTCATTGACAAAGTACTCTCTTGCAGCATAATAAAATATTATAAATTAGTTTCAATAAACGCGAATATTCTTTAGTATTTGAACATTGAACATTGAGTGCGAACGTGTAGATATAATTCTGATTCTTGTTTAAATTATTTGGATTATCGAAGTGATGTTTTTTAATCTAGCGAATTCAGACTGTCAGTTACGAATTATTGAATCAGAACTTTGAAGTTGATTAGTTTCATCTAATTTCATCGTATAATGTTTTTAACGCTATTTAAGAACGGAAACGCTGTTCATCGCGTTCATGATTACCAGTTGTATGACACGATCGCAGACAGATACACGGAAAGTGTCTAAAAACGTCCGCCGTTGGAAATACGTCAACAGAGAGATGAAACAGCTCTCGGCGTCCGTAAAAAACATGCATATCTACTTCGATAGCCTATTCAGTTTGAAAAAGTGAAATGACACCTGCGGAACCATATAGTAGAACACGTCGAAAACCCGTTGCGAAACGTTCGGAACACGGTTGGGTGTCATACCTTGTAGAACGATATCGTATCGCTGAAAGAGAAATGTCCGTGCTGGATTAAACGTCTGTACAAATTCGAAGAATGCGTCGATCGCGCCTTGAAAGTGTTCCCTTTGTTTCAACCAATAATCGGAAGCATCGCGTAATAAAGCAATATTCCTCGTGTTTCGTAGCCACCCCAATAAAACGATTCCTGAGTTTTCAGCGACACGCGATGCAAAAAATTGTGCGCGACATTCGGCTGCTGCGCGAAAAATATTATACACCGGTAGACGGAAAAATACAAAATCGAACGGGCGAATAGTGTACGGCGGCAACAATGTTTTAAATAAACAAGTGTATTTTGGAAGCGCCGTTGTTTGGAAGAGAAACAACGCGCGAGCGAAATTGCGCGTCGTAAAACTCGTTGACAAGAGAATAAGAGAGCCACGGTCGGGCGGCGGGAAAGATGGAGGGAGACCGGTATGAACTGGACGCCTTCAGAAGCCATTCCGCCGTTAATCCGCAATCGCGGGCGCATCCGGCGCGTCCCACGAGGCGCGGGGATTCACTGCCGTGTGAAACGTCGAAGCTTCGAGCGAAACAGCGAAGCGATTCACCGGATACATCGACGACACCGATTGCAGCGAACGGAAAACAAAAAAGAACCGTGCCCGGAGGTTGTTGCGATTCCACAGACTTGCCATACGGCCTGGGCCGGTTCTAAAGTTCTAATGAAAACATTCTCGCGTTCCCCGTGCAACAGTGCAACGCTGTACATCTAAAAGAATCGCAATGGATGGTGCGATGGTTTATCGAAGGATTCAATCATTACTGATGCTTCGAATTATGCGATTTCTGAGCTACTGTTGCTTGGAATAGGTATTTTAATTACTTCAATTCGGTGTTTGAATGATGTGTTTGAATTAGGCATTCGAATTAGGTATCTGAGATAATTGAATGAGTAATGTGAAGTAGCAATATTAATTAGCTAGTTGAATTAAGTATTCCATTTATGACTATCTGAATAAGGCATCGAGATAATTGAGTTATAGATACTAAGTAAGAATATTAATTACCTTCTTGATTTAGGTATTTAATCTATGATTACCTAAATAAGACATTTAAATAATTCGAATGATTACTATAACCAGCTCCTCAAATCACTCGAAACACTATTATCACTTCAATTACCATCGTGACACGAAAATGTTGATAAATACCAGGTCACCCTAACAAACGAGTTTCAACTCGCGCGAACTTGATCAACCCAATTAAAACGGGACGCGTTCGTTCGAACGGAAGCTGATCGAATCAAACGATTCCGCGAGAAAATTAAGGCGCGGCGCGCAGCGGCCCGTGAACGCGATTAACAAACGGCGCTGTCTAATTACTCGTCGCTGCGATCCATCATCGGTGGGGCGCGCGGCAAAAACGCGTCGTTCGCCGGAACGACGACAACGGGGGCCGGTGATTCTTTATCGGATGCAAGGGGCACAGAGCGGCGCGGCGCGTCCGATGACGGGGCGATCTCTCGCGTCGGTTTTTCCGCCGTCGAGGCAGGGTCGGCCGACAAAGGGGAGGATAGGTGACGCGATTACGGGGCGGTTTTCCGCGGAGGCGACGATCGGGCGTCTCCGTGGCGCGCTGGTCGATAAAGAATACGAGGATCATGTCCGAGGGAGAGATGACCGAATGGTGTTTATCTTACGGAGCCAGCGTAAACGTATCCGGTGAGTGAAAGTAAATGGATAATAGGGCCGGCGAGAGGACGCCGCGGGAGAAGAGACGTTCCCGCGGAGGATGATGCTATCGGCGGCCGAGAAACTGCTTCTATCCGCTGTTTGGAGAGAATATGTTCTTTTACGGTGTAATTTTACTTTGATGGAACCGGCGAATTGCTTTCTAGATATTTTTTTAGAGCAGCGCGGAGTGCGGCTTTGGGAACGGACGTTCAACCCTTTGCACTTGCGTCTTCTGTGTTTCCTTCTCGATAATTTTGTATTGGTTTAAGTGCTTTGAAATTTTGGAAGAAGCTGGGTTAGATGATAGGAAATGTGTCTATTCTTTATTGGTGTTATTGAAGATTGTGTGATATTTTAAAATGTGTCAGGGAGCGAACTTTTGAATAAATCTGGTGTCGAGGCATATTTGATGCAGAAGGGTTAATCTTTAATATACCGGAAGTATTTCAAAATTTAACGTGATTGTAAATATTAGTAGAATAACAGAGATACAAATAATAAAATGAGTTTTGACGCTATGTACTTGGCATTGGACCTAGTAAGTAAAACTGCCACATCGCTTATATGGTGTTTGAACTAAAATAAGTTTAAAATTGTTGTCTTCAGCAGTAAGAAGAGAGTTTTATTATGATTTAGGGATATCAGTGATTATGAGGATAGCTTTTGTTCGCTTCGCAGGGTCGATCTATTTCCAGTAAAAGGGCCTGGAGGCAGAAGATGGCCTCGATAAAGATTAATCTTGACTGCTGTCGTCCTTTGGTAGGACTGGTGGGGAGAAATGATGAGGGTGCAGGGAAAAAATAGGGTACTTAGGACATCGATCGGAACCTGAGTTATGGACGTACCTGGAGATACTCAATCCAGGAACTCTGTCGCGGGGACACATTCGTTTCGAGTTTATCAGTGAATTGATTCTATAATCATCAATCTATATCAATTTTCCAATTACCCCAGTTTCAATCTAAACTTCTAACGCAATCTTCAAAATACAAATTCCCGAATCACCAAGCTCTACCCACATCAAACACTGTATCCATCATCAGTTTCATCTTCAACCCCTAATATATATAACATAATATAATTTAAAATACCTAAAAAACAAAAGTACACAGAACACTCCTACAACCGAACCAGGTTCCCAAAACGTTCCATAGACAAACATATTCTTAGGAAACCGAGTCACCGAAAGCATCAGGTCGAAGGTCGCGTCGGTGGAACCGTCGAACGAACTCGTCGCGGTACCCCGTAAAAAGTGGTTCCCCGGTGTTTTTCTCCGTAGCCGAGTGGAAAGTAGTTCCGCCCTTTGGTAACCGCGCCGGGCAAAGAGGATCGAGATCGAGATATTCAAAGAAGAAGGAAACTTCTCGGTAAAGGCTTCGCGTTTCCCGGCGATACCGCGCTTCCGGTCGCCCGGCGAGATGCAATCGCGCGGAAAACTACGTCCCGAATTGACCCCCGACCCCTGTCGAAGAAGCGACGACTTCGGAGAGGATTGGAGAGGTCGGAGAGCCGGTGTTGCTCTGTTTCCGGCGCCCACGGTGCTCGATCGGGACGGAAGTAATTAAGTCGCCGCTCGGAAGTTCGAAACGTATCGGTGGAACTTTTGTCAATGGCTGCCCTTTGCTCGTCCCGAGCGGCCGGCTCCGTTAATAGCTCGCGGAACGGCCGCGTAGCGGCACCGCAAGTCGGAATTCCCCGTGAGGATCAATCGGCCGAATGATACTTCCTTTCCAGCCGCTCGGCCGACCGGGAAATTCTTTTTCGATGCTCCTCCGCGCGCAGTTAATTAGAATGGGGATGATTGGGTCGGTGACGCGGGAGATTATGGATCCTCCGAACTTGCTTCTCGCTCCTTTGATGTCACGGATCTCGCCGGGGGAAAGAGTTCTCCGATGATTGCGAGTTTAAGCTCCTTTCACCGTGACACTCGCGTTTGTTCTGTTACTGTCGAAGTTTATGAAGCGGTTCTCGAAAGTATTTCGTACTCGATAGAGCTGTAGAAGATTGCAAGCTGTTCTAACGCTCGTAGAACACTCGTACTTCTGGCTCCAGTTTATAGAACGATAAACCTCTGCGATATATTCTATCTCGAAGTGTCTCCAATTGAATTCATATTAGTTTTCCTTTACTCGAACGTTCTGCCACTTTTCTTATGATAACGAACTAGTCTTCGTTCAACACTTTCCGAGACTTCTCGACTATTTCAAGCGTTCAACCCTTTGCCTCCACAAGTTTCTCGTTAGAACCACTCAACATTTTCTAAGATACCAACGACATTAACTGACTTGGAGAAATCACAAGTAAATTGAACGAAACTGATTTCTTTCAATATTTTACATATGGATACGTCACAAAGATTAATATTGAATATCGAACTTATAATTCCGCTGTATTATTAACTGGCGACTGAGAGGCGCCTACGGAGTGCAAAGGGTTAAATTAGCAAAGATTGAAATGTGTGATTGTGCGAAGCAGACTCGCGCGGAGGAACAGAAAAAGGAAAAACCAGTGGCAGCTTGTCGGCCGCCACAATAGAAACGAGTGTCGACAACAATATCCGGTTCGGAGCCCGAGATTTACAGGGACGATCCTCGGAGTGATCGAAGAAATCAGCGTGAGTGTGTATCCCCATTTCTTCGGCCAGCCTGCCGATAAATATTTGATCGTCGGCGTAACTTTCTGAAATACGATGTCGTCCGAGATCTCGTCTCTCCGCGCAAACAAGCGGCGCCCGATTCGTCCGCGGGAATGGAAACAAGTTTTACCGGCGATCCGCCCGGTAATTTCGAAGTCGAACAGAGACCGCCGGTAATCCAGCCGAGCTTTATCGCGTAATTAATTCATTACCGTGATTTAAGGGGTGATCGCCGTAACGGCCGGAGGCTGCACGAACATTTATTCGGGCCCCGTTCACTTCCGTTCCATAAACCCGGCCGGAATCCCCCCGCTACCGAACGCGCACCGCTCTCGATTACGAATCGCTCGTCGTAAAACAACGACCAGCACTCATGTCGCGTCGAGCTTTTTTCCGCGCGAGTTTTCGGGATACGAGTGCACGAAAACTCTCTGTTTGGGAAACGGTTAGCCCTTTGAACTCTGTAGGCTCCAATACTGCACCAGTTATAATATCAAATATTTCAATGAATTTTAAGAAAACTACCTTAAGATTATTAGATCTTCCAAATATACAAAGTTTGTACTGAGAAGGGAATTAAAGGTCTAAGAAATGTTATAACATTGTTAATTTTCAGTAGGACTACTATCAAAATTGGTAGGAGTTGCTGACATGTCACAAAACTATCTCGAGTGCTAAGGGTTAATGAATCTTAAAGAAACTACCCTAAAATTATTCGATTTTCCATACATCCGAATTTTGTACTGAGAAGGAGAATAAAAGATTGAAGGAATGTTATAACATTTTTCACTATAGCAATCTTACATCATTAATCGCGTAATGATACAAACACTTCCAGTCCTAGTTTCATTACACCAATAGCAACTTCAACCCTTTGCACTCGACAGGTGCCTCTCACTATCATTCATCAATTTGATTTCATACAGTAAAACTATAAAATTTGATACGTAATATTAAACTTTGTATAATGCATCAATTCGAGAAATATTCAAACAAAGTAGCTTTGTCAATTTTTTCAGTCAATAGTTTCACAAAATACCGCCTCTATCTCATTAGAAGACGTCAAAATATCTCTAATGAAAAACTTCCGAGTGCAAAGGGTTAATATCATATACAAGACTTAATAATTTAGCAAATCGAATCAAGTGGCGACTGAGAGTCACCTCTCGAGTGCAAAGGGTTGAACGAGCGAAAGTACTAAACTCGGATAAAGACATAATTCGTAGTAGATTGATTAATCAGCGCGAGGAAAAGACGAGCGACGAGAAAACGGTAGTTAAGAGATTTTCCTCGCGTCCGAGTAGTGTTCCATTGTTCGAAGTTGACCCGGCATTCGGAATATGAGGTTTATCTAGAGAGGAATCCCAGGCGTGTCGACTACGTGGTCGATTCCTCTTCACCCAATCCCAGCAGATTTCACGGCGACGACGGGAGGCCGTCGGCACCGGGGCGCTAGAGATTCCGCGATGGATTCAACGAATTCGAGCCTCGTAAAACTTCATGAACTCCGCGAACGAGGTCGTCTTTCTCGAAGAAATAAAGCGGTGGCAGGGTAACGAACGGAAAAACGTGGTCTGCGTTCCTCTCTCTTTAATTCCCTTCGTTACCAGGTTCTCTTTTATTTCCTCCCAGACCGGTGGAAAACGAAAGTGGTCCCGGTGAAATTCCACCGACGGAACCGATCGCTTCGAGTGCCACTTGTTCCGTTCCAACCCTTCGAACGGTGCGGCGCATGTACAGGGTGCGGCAATAATTCTGTCTCTTGTTGGTTAAACAGGAACGGTATCCAAATAAAAATTTATTGGTGGGTGGAATCTTGGTGGCTTTAAGATTCGTCGTGATTTGGTAAGAATTTATGTGAGAAATTCATCAATTTGACGTAAACTTTTGGGAGCAGTTGACTCGTAAACCGTAAACTGTCGCAAACTATTACAAATCGTTACGAACTATTACAAATTTTTATGAGCTAAACTATTACAAATTACTACGAAGTAGCAGAAAATATTACAAATTATTACGAACCATTACGAATTACTACGAAGTAGCAGAAACTATCACAAATCATTACGAACTATTACAAATTACTACGAAGTACCAGAAACTATTACAAATCATTAAGAACTATTACGAATTACTACGAACTACCAGAAACTATCACAAACCATCGCAAACCATTACAAACTCGATCAAACGTACAAGAACCCAAGTAACCACACAAAATAATTAAATCTTACGATTGAATTTTATCGTTTCACATTCTACAGATGAACTCTAAGATTCATTACCACAGAAAAAAGTGATACATTTCGTTCACTGTCCATATAAATCACATAAAATCCACGATGTATTAATCGCACACGTCGCACCGTCGCTTCACCGACGAGCCCGCAATGGAACATCCAGTGGGTGCATGGGAAAAAGATTTTCAAGATCGCAGGTGGGAATCGAGATAGGCGGAATCGATCGCCGCGCGAACCAGCAGCGTCGGAGAAGGGTCGAGTGGCACACGATCGTGGCTCGTACTCGAAAAATCCCGCGCCTCTGTGGCTCGAGCATCGCGGTCAACGAGGATAATTAGGTCTCGCGTAGATTCTCGATCGGCGCGGGGAACAGCCGAGCGTTCTAATTGAACGTCAACAGTTTTTCAACAGCCCCGACACGATCTGCCGCGAATTTCGAATCGCGCGAATTTCACCGGAGAACGTTGGGATCAAGGGGCTGCGCGATTTGATTAGCGCTCCGACGGAATTTTCGTTCGCCTGCGAACGGATTCTCCTTTTTCCTCTGGCGAGTGCATAGGAAAAATGTTAGTATCGTTGGATAATTGAACGAAGAAGAGCCTTTTATAGACATTTCTCGAGAATTGTTCGTTCGACACGAAAGGACAGAATGTGATGTAAAATGTTGCATTTGATTTATTAATTTGGATGCCTGGAATTCAGTATAAAGCGAACATTAATGACATGGAAAAATGACCTGTGCGACAAATTTCAGTCGACGCCGTGTTCCAATAATTTACAAATTCTCCACTGTTTTGCCTGCAGTAATGAGAGAAACAATTCGCTACAATTTTGCATTGAGCATTTGTAAAGAGTAATAGAATATTTACAGTGAAATTATTTCCATGTGTCATTCGAAATTGAAATTCCTGGAAAAGGACTTAATTGTCAATAAACGAGAAATTAGTTTCCAATTATAAAATTGATATTTTCAGTTTGAAATTTGACAAACAGTATTATGTTACACTTTGTTGCCACTGCGGTGACAAATAATTTGTCCTTCGAAAATTAATGAAACTTTCAGGCCTGTCTGGACGTCCGTTCAATTATTGTTCCCGTTTTATTCTCCACTGGATTTAAGGGCGTGCAATGTTTGAAGTGCAGGAAAGCTGCTTCCCTGAAGGGATTATCGTTCACGTTTCCTGGCGCAAATCTTCCTTACGACGTTCCGCGGAACTGACACCTCCTGCAACTTCTGCCTCTCGGTTGCGAGCACGTAAACACTGTCATCCTAAGATCCGTCACGGTAAACTCTGAGGAACGTGTGTGCTACAGGCGTGCGTAGAACGTTGACAAATATCATCGCTTTATTTCCTTCGAAAATCGCGAATTGACATCCGAACTTCTAATCATCTCCTAATCATCGGGGGAATAAACGATTTAGCCTAGAATCTAGTGTAGACGGTTCGCCATTTTGCTTGTCGATACTTGGGGGTCTGAGAGATAGTCTAGGCCCATTGACAAATTTACCAAGGGGAAAAATTTTCCTTTTTGGAAAAGCAGTTGAGTAATAAATATGTTTAACCAGTTAACTGTGGAATTTAGTTGGAAAAACCTAAAAAAGTTGGGAAAAAAATCGAAAAATGGAGCTTGTACTCGTCGAACGCAGGACGAATGCGCGTAGAGAATATTTTAATGAAAGATCAAAGCGAAACACAGAAGAATTACATGTTTATATGAAAAAATAAAGAATTCGCTGAAAGAATTATCATGTCAAGCTTTACGATGACGTGTACTCGTCAAACACAGTTAACCTGACTACGGAATTTTTATTTTAGTAGCTCTACACTAGAAAACTCAACAGTACCAAACCCACACAATTTCCTCTGAAACCTGCCTCACAAAAATATCCAGTCCAACGCTAAAAACATCTACTACCAAAGATCGAATTTCGAAACTTCCCCGAAACTATCCCAATGCAAAGAGACATACCCTCGCGGAACGAGTACCAAGAACAATACTCCAATTTCTCGTGAAGCTTAACTCGCGCGGACCCACGGCGCAATCGTAAGTTCCACTTCCAAAGAATTCCAGAAATACACGCCGGAGATTTCCTTACAGGAATATTCGATGGATATCGTTATCCTCGGAATCGATTCGCCCGTGCCAGTGGCAGTTCCCCGGCCCGTAAAAATGTTCATTCGACGAATTACACGTGGCGCGGGGTATCGAGCTCGCGGGATCGGGGATTCGACGAGCACTCGAATCAGTCAGCGAAAGTATAAGCCCGGAAATCGCGGCGAGTCTCCGTCCGAGCGCGAACGATAACCGGACGGAGTGCTCGTCCGGGCAAATTTGATCGAATATCTGTGTCGCGACGTGGCCGCTGCCGATCCCGGTGGATCGTCGAGTTTAGGGACGGAGAGTAAGTTATCGATCGGACAGATCGAGGCTGATCCAGTCCCGGGATTAAGGGCGGCGGACCGGTCGTCAGTTTCGCCCGAGTTTTGAACAGTTGTTTCCCTTCGATTCCATTCGGGAGATTGTTTTGCAGTCTGGCCCCGGGAATGCTCGCGGACAACACGGGCCGGCGTAACGATCTCGGGACGGTCTTGAAATCGTGCCAGCAAGCTACAAAGTGATCAAACTTTTCCGCTGTAGACTCGATCAAACTTTCTTCGCTGCGAGCTGCCGCGGAAGGGATGGGAGGGCTGCTCTATTTCTAGGGAACTGTTACGTCTTGGTTCCTGGGAGGTCTGCTGGATGATCTTGCGTTAGCTTCTTAGGGATCCCGAGTTTTATTTGGAATCTTGGAATTTACTGGTTTAGCAGTTGTAAGGGTGTGTATTTTAGGGGGTATAATTGTCCTACGAGATTCTCTGGAGTATATTAAATTTCTATTTAATATAATTTACTCCAAAGCTTCTTAGGGATCCGGAGTTTTATTTGGAATTTACTCGGTTAGCAGTCGTTGGGGTGTGTATTTTAGAGGGTATAATTGTCCTACGAGATTCTTTGGAGTAAATTAAATTTCTATTTAATATAAGTAAATTAAAGAATCTCGTAGGACAATTACATTTCTATTTAATATAATTTTCTCCAAAGAATCTCGTAGGACAATTATATTACCCTTTAAAATACACACCCTAACAACTGCTAAACGTGTAAATTCCAAAATTTCTATGCAATATAAGAACCAATGGCTGTCAGTTTTAGGGGATTGCGACGTCTCTATATCAAACCATTTACTATGACCTTATGTCATTTTAGGAATTATGAAAATTAAATATTGCGCAGAAACGAAAATCTACGAATAGTTTAATACATTACTCCCACGATTCTCCAAATCGTATCAAATTCAATTGCATCCAAGCTTCAAAATCTACAAAATTCAAACAGTGACAGTCCACGACTCCCATTCACAGCGAGTAAGTCACAAGAATCCCACGAAATCTCTGAATCACTGCCAGAAACGAGACCAGAAGCACCCGAGAAAACAACCGAAGAAAGCGCCGCCTCATCAATACCGGCCGAACAACAAATTCATACATCCACTTTATGAAGATACACGTCAGCGGAGCAGAACAGGCAATTTAGAAGACGCCCGACGCGTCGGCGGGGATGCAATATATTCCCGCGACGAGCGTAGATGGATCGGCCGCGTTATAAGGGTTGCCGTTCCGAATCCTTGCTTTATACTTTCCTCGGACAGTGTATATTACCGTTATAAATGGCGCTAATAACTCTGAACGGTACAACACGCTTCCCCCCACCGCCGTACACACCCCGGCCCCGACCCCTCGTAATTTATCACCGGTTCCCCGAGCTTAATATCCCTGAATCTCGAGCGAATGCTTATTCCCAGCGAGTTCTTGATGCATCACTTTCATCCTGCCGCGCGTTATCCGCCGGAAGCGGGCGTCGCCGAGCGCCGACTCTCCCCCGAACGGGATAAACAAAATCCTGGTGCCCTCGGGTTCGACGCTGCTCGATTTCCGCCGGCCATCGAGCAGATTGGAAGCCGACGTTCGAATTTCACCGGTCGTATCCGGTCGCGCCGAGATCTCCGCGCAGCGGTTCGCTCTCCTGGCTCGCCCAACCGCGCGGATAGTTTCTTCCAACGCTTCTCGCATTGCGCGGGTATTGCGAGAGCTTCGTTAAGAACTTCCGGGACACCCGTCTCGCTTTACGTCGCGAAGCAACGAACGTGGAACGGCCGAACGTCTTCCTCGAATCGGGCAAATTGAAATCGGGAGTTCGATCGCGATTCGTCCGGTTCGACGGATTTTTCTCTTGTTCTTCGGGTTTTGTTCTTACTCTCATCTTAGGAGGAAATGATTTCATCGGAATTTGTTGAGTTATATAGGTTTTGGCGCTTTTCTTTGCTCTTTGAGTTCGTTCTTTTGGGTTTTATTGAACGCGATTTGGTTCGATGAATCTTCCCTCTTCTTTCCTCGGTTTCTTCTATTTTACGCTTTTTTCTAAGGGAAATTTATTCGATTTGTTCGGTTATAGATGTTGGTTCCTTCTGTTTGGTTTTGTTCCTTATGGAGTAATTTATTGATTGCGATGTGTCCGGCTGTTTGAACATCCCGCTCTTTTCTTTATTCCTTTGTTTCTCGTTCCTCCTTTCTTTCCAGTTCTCTTTTTATTCTTCTGTCGTCCTCGCGTTCTCTTCTCCGGATGATTTTTTATCGAGGACTGTAACGGATGAAAAGGAGGCCCGCGACGCAGGAGAGCGAACAGAAGAATCGACGGTTGCCAGTTCAAACACGGCTCAATGTTCTCGAACGTCCTCAAACGGATTCAAACATACACAAACGCGGGAGCTTCGGAGAAAATTGAATCGCGACACGTTCGCCTGGGAAGTCTATTTAACCTTTACGCTTTGAAATGCGATGGATCTGCAGTAGATGCAGAATGCGCCCGTGAATCCATTCACCGGCGGAGTGTAGTTTAATTCAAGTTTCGGGAGCTATTCTTCTCCGGGACGAGCCTCGGCAACGTTCTCGCACGCACTCCGCGGATTATTCATCCTCTCGAACCGTAAATAACAATGAAATTTGCTTTATCCTGGATAATAATAACCGCGGCATCGCTTCTGTAACTCTCGCGATCGTTCGTACGTTTCTCCTTCGAAATCCACGCTTCCTTCTCGCCGAACTTCCAGTTGCAAGCTTTACAAACGTACCTTCAGCTTCGCGATATTAACGAAGGCTCGCCATAATTATTCTAACAACATCCGAAGTCATGTATCAATTGGCAACTGCAATCAGCTACCAACCACAAACGTTTCCCACGATGCAGATATCGATTGGAGAACTTAACGAGCCGTCTGGTCACGAAAGAACCGGGAGACCCATCCGATCCGTGGAAAGACAGACTCGTGTCACGAAGATCGCGTGTGACGCTCTGCAATTTTGGAAGAACGCGGGCGTAACGTTCTCTTATGCCTTTTTGTGGGACTGAAGAACCTTGTTACAGTAGTACCAACATTATTTTGAAGGTTATTCGCTGCGTATAAATGAATAATTTTTATGGACTCTAAGACGTATTACTTCCTTTGAAAAGGAAAAGAAGAATTCGACGTTCACATAACGAAAATTGGAAGTTACCAATGCTGCTAAGTTATTTTCATTTGAAAACATTTCCTGCAAACAAATTCCGTTTCTCTTATATAACGTTAGCATCGAAACGCAGAATATTCATTGTCATTGCAAAAACTCCCTAACATCTCCGTAATTCTCTGTACCTCACAACCTTTTGTCTAAAGTTGCTCGTATCGCTCATACTTTTCAAGTTATCGAGTTTTCTCCAGAAAACGGATGTCTAGAGCACTGTGCGATGGTGGAAGGTAAGAAGAACTAAACCCAAAAAGTGTTTTCAAAAGAGAGAACGGAGAATGATCAGTAATAAGGACACTGATTCACGGGGAAGACGCGTCGGCGTGTCGCGCCGGGCTTCCGCTGTTAGCGCAAACAATCGGGGAAGAAGTGGCTCGTGGAATTTCATGTTCGCGTAAGTGCACGCGCCCGTTCAGGCTAAAGAGCTCGGATGACGGAGGGAGGCGACCGAACGCGGCCGTACTCCGAGGATGAAACGCAGCCGCGAAACGAACGAAACTTCTTCCCGAGATTGTTCCCCGGGATTAGCGTCGTTCCACGGAATGAGTCCAGATACCCTGGAATCTGCGGATCGAACGGACATATTCATTTCTATTGTTCGGAGGAGAGCTTACCGCGAGAGTCCTCTCCTGTTCGATTGATTCTTCGCTGATGACTTAGATTTTTCACGAATGGATATTTTGAATAATCTTTTGATATATTTTCGGTGGGTTTTGGTGGGAGTTCTGATGAGGTGCTTCGTGAAATCGTTGAATGTTTATGAGATGTTGGGATAATTTGAAATTAGAAGATTAGTGGAACGTTGAAGGTTTATATGTGGAAGTTTTAAACTGGGTGATGTTGAAGTAGAAATGGAAATGGGAAATATTCTGTTACGTGTGGAAGTGTTGAAAGTTCTTAAGATTGAAGAAAATTTGAACTGAGTTACAATGTGTTTTCCCAAGGGAAGCGTAGAAGCATTCGCAACTTCGTTCCGATCCTCGATCCATCTACGAATTTTGAAAATTTCCGAAAGGGCGATGACAAAATTACGCGAGAATTTTCTGAAAACTTCGTTCCGCAGTTCTCGTTGATCTCTTTGGTATAGCCAAAAATTTCCCTCGACTATACCGTTCTTCATTCGAGTAAACCGAGCGCACGTGCGCTGCACAAATTTCCAAACCGAATTTCCGCGGAAACGAGAAAACTTTATTCTATATTTTTGACTTATTTTTCGGTAGATTAACTTTCTGTCGAGTACCGCGCGAGCACTACACCACCTGTGTTCTCTCGAGCCAGCCAAATTCGCGGGCATTCTACAAATTTTTAATATCGATATCCCGGGAAACGAGGTCAAAATTCCGTCCCCTATCTGCGACTGAATTTTTCATGTGCTTTGCGTCACGTCCAACGGAATATTCTATTTCTTAAATTAAAAACACTCTACGTGCAACAATTAACTAAAAATATGAATAGAAAAACAAATTAGCATACGCTGTACCAAATAATTGAAGAATTCCTGCGAGCAAAACGAAGTCAGCGAATTAACAGACACAAGCCTGGAACTTAACACTGTAGCATAAATATTTATAATAAAATATCGTTTACTCACCGATGAGAGATATTCCTCGAATCGTACACCTTCGATCGTTAGTTCGAGCAGCCGATACCTCGAACATCCTCGAATCCTTACATCGAACAGTTATCCAGCGTCTATCTGGCGCGAACAGTCGGTGCCCTCGAGTCCTCTCGTATAAATCAGGCGCGAATACGATTCTCGTCGAAGCGGGCACTATCTGGAGCAGACGGGACAACAAGTGTCGAGAGCTTCCTGCTGGAACTACCTGGAATTCACCGAACGAGCCCGGTTGTCGTAATTTTGCTCCGTTTAGCGGCTGAACAAGCGGCGCGGGAGATAGCGGAAAGTACGCAAAACAAGTGGCGATAAGGGAGAGCGAAGGAGAGAGACGTGAAAAATTGTACAACGCTTTCACGCGGATAGGAGAACGGAATTATGCTCGTCGCGAGGGAGTTGGAATGAATGGCAGACGGGAAGAGGCTAAGACTGCGTTCGCGTCGCAGCTTCGATAGTCTTGTCAGCCTGCTCGACTGCTAGTGAAACTCGCTACGCGTTTCGTTTGCAGTTTCAATTAGTTGTATGCAACTGTACTGCAAGGGGTGATTAAAATGTTAATAACAGAAGTAATAGGTAACAACACACTCGGACGTGGCCTTCGGAAGAGCGCTTAGAAAAAGTAAAAAACGCGGAAAGTTAGCGTCGTTAAAATGTAAACTGCCCGAGTTTTTCTATTGTCTATATCCTAGTTGATCTGTGGTGACAGGTTGATAATCTGCATCACGAAAATGTAAGAAAGTAAGAGAAAGAGAGAGAGAGAAGGTGAAAGAGCCAGAGATTTTTAAGAGTTTACGCACTAAGATTGTTTTTAGTACACAAAACCTTTCGCAGATTCTGCTAAATTAAACGCTGAACACTTAAACCATAAAGAATAAGGAAACTGTAATGATTCCTTGCTGTTCGAATACTTAAATCATTTGTTTGCAACTTGGTATTCCAAACATAGAAGTTTGATCTCAGCAAAATGCCGACATTCGTCCGCAAAGGGTTAAAGCTAGATCCACTTCAAATTAGTGTGTTACACGTACCCTCAGTTGCAGGGAACCTGGCACTCGTGACGTCACAGAGGCGGAGACATTGCTCCGAGAGAGCCAATCGCGAGTCCGCAGACGGCTGCCCCACTCTTCGTCGCGCGACCCGAATAGTATGCGTGAGCGCCTCAGCCAATGAACCACCAGAATCGAAGATTCGTCGAGTCTGACCACTCAGACGTAAGTGCCAGGTTCCCTGCAACGGACAGTATCGTCCAGCGTCGTTTTTGATTGGTCAGAACCGTCGCGCAGGATGGCTGCAAGATGCCGTCAGGTGGTCGGGACTCTAAAAGCTCGACGGAAGCTTTAAGAGGCTGTGTTATTACGTTATTCACTGTTATTCTTATCTACTCCTGCAGTCGAGACGCGGCCGTAGTCCGCATTTCCTTTCCCAGTCTTTCCACCCTCTCCTTTCCCCTCTGCCCCTCTTAACCGCGCGTTTCCGCCGGCACCGTCTCGAACAAGCTCTATCGGATCAGATCTCGACGCCGACTAGCGCCGCGCAACGACCCAATTACTAGCGCGCGGAAGATGGTACGGGACAAATGGTTGTTTGAAGCGCGCGCCACGCTCGACGTCGCCGCGAATAATTTAAGAAGTCGGCCCGTTGCGAAAAGTGAACGGTCTTTTGAGCTTTCGGGCTTCTTTCGCGGACGAGCGGAGGAATTTCGATTTCCTTGGTAAACGAGTCGCTTAGAGCCAATGCTGTTAAGTCGATTTTTTCATGTTTCCTGATTTTTGTGAGTTTTAATGTGTAGATAATATTCTGTTTAGTAATTGGAGGATTTGCTCGTTTCTTCTGGGTCAGGAAGTCCTTTTTTATAGCTTCTGAATTATATAATAATTATTTATTAACCCTTTGCACTCCGTAGTCTCTCAGTCGGCAATTGATTTGACACAGCAAAATTATAGAGTTTGACATTTAGTATGAAACTTTGTACAATGCATCGACATGTGAAATATTATGTATTTCTAATGAGAAACTTCTGGAGTGCAAAGGGTAAAGAAACATTGATTTCCTCAATTCTTTTCTACACTTAACTGCAGTGGCTTCTGCGACTCAAATGTTTTCGGAATTTTTTTGAAAGGGATTCTCCTTATTGGAAAGTCAGAAAAAGAACAGCTGTGTTGTTAGAGAATGTGAAGTAATGGGAAGATGAAAAGAATGTGGCAATATGATAGGAAAGCAGAAAGAACTTTGGTAATACGATAGAAAGAGAAAAGTGCACGCGATAGATAGAAACAAATGCGACAATACGAGAGTCTTTCATTTTGTAAAATAGCAAAGTGTTCTTCTATTCGTATTCACGACGATCTCCATCCATTATTCCGCCTTCAGACTCGCTGAGAACATTTATTACCGTACACTGCACCAACAAGGTGCTGTTTCCACGATTCGCCGGCGTTCATCTCGAGGAACCAATTAAAAGGAACTCAATCCGTTGCTCGAGGGGTAACATCAACGCTAGAACCGATACACGGCGAGCGGGCTCCGTGCGGGAACGTAACAGCAATTACCGAGTAATTTACGGTATCCGGTGTTGTTTAAAGACTCGTCCAGCATGCGATTAACACGTTTATCGCGCAGCTGGCCGCGTGACGCGTGATTCGATTAAAATTGTTTTCGCCGCGCCAATCAGTTTAATAACGCCGTCGAATAATTCACACGGAGACTCGTTTTATCGTGTTATCACCGTCATTATCGTTAACGCAACTCGGGAACTGAATTATTCGCGGAAAGGATTTTCCTACACGTCAAGTGTCACGAGGAAATCTTTGGAAATTGTTGGAAAATGTTTAGCTGACTTCATCTACAATTAACGCGAATATTGATAAGAAATCTGTAATTTAAAAAAATAAACAAAGACAATACTACTTAGATAAATTTTGAAAATTTCCTTATGGCACTTGCGTAGAAAAATTCTTATCTAGAGACACGACAGTTAACGCGTTAATAAAAGATGTTGAAAACGAAATTGCTGGATCGATGAAGCGAAAATCGTACGAAACGCTCGACATTCTGTGCGTTTGCGCCCGAGGCATCAGGAAACCTGTCTGTTTATTGTCCCTTGTCCGTGGACAGTGTTCCGTGGCACAGTTTTTCGAGAACTGACCGCTGAGAACATTTGTCGCGACGAATTGTCGGTCGGACGCCTTTCTTCGAGCGTGCACCGAACGCTGAACGAGGAAGAAAAGGAGTTGGATAGAACCTGAAGTGTTCTTCATCTTCTTTCTCCCAGACACCGGGTAGCTCGAGTTTTCGATAGTGAATTAAGTTTCGATTTTCATCCGACTGGAACGTCAAGAGTAGAATCAACACGACAAGCTCCCAGTTTCGCTGTAGACCGTTATTCGATCGTGAAACATTAATTATGTTAATTGAATTCAATAGTCGAACGTTCGATTCTACAACGAAGCAAGTGATTGCGCCCACGATGACGCGACTGGCTGCAATCTGCACGATTGAATTGCATATTTAATGCATTCATTTCGAACTTAACCCTTTGCACTCCGTCGGCTTTCCTACAGAGACAAAATTTGCATAGAATTCTTCTTTCTGTTCGAATATAGAAAATTGACAGAACAAATTAAGGAACGTGAATCCATCTATACTTGTGATTTTCCTTTTTCAAAGGGAAATTTTAGGTTCTCGAACGTTTCTGTATAGAAATGGACTGTTAAGGCATTTGAAATGTTCGAATCGTTCGAAACCTGAAGCTACGATCGAATAAAATCGTCCGATAAATCGAAATTCCTGAAAACTATTTCAACGATCATTCGACGACAGTTCGAAACGCGAGGGGAAGGTTGGGGAAAACATGTTACAAATACAGCGCGAGGCGGAAGGACGCGAAACAAAGAAATCTACGGAGGTAAACTAACGTAGACCGAAACTTACAATCGACGGTTGTATACCAACGAAATATTTATCGGAAGCTCAGCAGACGGAATATTGTCGTGCATCAATATTAATTCTAGCTCCGCGGCGTTATCCCAGCCAGCCACGAGCGCAAACGTGTGCGGAGTGCATAAATTACGCTTCGCGCGCGGCGCAAATGTATGGATGGAAGTTGCATTATTCCCGGCTGTGATTCCGCGAGCCGCCTACGCCGCGGCTAGATCAAACGGATCGAGGAGTACAGGAAGGTCGGCTGACAAGGAGAACACTCAACTGTGGGAATCGATTTTTCAATGACACCGTGTGTATGCTCTAGTATACAACTAGAAATGAAGAGCCCTCGTGACGTTCGTCAAAATGAACCGTCGTTTTTCGAGGAAAATCAAATTGAAGTTTACGTACCGCAAACAATTCCATCGGTGACGGTCTGTGAGATTTGGCAGTGGCCAATGGTTTGGAAAGTTATCTGTGGTATCGAAGAAGTTTTTGTACGATAGAAGTTGAATTAACGTAATAGAGAATGTAAGAATGAATATACATGAATGTGTATGAGGAACACTAAGTGCCTAGCAGTAGATTAACCCTTGACCTATATCGAGTCAGACTCGAGACAAATCTTCAATCGAATTCGACATATTTCGATGTTACTTGAGTATGAATGCTGTATCGTCTATTACTAATTTTTAAGCATCACTGAGCATCAGATTGTGTTCTTCCACTGAATTATTAACGATAAACTAGTTCCATCAAGCGTAATTGCGCAGGAAATCATAGGACGAAGAGTTAAGCTTATAAAAGCAAAGATTGTTCCCATTCAATTCCTAGTATCAAAAATATCTTGTTCACGCAGAAAAACCAAAGCATCCTGAATTCGAAGAAAGTAATAAATTTAAGAATCTACTAAAATTATTCGATAATACGCAGCGAAGCTTGAAATTTATATTTCTAGTAACAGAAACCTCTCGTTCACACAGAAAAACCAAAGCATCCTGAATTCGAAGAAAATAATAGATCTAAGAATCGACTCAAATTATTCAACAATACGCAGCGAAGCTTGAAATTTATATTTCTAGTAACAAAAACCTCTCGTTCACACAGAAAAACCAAAGCATCCTCCTGAATTTAAAACAAATTATTCGATAATACGCAGCGAAGCTTGAAATGTATATTTCTGGAATAACGAAAGCTTATTCAGAGGAGCGGTCTGAAGGTTCCCCGTTCCTAGTTATGCGCCGCAGCATCCACACACACGGTGTCAATGGAAAAATCGATTTCCACGGGCGGATGTGCTCCTTGCGAGCCGGAGCGATGCGATCGACGCGATCTTGCCGGACAGTCCGGCCACGGGAGCCGCGCGCCCGTAAAATCCCGGCGACCCGAAGATTTTCTATGAATTTTTAATCGCGCGTGCACGTGCGCCGGCCGGCGCGAGCCAGGATTTCGTGGCTTACGGCCCGGACGCGGAATACGTCGGGAGGGATCCTCGTTAAAGCTGCAGGCGTCTCGCGGAGGGCGGCCTGGAAATTAGTAATGGACACCGACGGGAAAAGGCGCGGAGATTCGGGAGCGCTTTTATCGAAAATTGAAAAATTAACGGGTCGACTCGCTGGGAAGTCACGGTGCATTATGCAGACGCTCGGGATCTATTGCTCGCGACTGCTGTTCAAAGATTCAGGAAAGGTTCAAGGGTCATCACGAGATTTCTGGGAGGAGAGGCTGTTGCGTCGAATAAGAAGCATTCGCTTTTTGACCGATGTTCCAATTTTGATCAATGCTCTATGGTATTAATATGTATATTTTGAATATGTTTTATTTTAACAGTTCACACTGGCGCTGTAATTTTCACTCTTTATGTGGCTAAATTCTCAAAATTGATAAAAATATTGAAATGATCAGTAAGTAAATTAATTCTCAACTATGTGGCTATGTTTTCTAATTACCAAACCATTTGACGAGCCCCATATCAGTATTTTTATATATATAGAGAGACATTGAGAGACAGACATAATCACAACTGTACTCACTGGACAACACGCACACTTCAACTTTGTAAACACATACACACTCCTTTCACTCGATATTAAACAAACACAGTCCACTTCCGAACGAGAAAAGGAGAAGCCTTTTTTCATCACATCTCACACAAGGTTAATTCGTGTGAAAGTGTTACGCCACGTCCACTAATACTGCCTAAACAGCGTGCACGAACAGAAGATATGAATCGTGAAACAGAAAAATAGCAGCGGTTGAGAAATCCTTGTATTCCTCCATGGAACGAGAGAAATAGATATCAGAAGGGATTAATAAGTTCCGTTTCATTTTCACTCCGCCGAAAGCAGGGGCCAGGAAACTTCTAATTGCAGTCCCTTGAAATTTGTCCGCAAAAGTATGAAGTCGCGGGAACTTCCTCCGGCAACTCGAGAAAAGAGAACGTCGCGATAATTAAAAGATTTCTCTTTCCAAGAAAAATCAGAAATTCCTCCCGGAGAGTCGCGCGGTGGAGAAGTGGGGCGAATTAATTCGAGGAAACTCGGCGCGGCGTGCGCACGCGTGCGCCGTCTCGGAAATTGAATAAACATTCGAACTGGCTGCCGCGACAAATTTCGGTCTCGTCCCCGCCGAGAATTTCGGACAAACGTGACCGAGATACGGCCGGAGGGCGATCGAAAAGGCTGCGCGTGCACGCGTCGTCCCGCGCCGGTGAATAATGAGCGCGGAAACGGGCCGCGTTTCGATGCGACGACGCAACGTCTACGAGCGGGACGTTTCCCGAGGATCCTCGGGGGAAGCCTGGTAATTGGGATGGGTTTAGTCAGCTGAAAATTCCATGGCGGATGGGGGAAGATGTTCCATTTATGGGACGCGCGTTTGTGAGACTCATCGCGTGTACTGCTTTGTGTTCGGGTGAGCGAAGGGTGGGGATGTGATGGTACGCCAATGCGTTTGAAATATTCATTTGGAATGGTCGATCTTTTGTAATTCGACGTGTTGCTGTGGAATATTTATTTGGAATAGTGGATCTTTTGTAATTCAACGTGTTGCTGTGGAATATTTATTTTGAGTAGTAGATTTTTGATTGTTTGATATGTTAGTTTGGAATTTTGTTTGGAATAGATGTTTGATTGTTTGAATAGTAGGTGTTCGATCATTTGATACGTTAGTTTGGAATATTCATTTGGAATAGTAGATCTTTCATGATTCGACACACTTAGATAGTGTCATAATTTACATTTTCAATTTTTGTAAATTAAGTTACGTGAAAAATGAAGTCCACACAATTCTCGTCCATTTCCATAACCGTATTCATTGGGAATCCATTATTCTTAACGATTTACCAGAGCAAAGACAGTACTCCCTTGAACTTCATATTACAAGTAGAACAAGTGTCACACGGTCAGACATCCGAAGAGCCCGTAACAACCTATAAATCACACGAAGTGTTCTAACCAATTTCCCCCAATTCCAGCAAAGCAATCTCCCAGCAAGCACAATGCGCGATCGTACGCAAAGGAAACCTCGGAAAGCACATCCCCGCAGAGTCTCGCTCAGCGAAATTCCTGCAGCGCGAAATCTTCGCAAAGAATTCCAATAACTTAATATCATCTCCTCGGCGCGTCGCTGAACAAAGAATAATCCTTCGTCGCGCGTCCCTCGGCTGATCTCCATTAGCGAATGGAATTCCGCGAACCTTGGAAAGAACGATTCCCTCTTCCTTCGCGAGCGATCGAGATTACGCGACAACGCGACGGTAAACTCTCGGTTTCGCGGGAAGAAGGCCAAAAGGGAACGGCAGCGTTTCATAAACGCGATTTAATTACGCGTCC